>NC_136483.1:184437688-184910188 GCF_053919585.1 Euprymna scolopes
TATACTATGAATTTTCCGCACCCACCTTATTCGTCAAATCTGATCCCAGTGACTACCTGCTGTTGATAGACTAACAACAAATGCTTCAAAGAATGTTATTTATCTCCAACGACTAAATGATATTGAAAATCGAGGCGTATTACATTAGAAAAAGACAATGTTTATGAATAAAATCGAATCTGACCTAAAAGTTGTTCGATTGATTAGGCCCGAGACTTATTGTATGATCTGTTGTATATATATGCCACAGTATCTAACCTTTTTATTATTATTATTATTATTATTATTATTATTATTATTATTATTATTATTATTATTTCATGCATCCACATATAAAATATTTTATGTATTAATTTTCAGCATTTACTTCAATAATGCTCAATAGATGTGAAGCTAGGTAGTAAGTAAGGAAAATATATTTATGGCAATTAAGCTACATGGAGTCATCTCTTAATCTCCGTAGGGACTCATCAAGCTAAAATGCATAGAATCTGTGTTACTAAGTGCTTTATATATCTACATTGTATCGAATTAAACTGTGTCTTAGTTTAGCATGTGCGTTTCAATTTTTATTATTCGTTGCTATTTTAGGTTTTGACTTAAGTTTGTTTTTGTTTCAATTTCTATATTATTATTATCCTAAAGTAGTGTTTATTTTGCGTATGCAGTTGTGTACTATTTTACCTCTACAGTTTAATAGATTTTGAAGATCTTTCAAATGTAGAATTCCACATTTCTCACCCAAGCATGATCTTTATGGGTCGTCGTACTATTTTCCACTCAGTTATTGGCAAACGCCCGCCTTCTTTGAGTTTCTGTTTTAATCAGCGTTTTTATTATTGTTATTATTTGTTAAGTTTGCAGGTTGAAACAAGTAACGTAGAAAGCAATACAAATGACGACTCAACAAACAAAGGTAGATCAAATAAGAAGTGTATTAGGAAAAGGTATATTTACAGGATATTTACATAATGGTGTCAAATAAGAGAGTCTTTGCTGGAGAAACATATCTGCTCTCAGCGGCCTTCGGTGGCTTCTGGTGAACACACCCTCAGACTAACTGAGTCTTCCTATTTATGTGTAATTACTATCCACATATGCAAATGAATGTGTGTCACGACAACATTATTATTATTATTATTATTATTATTATTATTATTATTATTATTATTATTATTATTATTATTACTATTATTATTATTATTATTATTATTATTAACGGGACTTGTAGAAATGACACAGCAGCATCTTTCATATGTAATATATTGTTGCTGGACATTCAGCGTGAATGGAGACCCCCGCGGTATTATTGAAGACTATATTTTAGTTTCACGTACTGCCCAAAAGCGACATCGATTTATTTTTTTTAATATAATTTAATTTATTTTTAAATTGCCATTATCGTAGTTGGAAATCCTTTTCATAAAAAAGAAGATTAGACGGTGATAACATTAAATGAACGTATCCATATACAAATATCTCTCCGGATAGAATAATTTATAATCTGGAAACCGTGACACAGGTACGTACGTACGTGATGATTGCAAACGTCTTGTCAGACGAGTGCCACTCCCTCAGACACTTAATGCCCATGAGCCCAGAAATGACTTCTTTTTTTTCTTAGTCCTACTGGTGAATTCACACCCTCACGCAGGCATGATACTGAAGACGGTCATTGAGATCAATTATTACATGTTTCCAGCATTTCAAGCCGCCATGCGTCATAACTTTTCCATCGCCACAGGACCGTTTTTATAGACAAATGCCTGAGGGAGTATCTATACACAGGTGATTTTACAGAGTCTTAGCTTTGTACGACAGCTAAGTCTCTCTCTCGGTTCAAAATGTTGAGATCCAGCAACAAGCAAGAGCAAGATAGCCAGCAACAAGTTAAACTGCAGACCAGCTTAATGCGGGTACTGGTCTCCCGCTTTATGGTTTTTTAAATCAGAGATTTGCTTCTCCTAGAAAGGTTGCCTTCACCACGGCTTATGGGAGCCCTCTCCACCCCAACACACAAACACACATGGTGCTAGTTGGGCGTTGAACCCGAAAATGTACGTATGTTAAAGGAACTACGGTATTAATATAAAGATTATTAAATGTTCGTCTATGATTGTAATATCTGGTCATAAAATACACGGAGGTCATAACCACGTAGTATTTCTTATTATTCGAGCATTCCTTAGCAAATATTGTGACTTGGTAAACAATGCTTTTGGTTAAGCATTTATTTTCTAAATGCAAAGTGCACGAGTACTATGGTTATAGCTCTTCTCTCCATTATTAACTTTCTTATTTCTATTTGAAGTGAAATACCAAACAACTTTATACACAGAATAAACTTTACGTTAACAATATAAATAAAAAATATGTGTTAAAATTAGGTGGCTGTTAATTCCTGAAAATTTATAAACAAAAAACAAAAGAGAAGGTGATCCCTCTCTACTTACTAGTTATTTACTCTTGAAGCTTTCTATTCTGATATTTCCTCCCTCAGACTGCTAGACTTTGGAATTCCCTTCCGGATCACTGCTTTCCTGACTATACTGACATGCAGACGTTCAAATGTAACGTAAATAGACATCTTGCTGCTCAACTCCTTACATATATATATAGATAGATCTTGCAGTGCGTATATATATCTTTTACATCGTGTGTACATATATCGAAATGTGTGTATATATCGTCGAGTGTTTATATCGAAAATTGTATATTGCTGTTGACATATATCGGAGGGAACAGATGAGCTGAGAGTGAGAGACAGTTATACAATTCTTTTTAACACCGAGGGAAAGATATATCGCTTATGATGATGGAGATTCCTAATACTTTGGAAAGGGGTGTTGCACAAAGTTCGTTTACAGATGATAGACGAAAACATTTATATTTCTTTGTTGGAATGAAGATACGAAGGCAAACAGTTTACAAATATAAATGATGATCCTTTTAGTCTATCAGCTGGTTGATTGAACTCTGTCTGACTCTGAATCCTTACTCGATATACTAGGAATTCCCTTTCTTTATGACGTCTAAGCGTGCCTCACCATGTGAAATTCATTCACGTAGATTTTACATAATTACACACGCCCTTGGCCAACAAAGAAATTCCTAAATTGAATTGTTTTCATTTACAACCTATTTATTTCATCATTATTTCTAACCTGTCCATTCTTTTAACTAACATAAATATTATATTTAGTTATTTCTAAGAACAATGAACAATCACTACATTCCTAGGATTTCAATGTTTATTATCTTTTAACGCTTGCTTACTGGGTTCAATTCTATCCTTTTTCCAAATATCATTTTCAAACTTATCTAGTTTGTTCTTTTAATTACTGGGGTCTGTTTCTTTTCAAGTAACGCTCTTTCCCTTCTCATTTTTCAAAAAATGTATGCATTTTTACATTCCAATATATTTTTTCTTTATTATCTATACTTGAACAGCTCTTTAATCTTTATAACCCACTTGGCTAAGAAAGATCAAACACCATCATTAAAAGAAAACTTTTAGTCAGCCCTTCTACATTCTGCATAATTGCGTAGAATTTAAGAAAAAAAGTTCTAGCACATGGAAATATTTTTCTATCTATCTATCTATCTAAATGACGTGTGTTTATGTGCGAGAAGTTCTCACCAAACTCCTTTTTTAATAATTTTTAAAACAAAAAAGTATCAAGCCTTCCAGCTAAGATCACATCGAAAAGGTGACAGAGGCGCTCATTCGCTACGAAACGGTTACAAGGGCCTCTGTTATGCAGAATGTAGACACTATGCATAAATAGAATTCAGCGTAATGGTGGAATGAAACCAATCATCTATTAAGAAACCATAAAAAGTGAATAAGTAATTAATTGACGCTCGTTTTCAAAAGGATTATGCAAATTAGTTAACCTTCATGTAGTCGCATGCACATCAATGACTGAGTATATTCAGAATTCATTTTAACAATTTTTAAAAAGAAAAGTATCTAGCCTTCGGGCTAAGATCACATCGAAAAGGTGACAGAGGCGCTCACTCGCTAAGAAACGGGTACAGGGGCTAAAATCAACTGCAGCAAATCGGTCAGTCTGCGGCTTCCAGCGCCTTTCAGCTGAACGGATGGCACGGTTCGGATCCTCGGCATGTGTTTCGGATCGGGTCTCCAGCTATAAAAGAATTGGTCGGAGGTACGATCAAAGGTTGCTGCCTCGGTCGCCTCTCGGCAGCGAAGGAAACTTTCCCTAAAGGGCAAAGTGGAGGCGTGTGCCCCCTTATGTCTTTCCTCTCATATTCTACTGACTGGTCGTACTTCCCCTTCGAAACACCTAAAAGCATTCCGACGCCGCCTGTCCAAGATGCTCTGGAACGAGGGAAGCCATTAGGTTCGTAGACAGATTTGTATCCAACGTCCTTGTGAGGGGGGCTTGGGAATGCTCAAAAGTGTCATCACGAGGGCTGGCCTTCCTGAGTTGAACCTTGATGGAGATATCTGCGTGGGACCTCGCGGTCGAGGTCGCCTTTCCCGACCTCATCATCGATCACACGTTGAGAGACGTCGAAGGCCATGGGGCGACATTCAGTTCCTCAGAGAATGCCGAGCCACACTCAAGAGGCTACCTAGGTCCAGTGACCTTTCGCGGGCTTCGAGAAAGCAACTATATAAGAAATTAGTCAGGAGGGGTGGGGGTCACCGATGAACCGCTCTTCGAACATCTGGGGTTTTCAGAGGAGGAGATCCGCTCCCGGTGAGGCTGAGTGCCAGGCACGGGAATAATGAATAATTCCAAATTGTCCCTGACCTGGTGACTGTTCCGAAATGCGTTGCTTCTCAACACTATATAGCGCAGTGCCAAACTAGTGAGTTCGCCTGAGTGTCCCTACTGCAGAACTTCAGCAGAAGAAACGCCGGAGCACAGCTTCTTCGATTGCAGTGAACTCCGTCGGTACTATACGTATGTCAACGAGGTGACGGCTCGCATCGATCCCGAGCATCATTGCCCACTGAACCTGTCCCTGGTCGTGCACAACGCCAGGCAGCCGTGGAGCAGAGGGAAACAAACGGTGTTTCTCGCGACCCTGGCCGTAGTCAGAATGGTTGTGTGGACGTGGGGATTGACCGAGAAGTGAGAGGTTTAATTTTGGGCTGATCAGGATCTGGTCGCGTTCTTCAAACACAAATTGAAGGTCAAGATTAGGACTGATACGAGATTACATCCCGCGGCTTTCGAAAGATGATGGATAAAAGCAGCAAGTTTGTGCGTACGAAGAGGAGCCAAGTTCCAGTATGAGTTCCCTGCCAAGGCATGGCGCACGCGGACCCTAGTCCCAGTAATGTAAACCTTGTTTCCCTTAGCTAGTGAATGGCACCCCTCTCCCTCTACCGCACCCATTCTTTTTTCGCCGCCGGCTTTCTTCCCCCCTTCCCCACAAACGTAGAGTGTACCTCCCTCAACTCCCCATCTTTTATTTTATCTTTTTATTTTTGTTTTGTTTTTGGAAACCCTTGGGATCGACCTGCTTGTTTTCGATCTTCATCAAGCCGGAAAACAGTGAGCGGTCTGCCATCTAGCGATGGTTGGGAGGGCTCTACTGACCCTTTTTCTTTTTAGATTGTTTTGTTCCGCACCCTCCACTTATGAAATCTTTTTCTATTAATGTTGAATTTGTTTATTTGTAAATAAACAACTGAAGCATGCATGGTCCCCCGTGAGTGCACAGTAAACGAGCCATAAAAAATGATTAAGTTCAGCATTTTCACACCCACCTTCCAATTTGCCCCAAAACGCCCAGGGGACGTCAAATCCTGGTGAAAATGAACAAACGGTACAGTTTTACGTCTTAGCATATGTAAATTTGAGTTCAGCACCATGCAAAACTGCTAAATAGTCCTACACAGAAAATTATGGACAAATATGGTAAAATAGTCCCAAAAAATGAAGTGTTTTCGCGAAAAAACGATCAAAAAGAGTTTCCCAAATTTTAATTCCCCCTATGTCAAATTTCGAGTCTGTAGACCAAAAATTGACAGAGTTATTGTGTAGGGAAATGCACACACACAGACAGGCACACACATGACATTTTTACTTTTATATATATATATATATATATATATATATATATATATATATATATATATAAATATATATAATTTAGAGTTCATATATTCAAATTTCATTTAAAAAGAATTACTTTTCAGAATAAAAAATTAATATTTGAACCAAAGAATTCAGTGTTTAAATTAATTTCCTTAATACATGGATTTTCAATATAAGTACATTTCCTCAGGGAAAAATTCTAGTAAAATACTAATATTGGTTCGAAATTTTATTTACTCTGTCTAGTATATTGAGCAATTTTATTTTGCTGGGGTTGTCTTATACGAATATTTCCTTCCAGTATTTTATAAGACTTGAAACTACTAGATTCACTAATCTGTAACCTAATTCATTTCAATACCTTAAAGTATATATATATATATATATATATATATATATATATATATATGTGTGTGTGTGTGTGTGTGCGTGTGTGTGTGTGTGTGTACATTTCCCTACGCAATAACTCTGTCGATTTTTAGTCTACAGACTCGAAATTTAATATACGGGGTACTGAGATTTGGAAAAGTCGATGTGATCGGTTTTCGGCCAGAAATTTGGCTCAAAGTTCAACGATTTGATTTTTGAGAATTCTACCAAACTCCTCCGACAATTTTGGGTCTAAACACTTGAAATTTTAGATATAGGTTCCTTGGACATGTATCTAACTTAATAACTTGATTTGAGCTCAAAACAATAAATGTTAAGGGGTCATAATAGGGGTCAAAGTTAAACAAAATTTGACCTCTGCGGTGTCTGCCAAATTATTCAGACAATTTCTGGTCTAAACATTTGAAATTTGATATAAAGGGTATTCAGAGATAGGGCAAGCTTTTTAATCGGTTTGGGTCGAAAATTTTTAGTTACCAATATATAAATGTATTATGTATGTATGTTTGCATGTCTGCCTAAAACTTTTGACAGAGGCGACGGATTTTACCAAGATCAGTATCGTTTTAAAGTCCGGCCTTTCAGACGACAAATATCGAAAAATTGGCTAAAAACATTAATATCTTCACCTTCAACTGGGAACTTTTCTACAGGGGGTCGCTGTTTTCGTCGATATTTTTTAAAGTCATCCTCTCCTTTCGATTGTCTAGCCTTAATTTTAAAAAATGTCACTTCCGGTTTGACGGTGGTCGTAACAGCATAGACGTCAGGTTCCCCCCCCCCCCGTTCTTTTTTCCTTTGCGGTACGGGTTCGAGCCTGCCTTCCGCCTACCACTTTTCTTTTTTTTGCTTTTCCTTTTTTTTTTTTTTTTTTTTGCTCAACAGACACATCCAAACACCCGGGCAAAAATGCTATTATATATATATATATATATATATATATATATATATATATATATATATATATATATATATATATATATATATATATATATAGGGAAGACAGTTAGAAAGAAGAGAAATGGAAGATACCAGATCTATCTTTACATAAAAGAAACCATTGGTTATTTTCAGACGAGTTATAAAGCTCGTAATGTTTTACAGTCAGACTAAATAAACAATTATTTTCTTTTCTATTTCCCTTCAGCAATCAAAAAGTTCTCTTGCGTAGTCTGCTTTTCCGATTGGATCATCCGTCTTGTGACGTAGATTCTTGCCACCTATGACGGTCTCGGGAATGGACGCTGCAGGAGTTTGGCAAATGCATTTGAGGTGAAAGCGTCTTTCAAATTGATACCGATTTGCAAATGGCGCACCTAGGATAGGAGGGTGCCTATTCTTGAGATGCATCCACTCCATTGTATTTAGCCATGGAAATGTTATTTCAAACACAAAACGACAATGTACAGACGTATCTAAAATTATGTTTTAAAACATAAGTGTGAGAAACCAAAAAAAGAAGTAGATATTTTAAACGAAAGTGTGACCGACAGGTCTTCTTTCATCTTAAGCGTGTAAAAATCGTAGGATACCACATGATATGCAAATTCTTAGTCGCATACAATTAATGATGAGTTCAAGCTTTATGATAAGCGCTGAAAATGCTATATCAAAATTAAGGGTTACAGACCATTAAAAACCATTAAACGTGATAAATTAACAAAAATGCTATTTCAACTAAAAATGTGACAGACCATTAAAAATGCTATTCCAAACTTAAGCGTGACAGGCAAAAATGCTATTCCAGATATTAGCTTTTTTTCCAACGCGAGAGAATGTGACACAAGGTTGGAAGGTGGTCAAGTAAATCAGCACCCCAAGAAGAGGAGCACTCTGGTCCTGCAAAAATAAGTCTGAGTAGCTACGTCGGCATTTCCCGGTACAGACGCCTCAGACAACAAGTGATTAGCTTGATCCTTCTGAAAGCCGGGGACAAGGCCTGGGAGTGTGCACCTCCTAGTGCTACCCAGAGCAGTAAAAAGGTCACCGAAATGGTCCAGTTTCTGTCGGAATGATTGCCGAACTTTCAACGTCATGGTCGCCATAATTCCCCGAAAATGCTATTCCAAACCTGCTGACCCATGAAAATGTTATTCTAAACCTACTGACCAATAAAAATGTTATTCCAAACCTACTGACCAAGCAAAAACAATTCCAAACCATACTGACCAATAAAAATGTTATTTAAACCCTACTGACGAATAGAAATGTTATTCCAAACCTACTGACGAATGAAAATGTTATTCCAAACCTACTGACTAATAAAAATATTTACTTTTTTTTAATTTTTTTTTTTATAATTTTGTAAGGTTTTAAGATTTACACAGTTTAATGATTAATAATATTATAAATATTTGTATATTAAATATGAAATACGGTTTTACTGAATGTTCTTTTGGTTACCTACTGAGGTCCATATTTTGTTCGGTAAAAAGAGACAAACAAAATATCAGGGGGTCTACAAAATGCTGATATTTGTGCAATAATATTTTCAAATTGGTTTTAATCTGGCGATAAAATAGCTGACAAGAGTCATGTTTATATTAAAACTTAATATTTAAAAACATTTTAAACACAATTAATTAAAAATCTATGTTGTAACGGAACATTTTGAAATAATGGAATTTTAATCGTTTTAATATTTTAAAAATTAATTAATGTTTACGAAGTTTCTTTTTCTTCGCAATTTAGCTTATAATTTAACTTTCACTATATTTGTAACTGAAATATACAGTATCTTAGCTGTGATGCTAGGGCTATTTTTCTGAGTAGATGCAATGCTCTGTGCCTGACCTTTATGACTGCCTATAAATACAGAATACGACTTCTGAATCACTGAACTTACTGTCCCTCTTATAACTGGAAAAAAACTCGTAACAGCTAGCTACGAAATTCCAATATACATTTTACCTCCAAGACGACTGCCTTTGTCTAACATGCATGCCAAAATAAAATAAAATATTTTTTTCCCTTTCTTCACACTAAACCTTACTTGTAACTCAAAATCCTAATGGAGATCTACTGTTATTTGTAAGTAAATAACCCGTTTCTCTTGAACGCTAACAATCTGCTCCTTCCCACCAAGCCGCCACTAAACTCCTACATTGCACAGCATTTGCAGTGGAATCTCTAACTTCCAGCCCCTGACCCTCACATGCTAACTGCTTAATAGTCATCACTAAACATCTATACATTTCTACCCTTATAACATGCATTAGAGCTCATTCCTATCCAGTTAAGTATTTAACAGCCAAAGTATGTACTCAGAAGCAAAGCGATCTGCATTACATAACTATGTCTTCTCCTAGAGAGTTTTGCAACGATTAATACGAAACTGAACCGATACTCCTTGTTATGCAAAATGTCCCATGACTCTTACTTGAAAGCTGAAATTATCTTCTTTCGATAATAGAAACACACTTTATACCTACAACTTCAACTTTATTCGCATCTGCTGAAAACCTGCCCATATATCTATTTACCTAATTACACATGACTCAAAACTTACTGTTTTATCCATACTATATTAAACTTACATCTTAACCCTCCTGTCATCTAAAATATAGTTTGGGCACAACTCGTAGTTCAATTTTTAATACCTACTCATATTGTCACGTTATCCTAGACCTAAGCTAACATAAATAAAATAAATTAAAAAAATAAAAAGGGAAAGCTTCAAACCACATTATCTCCTTTCTAACAAGCCTTCTTACAATCATAGTTGCTTACACTGCATGAGCTCCACTCACCCCCTTTATCCAGTAACAATGAAATAGTAATGTTCCTACATCACTTTGAGGAGTGTAACTAATCAGCAGAGATATAACATCTACAAACTAACCCAGTAACATTAACTAAGCACGCGGGTTCGCAGAAATACCTGGATTAGACCCCAGGCGCGGAGCAAACCCTCTCAGTGCTGACGGACCCAGTAGATCTTCCCAAATAATCCGTCTAGGAGAAGGAAAACTCTGAAGCTAAACCAAAGGGGAGATAGGCCTCTTCAGTCTTGGATGACAACCTTCCTAGAGATGGTGACTCAAACAAATTACCGGTTTGCAAACCTAAACTGCTTAAGGAGTAGATAGGATCTGTCTATCGCCCGGATTCCATACTCCTTCTTTACCTATTAATTAGGCGCAGAGACACTATCACAGTGATTTGACAGAAACACCCAGCGGTAGATCTTGTTTCTTGTCTAGGGCAACGAACGCCGTTTTCCCCACTCCCGACACACCCACCCCTAAAACTGGGCACTTTGGAGTGCTTGAGTACCATATATGCCTGAGCAATTAGATTGGGTTGACCTTCTTCTGATGGGTTGAGGGTACCGGATTGACAGTTCCTGGCTGCTGTTTGCGACTGGTAGTACAGGTCCCCTAACCCTTTGGTAGCGCTTAGAGCGGCTGTTCCATCAACAGTTGTATAATATTCGGATGTTTGTAGTGCCATGTCGCGCATGGAAACGGACCCTGCACTCATCGCCGGTGGGCTTTCCTGAGGCCACAATCCTAATTGAAGAAAGGTCAACTGATGGTCTACTTGTGATGCATGTCTGAAGCTCTGCATAACCTCTTGTTTAGATCCCCCTTACCTAAACTGAAACTCTTTAAAACATATGACGACAGTACAATCTAAAAAACTAAGCTTAAACCAGGCTTAGGGTTAAACAAATCCAACTTGCCTCCTCCATTGAGGCTTGCATTCACAAATATCCGTGGGCTTAGAACTAATTTAGCTGATGTTGAAGCATTTCTCCTAACAAATACCCCAGATACTAACCTACACTCTTCCATCCCCTCTAGCTACTTTAATATGCCTGGATATCTCCCACTCTGCCGTAAGGACTCTGACAGACACATGTACGGACTTGGAGTTTACATTCGTAATACCCTTCCCTGACTAGAGAAACAAACCTAGAATCGAATGATCAAGCCTTTATGTGCTTTAGACTAAACATGCAACACAACATTAGCTACTTTTATTTTCTCTACCGCTCTCCCTCGACCCAGGACTGCACCATAATAAACAAAGTCTCTGACAGCATGGACACAGCACTCTCCCTCGACACTAGCACACAAGTACATGTATTTGGTGACTTTAATGCCCACCACAAAAACAGGCTTGGTTTCTCTACTTACACAGATGCAGCGGGCAGCACAACTCATAGCTTCTCTATATCTTACTCCCTATCACAAATTGTTACGTTTCCAACCCGTTTCCCTGACCAGGAAGAACAACACGCATCACTTCTAGATCTGTTTCTGACATCAGTTCCCGAATATTGTATAACGAATGCCGACAGTCCACTTAGGAACGCTGATTATGCAGTGATAATGGTTGAAATCGCCCTAAACTCTAGTGTCAAAACGGAAGAGCCAGTGCTCAAAACAACGAGATATTATAAAAAGGCTGACTGGGAAGCCATCAGAGATCTTATCAGAGATGTCCCATGCGGAAATATTTTTTCTCTTTCTGCTGAACAGTGCGCAAACGAGACCACTGACTGGTTCAAAACTGCAATCGAAGCGCATGTTCCCATGCGGAAATTTTATAGTAAGCCCCACTCTTCCCAATTGTTTACTTCGACTTGTGCAACTGCCATTGCTCAAAGGCGGCATGCATACCGTAGATTTAACCGACAGAAGTATATAGAAACTAGAAGTAACGTTAAGAAAAAAATAGCGACAGCTAAGAGAGAATTTACGGAAACCACTAAAAACCGCATCGAAGCACAAAAACTAGGAACTCGTGACTTCTGGAAAATCTACAACAGTGTAGTAAATAATGGGCAATCAACAATTCCCCGACTAACCAACGATCACGAGGTTGTTTCCTCAGCAACTGAAAAGGCTAACATGCTTGCCAGTCAGTTTGCCTCAAACTCCACACTGGACCCTTCCAACCACCCCCTACCTGACTTTCCTATGCGGACAGACGCCACGCTAGACGATCTGAAAAACACCCCTGCTCAGGTGCATGCTATCATAAAAAACCTTGACACTTCAAAAGCATGTGGACCCGATCTCATCCCAGCTGTGCTATTAAAAAAATTCTCAGCCGAAGTAGCTCCCGTTCTCTCCAAACTCTACAACAAATGCCTTAATGAATCTTGCTTTCCGGGCTGTTGAAAAACTGCTTCTGTGGTACCAGTATTCAAGAATTCTGACGAAAGAACTGATCCATTAAATTAGCGACCCATTAGCCTCCTCCCACTTTTTGCCAAAATATTTGACACCTTAATTAACCATGCTCTAGTCCATCATCTTACAGATGCGAAACTTCTGACTGACCAACAATATGGATTTAGACAAGCCCGTTCCACAGCAGACATCCTAACTGTAATATCTGAACGTATATACTATTCATTGGACAGAGCGGGGGAGGGCAGAGCGGTAGCTCTAGATATATCTAAGGCTTTTGACAGGGTATGGCATGAGGGTCTCCTCAGGAAAATTAGATCATACGGTATCACTTGTAGAATACTTAACATAATTAAATCCTTCTTAGATAAGAGAAAAATCCAGATTGTCCTAGACGGCCGTACATCTAAACAATATGATATAAATGCGGGAGTGCCCCAGGGGTCTATCCTTGGACCTCTATTGTTTCTGATATTCATAAATGACCTCCCCGACAAAATTGCCTCTGAGATGGGTATATATGCTGATGACACTACACTTTATGGCAGGCACGACAGGAAAACAAATGAACACATACCTAAAGAAATGGCAGAAACACTAGAGGATGACCTCCAATCTGTAGTGGAATGGGGACAAAAATGGATGGTCACGTTCAATTCCGCCAAGACTAAACTAGTTTCATTCAATAATTACAAGAAACCTTCTCTGCCACCTATAGCAATGGCCAACGACTCTTTATCTGAGAGTACATCTTTCAAACTCCTTGGCCTAACGTTCACAGGAAACATGAGTTGGAACAATTACATTGAAGGCATTGCCAGGGCCGCTGCAAGAAAGGTAGGCTCTCTCTACCGTGCAAGAAAACTACTTACACCCGAAAGTATCCTGTACCTCTATAAGGCCACCATTCGCTCATGTATGGAGTATTGCTGTCATATTTGGGCTGGTGCATAGGCTACTAGTCTCTCGCTCCTTGACAAGGTTCAAAAGAGAGTCGCAAATCTGATAGGCCCTGAACTGGCATCTAAGCTTCAGCCTCTGTCCCATCGACGAAATGCTGCATCCCTCTGCCTGTTCTACAAGTATTTTAGTGGTAAATGCTCTGACGAACTGTAATCACTTGTGCCCCCACGACGTAGACACCCTCAACAAACCCGACAAGCTGCAAAATCCCACCCCCACACAGTAGAGATCCGCAGATGTAAAAGATCTTTCTACTCCAGTATTTTCTTCCCCAGAACCGCTAGACTTTGGAATTCCATTCCAGGTTTCTGCTTCCCCAACTGTACTGACATGCAGAAGTTCAAGTGTAACGTGAACCGATATCTTGCTGCCCAAATCCCTACATAATACCTCAGTAGTTGTTGCCCCTGATAGCAGCCCCCTACACCAAAGTGGCAATGTGCCTTGTTTGGGGTGAAAATGTAATTTAAAAAAAAAGGAAAATAGATTTCATACCGTTCATTGTTAAAGTGCTTTTTTATTCAATACATCTGACGAAAGGCTGTTCTTGTGAAAATTTATATATATATATACAGGGTGACCCAAGAAAACCGGCTCCACACTCTAATTAGGCCCCGTTTCTTAGTGTTTTGTCTGAATGAAATGAAACTTTGGTCATAACTAGTTTATTATATCCAAAACATCACATCAAAACACAAGGGTATTTGGCCTTTTTTCTCCGTTCTATAGCATATGTTCTAGATGGCCTCCATTTAGCTTTTGTTTTTTGGGGTCACCCTATATATATTCTTCGACTTCGAAAGGCTGTTCTTGGGAAAATTTTCAAGCAACATAAGGTTTGAATTTGTCCAAATAGTCTTGAAACAATTATAACTATCGATGAAATACACAATTTGTTTCTATCAATATATTCCTTGATGTCTTGATTTGTTAAAACAATATATATATATATATATATATATATATATATATATATTCTTCGACTTATTTTTTGTAGATGTATAATCTAACTAGCTATCACTCTGCATTAGTCTGTACGCGCGCGTGCGTGTGTGAGTTTTTGTATTATTAGTAATAATTCAAGATTTAGATTGTTATTTTATCTATTATTTATAATTAATGGCTCCCATGTTGAAGTATATTAAGGCTTCCAAAAATTTGTACTTGAATTATCCACAAAAAAAAAGATTGTGCTGTAATGGACAAAGTATTTGGTAAAATTGAATGGTAAATTACATTCTTCTGGGGGTTGAAGTTTTAGTATTCAGTATGGGCGATACTAAGAATATAATTGCGAATTACTAGGCTGATGAAACGAGAGCATGATCCGTCTGTGAATTAAATAAAGGTGTCCGTTAAAAATTATGTGCAGATTTCAAATTAACAGAAAGACTCACGAGTTCAACAAGATACACCTAAAGAAGGCCGGTGGTTGTATCTACACAAACGTTATGAGAATAACACTAAAGATGGGAAAATAGCCCAAATAATCCAAATAATACGAATGAAAGGTAACGTAGTACACGTTTACATACTCGTCAACATGTGGACACGCGGAACCCAACACGTTGTAGCAGAATACGTCGCAAGGAACATATGACAAGTAATAACTCGACTCCTTTTTTTTTTTTTTTTTGCAACAACAACATTTATTTCCAGAAGCTTTTCCGAATAAAACGGGAACGTGTTCCTTCTCTCTGACATCCGTCTTCTTGAACGTCCTCCTATCTGTGTACAGGTTTTTTATAGTCTTTTTTTCTTCTTTTTCCTTACGGTGACGTCATTTCGCATTCCGTATGCATTTGCATATGCTCATCCGTGCCTGTTACAATAAAAGTACAATTTCAAACTAAAGAATGACAGATAACGCCTCTCGTATTAGTGCGAGGACGAGTTTGAAAAGATAAGAATGCGATTTTCCAAACCAGACGCTTCCATGTTCCAAAGTTATCTCCTTTGAGGAGCACCATAGAAAAGATAGATATTTCGTTTATGTAAACACAATTTTTTTTCGAAGCGAACTCATTGAATAGACGAGAAAAATGGCGGAACATTGAAGATGATTGGTTCACGGCGAAACACACAAGCAAAACAAAGAAAATCGGTTTGAAAAGTTGCAGACGGCGCATCGTTTTGATCAAGGTGGCTTTCAAAGTATAAACGAAAGATATAGCCAGAATCGGGTTACTATCACTGGACACTTATTCCTCGGTGCATGCGCTGTTTTGAAATCTTTTGAAATTAGTTGAAATTTTTTTCTTTGGCAATCACCCAAGTTATTTCAGAGTATTGGTAGGTTGATTTTACACATGTGTATAAGATAGATGGATTGAAATATGAGATAAATATAAGCCATTATTATGTTCGGGGTGAGATCATGATGAATCGGTATGACCGACAAATTTATGGAGTGTTTTTGATTTTCGTAACAGAGTCTGTCTTTAAAAAATTACCAAAAATCAGGTAATTATTTAATCAATATAAAATATCACCGATTAATAAGTAAAGTATGCACTTTGTATGGGTGTAACTTTTTTATATTCGTTGTATAAATATATTTTTGAAGACTTCATGCCCCCTTCCTCATTGTCCCTTTTTTACCCTTAAAGTCCAAGCCACCCATTAAGCTCACACTTATTTTGTTATAAGAGGGTAAATGAGTGTAGAAAAGCAAAAACAAAAAAAAATCACATCATGCCTTCGATTTCGATAATTGAAATCCGAACTTTGAATGTGTTTAATTTTTTTATTCTTTTGCGTCTTAAAGTGTGAGATTCATTAAATATGTTATCAAAAAATTATTATCTTCAAGATAAGGGTAAAAAAAAGATGTCACAAAAACGCTAAAATATGCAAACTTTTAAATCTTTAAAAACAAATTAAAAATTAAATTTTAGAATGTGTAAACTTTCCGTGTACCAGTATGCTTTAAAGAATCGATACCAACAATTTTTTAAAGCAGGGTGTGAAAATTATAAGTAATTATTATATCTGCAAGTGTCGTTTTACGTGAGATTTTTTCAAGATACGGGAGTCCGTTACGGTTTACAAAAAGTTCTTATCTTGCCTTTTTGAAAATTAACTATAACTATAAAGATATGGATTTCTAATTGTCTGTATTTTTGAGATGAGGTGTTTTCATTGATTGAGATTGTCGGACTGACTTCCTCATCTTGGTTGTTATAGTCACAGCTTTTCGGCAGTTTTGCCCTCCGGCCTTCATCAGGTGCTTTGTATCGAACTGGGGAACCGTTTGTTAGGAGTCTCAAACCCAACATTTTATTATTATTACGGGAGGTACCATGTTCGGACTCCAGCTAGGCTCTGGGACATAGTTGCTGATTCTCTGTTTTGAATGTTACTTTTAACTGCCTTCGTTCAGGATTGAACTCAGCACCTTTGGGTAACTGTAAACTTTGATAGGGGTAGAAGCGCCGACTCTCAGCTCGAGTGTCCTTCCAGCTTAAGTCACTTGCATGTCTATTTGTTCTAAAGAGCTATGATACAGTGAATCGGTCCGTCTCTGGATTGATATCTATCTACCTATCTCTCTCTTTTTCTTTCTCTCTCTCTCTCTCTCTCTCTCTCTCTCTCTCTCTATATATATATATATATATATATATATATATATATATATATATATATATATATATATATAAGCATGCCGCGCAGTGTTGCCCAGTCGGAAAATACGCATAAAGATTACATTTTAATTCATACAGAAATTGAGACATGTATGTGAGTATTATGTTCTTTTTTTCTAAACCGTTCACTTCTTGTAAGTAAAAAACAAATACTCTGAGATCGTTGAGAGCTAAGATCGAAACCAAAACCTAAAGACAATGAGTCATGTACGATAACCATTAGACCAGCGTGGCATGACTTCACATGTTTTCAAACTGTTGTATAGGTAGGGGGTTTCATATTAAAGGAGATAAGATGGGAACATTCATATTGATGAGATAGACGGGCATTTATACAGTTCTTAACACATATATTAGAGAAGAGGTAGGAGGTGATCAGTTCTTGCAACACAGGAGGGGAAGAATCATTACTTATGATGGAGAGACACATTACTTAGGATGGGTTGTACAAAGTTCATTAATAACGATGAGTGGGAACAAAGTTCATATAACCTTTAATTTGCAGAATGACGACACGAAGACGGCAATTACAAAAATATGAGATGTTCTTTTATTCCATTTGACCGGTCGAAATGATGATGACATCCAGGAATTCAAAGTCGTTTCTACATGTTTAATGTTCTAACTCTTCGCTTCCAAAGGGGGATCCTCCCCATGTCAGCTATGTCCGCCTGACTGTGCTGACTTCGATCCGGACTCGACTGCCTCCAATCTTCGTCTCCCTAGCTCTGCTCATCCTAGCTTCTATTATTGAGAATTCATTTTTGCTATGACATCAGATGTGCGCTTTCAAAAAACGTGATGAACTCACGTGGCCTAAACATACGTGTTTTTGCCACATGTTTCCAAACCACTTATGCAGACAAAGAATTCTCAATAACCTATTTTTCAACCTAACTTTTTTTTTAATATGTTTTTAAATTTCTATTATTCGTTCTTCTCTAGCTGACCTAATTTCAATTCAGTTTTCATAAAAAGAATTGAACAATTGAATTCCTTTTACAACAAACATATCTAAACTATTTTATGTGAACCTTGCTACAAAGTTCGATTCTCGGTCTATCCTAATCTCTTTTTCCACTTATCTCATGTTTTTCTTACTTACAACAAAACTACTCATCCTTAACATAAATAATCTCTGGTGTGAACTATTCACGCATGCGCATTTGTAAAGCAGTTGGCTAACAGATAAAAATCCGATAAAGCCTACGTAGCAATTTTTCAATTTTGACTCCTTAGCACTTCATTTTTCCAGATACAAATCGGATTAAAAAGTTTTTTACACGTCTAAATAACCTACATACCAAATTTCAAGTCTGTAGATCAAACATTTGTTGAGTATATAGGTTGAGAAGTATTACACACACTTCCCCTTTTTATAGATATATAGATTATATATAGAGATTGTATTTCTGTGATTTTTAGATGTTAATCCAATGAAACTCCCATGTTTATAAAATAGTGCTCTATTGCAAGCAAGTAGAACTGTATCAGTGTATAATTTTCTTTATATATAAAAGCATTATTGGCTACAAACGTGCATATATATTCGAGTCCTGATTTCTATCGAAATCCAGTATTATCAACCGGTAATGCTTGTATAAAAAATGAAAATTATTCTCTCTTTCTTTCTTTTCTCTCTCTCTCTCTTTCTCTCTCTCTCTCTCTCTCTCTCTTTCTCAATATATATATATATATATATATATATATATATATAGTAGTTCGTCACATTTTTTAATTAAAAAAAATAGATAAACTACGAATGAGGGAGTGGTACTATTATAACGAGCAACTCTTTGTGCCCTAGAATAAATTTTTCTACATAGTCACCAGCATTATCAATGCAGTTTTGTCAGCGATGAACGATCACCCGGTGGTAAAAGTCAGGAACGCACATTATTACTCGCATCTCTATCGTCATTTTAAAATCGACGAACCTATTTCTTAACTGCAGTCAATTGCATTGGCTGTATACAAGTTCACCAAGCGCTGGTGAATGTTAATCAGTTCAATTTTTTTTTTGTATGGATGAATTCAATGACGCATCATTGCTTTTGATGCGTGTCCCTAACAGGGGTTGCTTTCTTAAAGTTACACACCGTCAATATTTGCAGCAGAGAGATGAAAATTTCAGATTATGAATGCATTAGTTCAGTCATCATAAAATACATGTTGAGTTTTTTCTTGGTCTGACATTGATATTAAAAGCCTACTTTTTCTATTATTACAAAGAACTTTTTAATATACTCAGCCATGGATATGCGATCGACTACATGAAATTTGCATATTCATTTGAAAAACGAGCGTTAATTAATTGCTTGTTCATTTTCTATGGTTATATTATTAGATGATTGGTTTCATTTCACTATAACCCGTAATTCGATTTATGCATAATTTCTACATTCTGCATAATTGCGTAGAATTGAAAACATTCGAGCACACGGTAATATATATATATATATTATATATATATATATATATATATATATATAATATATATATATATATTCCCATGTGCTCGAATGTTTTCAATTCAGTTTATATATATATATATATATATATATATATAAATATATATATATATATATATATATATATATATATAGTAAGTTTTAAAATATATTTGGCGTTTAAGCTACACTGAATATTCCGCGTTTCATCCATTCTAGGACTCTTCAGGCTTATGCGCGAATTTTGTAGTTGTCTGTCGTTTTTATATACGCACCTTCTATTGAGATTTATGTGACTAAATGAAGTAGTTATGTATATATATATATATATATATATATATATATATATATATATATATATATATATATATAATGATCTTGTCAATGTGTGTGCCAGCTAAAACTTTCTATCAAATTTCTTTCTAAATATTTGGTTTACAGGGTCGAAATTTTTTTTCCTGTGCACGCACTAATTAAACATTATATGTCGAACAATGTACTATGGAGTTAGGTCATTGACTAAGATTGAAAAGCTATACATTTTGGTTTCGATTCTATTTTAAGCACACAATTTATTAATTTTACTTTTGGAATCACAATTTTTTATTTATTTTTTATGCATTTCCTCCTCACACAATGCAAGCGCCACTTTGATGTAAAGGGATATTTATCTGAGGCATAAAATACAAGGATACTATGAGGGAGTTGAGCAACAAGATTCTGTTTACGTTACACTTGAACTTCTGCATGTCAGTAAAGTCGGGGAAGCAGGAACCCGGAATGGAATTCCAAAGTGTAGAAGTTCTAGGGAAGAAACTATTACAGTAAGTAACTTTCTGACATCTGCGGATGTCTACTGTGTAGGGGTGGGATTTTGCTACTTGCGGGTTTGTCGATGTATTTACGTCGATAGGGTACAAGGGTTTGTAGTTCATCGGAGCATTCACCATTAAAATACTTGTAAAACAGGCAGAGGGATGCAACATTTCTTCGATCGGACAGATGTTGAAGCTTAGCCGACTATTTCAGAACCTATCAGGTTGGCGACTCTCTTTTGAACCCTGTACATGAGTGAGAGACTAGTAGCAGATGCAATAGCCCAAATTGGACAACAATACTCCACACATGAGCGAACTGTGGCCTTGTAGAGGTACAGAATACTGTCAGGCGTAAGTAACTTTCTAGCACGGTAGAGAGAGCCCACCTTCCTCGGAGCAGCCGCGGCAATGCCCTCGATGTCTGTTCCAACTCATGTTCCCTGTGAACGTAAAGCTGAGGAGTTGTAACGAAGTACTTTCAGGCAATGTATCATTAGCCATAGCTATTGGTGGTTGAGAAGGTTCCTTGTAATTATTAAAGGTAAAGAACATAATCTTGGCAGCATTAAATGTTGCCATTCATTTTTGTCCCCATTCCACTATAGAACGGAGGTCTTCCTCTAGGGTTTCCGTCATTACTTTGAATATGTGTTCATTCGTGTTCTCTCATGCCCATATCAGAGAAAATTCTGTCAGTGAGGTCATTCATGAATATCAGGAATAATAAAGGACCGACCCCTGAGGTACATCCGCATGTGATTATTTTGACGTATGACCATCGAGGACAACTTGGATTCTTCTCTTTTTTAAGAAAGATTTGATTATGTTAAGTATTCATCCAGTAATACCATATAGTCTGAATTTTATGAGAAGACCATCGTCCCATACACTGTCAAAAGCTTTAAATATATCTTGATGCATTAGGAAATATATATATATATATATATATATATATATATATATATATATATATATATATATATATATATATATATATATATATATATATATATATATATATATATATATGGCGATTAAGCTACACTGAATATTCGGCGTTTCATCCACTCTAGGATTCCCCAGGCGCCTGAATATTCGGCGTTTCATCCACTCTAGAATTCCTCAGGCGCATAAGCCTGAGGAATCCTAGAGTGGATGAAACGCCGAATATTCAGTGTAGCTTAATCGCCATATATATTTTATAAATTACTAACTAGCTCTACCTACGTATTGAACACTTTTGAAGTAAATACTTAAAGTTTACGCATAAATCTATACTTTTGTATATTAATTTTATGTGAGTAAATTAAGTAATTATATATATATAGTAAATTAAGTAGTTATATATATATATATATATATATATATATATATATATATAGGAACAAAACAATAAATTTTATAATATATGCTAATATATTTATTAAATAATATAGACTATTTGAAATAGAAGCAGTAATAACCGACAGCTATAAACTTCACCTTTATTCATCTCGAAGATGATTTATGTCTTTTAGACCCATAATTGAACTCAGTGATATTCTTAACGAAGATATAACACCCTGAAAGTGCGAATAAAAAAATAAAAAAGAATTTTAAGGAACCTGATATTTTAAGCTCTCAAGACTTATAAAGAACACATTTAAATTTCCGATTTCGAGAGAATCATCTTCTACCAAAGGGTGCCTTTAAAAATGTTTAAATTTGTACCATCTGGGCGTTCTCTCTTTGTAAAGGAGGTCAATGAGTGCAAGAAGAATTTTGTGTACAATATTAAAATCACTAGCGATCCCAGTTCATGAGAGATTTCAGTGTTAAGTTCTTTGTTTGTTTTATTATTGTTTGTTTTTTTGGTTTGTTTGTTTGTTTGTTTGTTTGTTTGTTTTTTGCGGGAATGTGTCGCTGCCCTCACATATACAGCACCGGAAGTATACGGTGACTAAGTGGTTGACGACAGGGACTCACAATTCGGGTGCACCATGTTCAAATCATGTTCGATTCACAAAAATACTTTTGAATTGAAAGCCATGTTTAATTTCAGAAGAGTTTCCGCTAGGTAGCTATTCTGTACAAGTCTCGGAGATGAAGAGTTTTCTGTGGGTAGCTGTTCTGCATAAGTCTCGAACTTTAAAATTTTGCAAACAAAGAGGAAAAGATCTTTCTCGTGTGGAAACAAAAAAAATTATGCGCGGGAATGCTAAAAAATTCAATATTTTTATGGAGCAATTCTGGTTTCTGGTTAGTTGTTAGTAAAACGTGGTTCCATTTGATTGGTCAGTCCATATCGCCAGTGTTTATAAGTAGAATCTTCCAACGTTCCTTAATCATACTCTCTTAGTATATAAAAATAATGCAGCAAATACTTTCACTTATGGAGGTTGGCAAACTTCCCGTGGTATTCTCCGTTACAAGAAATATATCGGAGAAAGGAATGCCAAAAATAATCATTCATTTATTCGACAAGAATGAATGATGTCCAACATCATCATCAACATCATCAGAATCATCAGCATAATAATAATAATAATAATAATAATAATAATAATAATAATAATAATAATAATAAACTTCAGAATAAGACAACTCGATAAGAACCAACCACATCAAAGCAAAGATCGATAAAACACGAGAAAACAGCAAATGCAGACTCTGTGGACAAAGAGACGAAACGATAAACCATATAGTAAGTGAATGCAGCAAACTGGCCCAAAGGAATACAAGAACAGACACGATCAAGTGGAAAGTGCAGTACACTAGGGATTATTCAAACAACGCACAGACAACTTGAACAAACATAAGCCGGCAACAGTTCTTGAAAACAAGAATCACAAAATCCCATGGGACATGAACATACAAGCTGATAAACCCATACAGGTAAGAAGAACGGATATCCTAATAATTAACAAAAAAGAAAAATCCTGTCAAATCGTATATTTTGCTGTTCCAGCCGACCACAAGGTGAATATCAAAGAAAAGGAGAAACGGAGCAAATATATAGATCTAGTCAGAGAGCTGAAAGGGATATGGAAGATGAAGAAAATTAAAATAATTCCTATAATAATTGGAGCACTAGGTACAATCCCGAAAAAATTTGAAAAAAGAAGGGAAAAAATTGAACTCAGAGGAATGACTGGAAAAATACAATGAACAACAATAATGAAAACAGCTGAAATATTAATGTGAAGACTAACATACATGAGCAACAAGCGCGGACCAGACAAACTGCTGCAGAGGCAAATAACCAAGTACATTGAAGCCGCATATCTATAAGTTCTCTAACCTATCCACCCCCATTACCACATCATTGACACCCCCCTAAAAAAGAGACCAAACAGACAAGTAGAGTCAAGGAGGAAGGAACGACCAAGGAAAGAGCACTGACCAGATCTCTGCTGGATAAGAACTGGGACTTTGGGGATCTTATTGCCACATAAATTCCAGTGAGGACCAATATCCGCTGACAACGAGAAATCAATGGCAAGCAGCTGCTGCGATAATGCAAATTTATTTGCAAATACTATCGAAGGAGGTGGAGAGTACTGTAAATCTGAAGAGACTTGATGTCACTCAGCTTCCAGTGAACACTACAGGCTGTTTTCAAGGAGAAATTTTTGATAACCTGTATGAAAGCTCGTTGTGAACCAATAATAATAATACACGAACGCAGCAAACTAGCCCCCAAAAATACAACAATAGACACGATCAAGTAGGGAGGGCAGTATACTGGGATTTACGCAAACAACTGCATCATGAACACAGACAAATGGTAAAAGCACAAATCGACAACAGTTTTCGAAAACGAAAATCACAAAATCCTATGGAGCGTAGACGAACGAACAGATAAACTCATCCAAGCAAGAAGATCACATGTCCGAATAGTAAACAAAAAGGAACAGTGCTGCCAGATCATAGAGTTCTCCGTTCCAACATCAATATCAAGAAAACGCAGAAGCGAAGCAGATGCACGGAACTGGCCAGAGAACTCAAAAGAGTCTAGAAAATGAAGAAAGCCAAAATAACACCATATAGTAGGAGCGCTAGAAGCAATACCGAAAAACTTTAAAAAAAAAAGAAAGGAAGAGATGTGAATCAGAGGGATCGCTGCGAGGATACAATGCATAACAATAATGAAAACTGCAGAAAATCCTTTAATGTGGAGACTAACACACATAAACTACGGACAAACTGGACACACAGAAACGCGTCCAGATGTAAAACACAAAGGAGCATCACATGAAATCATGAAAACTGAAACGGTATAATTGTAAGATACCGCCCCCCCCCTTTGTGTGCGTGTCACCATAAACTGACACCACAGCAAATAAGTGAGGAGGGTCAAGGACGATGAAAAAACCGAGGAGAGAAAACACTAGCCAGACCTCCACTGGTTGTGCAAAGATGACCGAGATCTTAGGGAGGCTTATTGTCAACCAAATTCCAAGTCCAACGAGAAATTAGTGGTAAGCTGTTGTTGCGATAACGCAAACAGTTTTGCAAAAGTTATCGAAAGAGGTGAAGAGTACTGGAAATCTGGAGAGACTTGTTGTCATTCTGACTTCTGAGAACACTACAAGTTGTTCTCAAAGACCCATCTTTGATGATGGCTTGTGCGAATACTCCTAGTAAGTAAATAATAATAATAATAATAATAATAATAATAATAATAATAATAATAATATTCGCAAATGGTCACCCATTTGGTACTTACCAGACTCGACAACGCTTAACTTCGGTGATCTCACGAGAAACTTTATATTAATCTGATAATATCGTGGACATAGATTCATCGTCAGGGATAATTAACTGATTTGGGAATATTTATAGAAGTGTAATATATATATATATATATATATATATATATATATATATATATATATATATATATATATATATATATATATATATATATATATATATATATATATTCGTTTTTTTTTTGTTTTGTTATTTTTTTTTTTTTTTTACTTTAATTTCCCGTCCCTAGGTATAACTTACATTTTTTACGATTTGTCAAGGAGAGTTCGTTAAATGGTAGTTGTGTTTTGGTTTGTATTTGTCGTGGGTTTTTATTTTATTTTTTATTTTTCTTACAGCTGTTAATGTATCGGGACGCAGCGTGTAGAATGCTGTACACGTGTTCTCTTTTGAGCTGTTAAATTGCCTGAGGCATAAAACACTTGGTTAGCACAAAAAAACGACGAAAATAGTCGGAGGTCTTTAAATCAGGTGGAAGTGTTGAACTTTCAAGTCACCCGCCGTTTCAATTATAAATACAAACGCGCATGAACGTATGCAAGCGTGAGACGCACAGGGCCACGCGTATCGGCAGGCGGTGTGGCTGCAGAGGAATATTATTGCCTTCTATACTAGGTGGATTTAGCTGGATCTCTCTCTTACTCTCTCTCTCTCTCTCTCTCTCTCTCTCTATATATATATATATATATATATATATATATATATATATATATATATATATACTTTATTATTATTATTATTATTATTATTATTATTATTATTATTATTATCTTATGTATCTACATAAAATTATAATATCTCTTTTTAGTATTTACTTACACAGTGCTCAATAGATGAGTAGAGCTAGTTAGTAAGTTTTGAAAATACATATTTTCAAAACTTAAAATATATATATATAAATAAATGCTAAGTGTATATATATATATATATATATATATATATATATATATATATATACATACATACATACATATATACACACTTAGCATTTATTCTTTTAAGCATATTTCGTTGAATAACACAGACAATCTATGTATATTTATGCTGGTTTGGGTCTGTTTCAACACTCTAATTATATTTTTGTATCAGACAAGAATTGGCTGATGTAGTTTTCATAGTCACTGTAGGCGCAAGTACTTTCGAGTCCGAAACTTATTTTGGAATTGTTATAGAAGTGTCGTAAAATACGCTTAAATATTGTTGTATGTAATTAATGTCCCAAAATAACGTATATTATGTTATGTTACGTATCAAATAACGTATATTATGTTATGTTACGTATCAGATAACGTATATTATGTTATGTTACGTATCAAATAACGTATATTATGTTATGTTACGTATCAAATAACGTATATTATGTTATGTTACGTATCAGATAACGTATATTATGTTAGGTATTAAATCGACGTATGTTGTTTTATAGTATCAAATCAACGTGTGCTAGATAGCCATGTTTATAATATATTATTCCATATGTATGTGATATTCGCCTGTCGAGTGTGTATAACTCGACGTGACTTGACGTGACCTAAATTAACATATGTTATATAACGGTGGTTGTAAACAGTCTGTTATGTAGATGATGTGTGTGCATTAAAGTTCACAAAACATTTATTTTGGGACTTACCTTTTTTTTTTCTTGTCTGATGAGGTTTATTTTCTTTAATGATTTCTTCTCATCAGACGATCTGGAACAAAGCGTCGTCTTCTCGGGACAAACGACGCAACATCACTGGTTATGAATATGCATTTTATTACTTTGCTCAGTTCAAAGTCGAGTGATCCCAAAGTCCCTTGGAGTCTCTACAACGCTTTTCGCTAACCCATTACTTGAGTGTTCGCTTCAAGCAGGTCTGTATCTCCTGAATCTTGGATACAATCTGCCTCAGACCCCCAATCAACTGATCGTTATGTCATACCCAAAAGACACGTATTCAAACACATCAGAGATCCAGCATCCCATAACAATTATCTAACTTGTTTCACCTAAAATTCCAAAACTATAAACATGTTTTTTTATTTTTAAAAATTTCAAGAAAACTGTTTATTCTTGCTAAAATTCTTATCTAGCTATTTTTCCAAAATATAATTTTTAACATCAAATTATATTTTCGATTAACCTTGACAATCTATGACGAGTCAAAAGAGCTTTATGCTTAAATATGATATTTTGATTAATGCAGATTTCATTTTTATTATTATATTATATTGGACCCAATATATAGTAATGATTTAAAAAGTAGAAAAAAAATGACTTGTGCGCCACCACCGAGAATCGAAACCAAAACGTTTAGCTTACTTTTTCCTTTTACGTTAATACCTTAGCTATGAAGACATTTTCGCTGTGAGGCTAAAAATTCAAACATAGACCAATAACTATTACGTTATGCATGCATATTCGTAATGCCACTTTTCGACCTTCACTTGGCAGATTCCATCTTTTTAATTTTCACACTTTTGCACCGATTTCCCCGGTTAAAACTGAAATATAAAGTTTCGCATGGGTTTGAATACCCTCTATATTAAGTTTCATGTATGTAGAACAAAAATTGACAGAAGAGTTTGGTAAGCAAAATTAAATATATATATATATATATATAAGAAGAGGTTTGTGTTTACTATAACCTTTTTATGCAAATATTACGCAAGTATAAATCCTGTAGAATATCTGCATAAATATAATTACACGTAATAGTTAACCAAAGATTAACCATGAGAAAATCGAAAGAAACTAATAGGGAATTAATTAAAATGAATGTTTAAAAGAATATGCAAATTAGCTAAATCTTTTGCAGATGTATTCAATTCCACGACCTATATATAACCCATATATAACAAAGTTGTAATTCTTTTTAAATAAATAGAAAAAAAGGTTTGAATATGAATATCAAGATACAAAAAACAACTTTATAGGAATATATATATATCTGTGTGTGTGTGTGTGTGTGTGTGTGCATATATATGTAGTAACAATTCCTTGTGCTTTATCAAGGCCCCATGCCACCCGAGGATAAGGATTAATGAATGTAATGTGGTAGTGTCGTAATCGTTAATGGTGTAGATTGGGTAAACTTGGGATTATTAAAGGGGACGGCTCCACAAGAACTTGTTTATATTGGACTTGAAGGCTATCATATTGTAAACGGCCGGAAAGCAGACCAGCGAAACAGTGTTCCACGGGCGGGGAGTTCTTAGAAAGAAACTTCGTTCATTGAAGCTGCGTTTAGGTTAAGGCACACAGAGAGATTGGGGAAATTATTGATAGTAGTTGTAGCTAGTCGAGTGTTGTGTAGGTTTGGCAAGGGTGACCATAGATTGTAGCTCAGACGAACACTTGCCGTAAGAATAACGATAGAGCAGAGACAGGCTCCCAACGTCCTTTCTGTGAGAAAGATGTTGCAGGGAAAGAACATGGCATTCCATACTAGGTTTCGAAGCCGGTTTTGAACTCTATCAAAGCAAGATAGGTCCTGCCGAGCAACTCCTGCCCAGATGTAGCAACAGTACTCCATTTTAGGACAAACTTGGCTCTTATGCAGACAGAGGATTGTATCGGCAGTAAGATATCTACTGGAGCGGTAGAATAATCCAACCATTTTTCCAGAAGTAATCATAAAATTATTTTTACATTTTAACTTTAAAAAGAAAATAAAAAGAATTGGGCATGATCACATAAATTCCAAAAAGAATCCGAAGAATATTTGCATCGTGTGTTTTATTTAATAGGAAAGCTGTTCATTCATCTTCCGTATTAATGTGATGCTTCCTAATTGTTTTTATCAACACTAAAATACCTTCTATAATAATTATTTGACTTGTAATCTCAAAATAACTAATATTTTATTATTTAAAATTATTTTAACAATGGTTAAACCTAAAAAAAAGTACGTTTGGGTTTTTAATACGAAACTAACTTTTATTTCATAGATATGCTTACATTTTTTATCTTTATTTTTTTTCTGAAAGCTAAAATATGTCAGTCTTTAACCTATTTATTATAATTTATGTCTATAAAAGTGAAAATGTGTGAAAGGACACTTCCCACCCTATATACTAAATAAGTTTTTTATCTACAGACTTATAATTTGGTATATAGGGTATTCAGACATGTGAAAAATCATTTAATCCGTTCTCATCCGGAAAAAAGGATGTTAAGGGGTTAGAATAGAAAAATCAGTACTTGCATATGTCTCAGTTTCTCTCCACTTTTTTACTTCATTTCTACATAAATTTAACGTTACATTTAATACATTTTCGAGTATATATGTGTGTGTGCGCGTGTGTGCTTGCATCAATATAATATATTCATATATTTACTATCCCATATACATATGTATTTATATGCATATACATATATATTTATATGCATATGCATATATATTTATATGCATATGCATATGTATTTATATGCATATACATATATATTTATATGCATATACATATATATAGTAAGGAGTCTACGCGGATCGATCAACGTTTCAATTTTTCCATGTCTCGTCAAGACTATCTCTATCTCTCTCTTTCTCTCTCTCTCTCTCTATCTCTCTCTCTCTCTATCTCTATCTCTTTATATATATATATATATATATATATATATATATATATATATATATATATAAGAACACAATTGTAAAGTTGAATTTTACAAAATGTTTTTATTATTCGGCAGAATACTCGAAAGCTGGTTGTTTCTTAATACGCAGAGTTTCAAAGAATGCTATTTCTTCTCATCGAAGGAAAAAATTGTTAGCGAAATAGTCAGAAATTCACTTTAAAAGTTTTAACATTTCTATGTAGTTGCTGCATAGGTTGAAACTTAAAGTTTTATGATTATGCATTGAGCTTTTTCATTTGGTTGGGATTAAAATATAAATAACTATATTTATATTTGCTTTTGTAATTTGCTTTTTCTTGATTAGTAACTTCCTCCTCATACGCTTTCTGCCTGTGAATACATCTAAAATAAAACATGTTCGTGAAAGTTGCTCCATCGCTAACTTAAAATTAAAGCTTGACAGGCGGATAGACAAAGCTTTTCATAAAGATGCGAGGACACAAAAACAGACGGAACAAATTGCTTGGCGAAGAAAAAAAAGCGTGTGAAAAAAAAGAACAGATGCGTTTAGTAAAAGCCCGTTCGGCGTGACCTTCTAAATGCGAGGTTAAACCCGGGAATGATTTTCGCGAACAGTAATTCTGGACATAAAGGTGAACCAACGGGGGTAAAAAGGAATAAAAAATAATCGAATGGAGGAGTGGGGTTAGGATTAGTTGACAAACAAAAAGAGCACCTCTACCCCTAACTTCTACCCCAGAGAAAGAAAATCCTACCCGACAAAAATAGAAGAGCTCATCTGCGTGTTATTATGACACCTAGAATTGTTTATAAAAAGATGGTTGTGCCGTACGAAGTCGGGACTAAGAATCTTTGAAACAAAACCACACGCAGCTTTTCTCGGTTCCAACTATAAAGTTCAAGAACAGTTGCTGGTAAGATGCGTCCATACTATCTCCTTTTGTTGTTGTTGTTGTTGTTGTTTTGTTTTTTTTTTGGGGGGGTTTGTTTGTTTTTTTCAATTTTTCTCATTTTTGTTCTAACTGAGGATGGTACATCCTACCGAGTACCAAACAATACATCCTAACCGAGAGATCTTTTTAACCCTTCGTTAGTCCCATGTGGTGTTTTGTCACCCCGATTTTGCTAAAGTGCTCATAATTCCTAGTTAGCAACTTATTTCTTTTCCTCCCTCCCAGTACTTCCCTGACTCAGTGAAGGTATAGCGCATATAAGATGGCGCAGTGCAGTTATATTTCAGTTTTCCTTGGAGGCGATTCAGATTGAAAGGCAATGTTTTTGTAATGAACCCATATTCATGTTTCTTGCTATTTAAAAAATATAACACAAACTGGTTTATCCTGTGGATATTTTAAAATAAATATAATCTAAATCTAAGATTTTTCATTTTTCTTTAGTTTTCTAATTTATTTTATTGTATTATTTTATATTAGTATCGACAAGCTACAAGTGATTCAAATTGTCCAACATAGACTGTAGATATGTATTGAGCAAGTATGATAACTGTATTTTACAAAACGATAACACTATGAACATTTTTTGTATTGGGGTGTATATGCATCCAATGGGATTAACCATGTTTGGAACATCCAGGTGACTAACGCAGGGTTAAGATTCAAACGGCTTCTTTAAGTGTACGTTTATATCTCTCTTGCACTTGGTTCTCTGAGTATATTTACCAAGTAGTTTTTGAAATCCTTCTCACTGGAATGATGAAGATCTTCCTTGGCTTCCAGTTTCTTTTCATATCGTACATAAATACCTTTCCTTATCTTTTCCTGTTCAACGCTGTTTAACTCAACATCGTTGTGGACACTAACATTTTTTTTTTTTACATTTTCCCCCCATACAAGGCACATTGCAACTTTGGTGTAAGGGGCTACTAACAGGGGCAACAACTACTGGGGTACTATGTAGGGATTTGGGCAGCAAGATGTTGGTTCACGTTGCACTTGAACTTCTGCACGTCAGTACAGTTGGGGAAGCAGGGACCTGAAATAGAATTCCAAAGTCTAGCGGTTCTGGGGAAGAAACTACTGGAGTAGAAAGATCTTTTACATCTAGGGATTTCTACTGTGTCGGGGTGGGATTTTGCAGCCTGTCGGGTCTGTCGAGGGTGTTCACGTCGTGGAGGCACAAGTGCTTGCAGTTCGTCAGAGCATTCACCATTATAAGAACATTTATAACATTAATAACATTTACTGCTTCTTCTCTTTCTTGTCACGTATCACAATCTCCGGTTTAATGGCGCTGTTTTCTAGGTACATAGCTGCAGGGATTGCATAATCACGGTGGATCACTTATTTCCAACAGTTTTACTGGTATATTTTCCAGGACTTGCTGCTACATTCGATATTCAACTTTTTACACATGGTCCAGTGAAGATATTCACACACTCCATTGTGTTGCATTGTGTAATAGCCGTCTTCAAGCAAAACCTTATAACTAAATGTCAAGTGGCACACACTCTCTACTTCTGTGTGTTAAAGTCTGCACTTGTTATTGCTGAGACTACTCATTTTCTTAAAATCATTGTTCATCAAGTCTGTACCTGTGGCAGCCATTATAATCCTCTCCTAATCACAAGAGAGGTATCCTCTTTGTAGCCAATCTACATAGCCTTCCTTATCTGTATAATTCTGGGTCGAGTGATGCACATGACATTTTAAACTTAAGCGAGACAGATTGACAAACGCTATTTTAAACTTGATTATTACAGACTAGCGGACTTGCTGTTTTAAACTTAATCGCAACAGACCCACGAATGGACACTTAAAAATAAAACGCATTTATTTTCCTGGAAATCGTCCCAGACAGGACATGAAGCAACTTGATGTAAGGAGCTAAAACAAAAAATATTACTTCAAGGTAAAAGATACTAGCCAAAGATAAGTATTATACGGATAGATTCTGTCCAAGAAGCAGCAATTTTTCCCTTTTGTCAGAAACATCGGTCATGGAATGTGAAGACTAAAGGACAAAATAAAAAAGCAATAGATACGAGGCTTACGAAATTAAATACAATGTCCACTTTCTACTATTCTGAAATAATTCGAACGAAACTGATTGATAAGAAAAAATTAAAACCAATCGATGAAACCATAAAACTGATTAATAAAAAAAATCAAAATTAATCAACGGATTATGATGGAAAAGAAAAAGAAGGCAATTTAATTTTTTTTATTTAATTTAAAAAAATATATAAATCTTCAGATTAATTAAATGAAAATAAAATGAAAGCTTTTTCTTCATTAAAATCTGTTAACTTCAGCAAGCTTAAAGGCAGATGCTTAAATATCGTCTTCCTTTTTGTTAATATTATCAGTTATTACTAAGATTAAGCCTCCCCTTTTTTATACACATTACATTTTCATACATGATTATTGACGCGAGTTGGACACAGATAGACATATACAGAGTTAAGATTAAAGTTAGGATTAGCGTTGTGGTTCAGTTTTCCCCCCACACACACTTTGAGCGTTGAAACCCTCATTTCTCGCTATTCGAAACGCCGTATCGCAGAATGGTGAATAGCTATATGTGCGATTTTATTTAAAAGTAGCAATGATTAGTAAGTAATAACCATAGCCCTAATCCTAACTCTAGCAGCTACTTGTGTAAGTTTTTGTAGAGGCAGAAAAGCATAAGAAAAATAGTCTTTTTATGTAAATACTATCAAGCCGTCCGGCGTTTCCCGGTCGTAAGATACGGTTAAATATGATATCTAAATTCATGCAGATTACGTATTACACTAGCCAATAATAAAAATTTGTCATTGTGCCTAAGATGTTTAAACTGTTTTTACCTAATTTGAGGGTGCTGATTCCAGAAATTATATTCCTTTTTTCTATGAGGTTTAGTTTTTTTGCTATAGTATACCTCCTCTGTAGGAAGTCGATAGCGTCAATAAAAACAGGCAAATCGAAGAAACAATATTTTATGTAACTTGAAAACAGATAGTCATGAAATCACGCTAAAATATTCACAATTTAAGCTTGAAGTTGTAAAAGTGCTAAGCATGCACATCATCATGCGTAAATTGACGTTTTATTGATTTTCTAGAATGTGCGGCTCCGGCATCTTCGCGCTTCATAGACCTAAAGTAGTCTGCAAACATCGTGACATCCACACGACCTTGATAGTGAACTTCCATGTCGCTGATGTCTTGATGAAAGCGATCCTCTTGCTCGTTGCTCACATTACCTAGATTTTTCTGGAAAACGGGCAAGATGGCTGTGCAACAAAAAAATGTAACTTGATGTTCATATTTGCATTTAGTTGATAAAGACTTATGAGCAAAGCTTCAACAAGCTTTTTGTAGTTTTGCGCTTTTATTTTTTTACCAAGAAGAATTTTACTACATTCGTAAACGCCGTGCAGGCACTCAATCCTGCAGGATTCATAAAATTACAGAAATTTGCGTCATTCATTAAATTTCGAATCTAGGGTCAATCAAAAATTCTAGCTTTTAATTTCTCCATGGTAAGGCCGGAAATTTCATACAAATATATTTGAAACAGTCGCCATCTTTCTGAAGAGCTTTCACGAACTGTTTCATGATGCCAAGCTTTATGTGGAAACAATTTTGAGAATCCAGAATATTGAGAAAACCAGGAATCAGTTTACTGCACAAAGACCAATTTTTTTTTTCGGTACTCTGTTCTTGCCCTGCTATCCCACAAACACAAGAAGCAAGCAAATTCTGTGAGCCACCTTTTAGCCCGAAGAGAACCCCAACCATTTTCAAATAGACACATATGATCCATTGGTGCTGTCTGTATGAAATCTTTTTCAAAACAAATTTGATTTCATCATATTTTTCTTTAAGGGTCGTTGAAATGCCTAGAGAAACCGATCCATATAAGTTTCCATTGTAAAGAAGAACACATTTTAAACTTCTTTTGGAATTGTCTAACAAAAAAGGCACCAATCTTGAAAATAATACTGTTCGACACCAAAGCTGCCGCAGCAGGCCGGCAACGTAATCGCAATATACCTCCACTACCAGATTCTACCTGTTAAGTGCGAAGAGGACGTGAAACTTGAGGAGACTTATTGCCGCTCAAATTCCAGTGAAGACAAAGGTCGTTTCCAGTCAGCGTGAAAGTAATGGTAAGCGGCTGTTTCGATAAGGCAAACTAATTTGCAAATGTTATCAAAAGAAGTGGAGAATACTGGAAATCTAGGGAACACCTCAGGTTGTTCTCAAAGAAAAATATTTAATGATGGCCTGTGTGAAAACTCCTAAGCAATAATAATAATAATAATAATAATAATAATAATAACTATAATAATAATAATAATAATAATAATAATAATAATAATAATAACAATGATAATAATAATGATAATAATAATAATAATAATAATAATAATAATAATAATAATAACAATGATAATAATAATGATAATAATAATGATAATAATAATAATAATAATAATTAATGCACACTGCATTACACCGAAAATACAATACTAACTGACAAAATACAAACGAAGGGGGAAGGGAACTGATAAACGCACAAGACTTTGTAAGAGGCACAAAAAAGACTTGGAAAGTACAGAAGTCAGAACAGAGAAAGATTGGTCACTGCAGTGTAAGACACCGTCAAGAATAACAGTGCAGGAAACGCTGAAACCAGAAACAAAAAGAAAAGAGAAAAAATGGGAAGAGAAAGAGCTACATAGACAGTTCATCAGAATAACAAAAGAAGAGAATCATGAAAACGCATGGATGTGTCTAAGAAAAGGACACATGGACAGAAAAACAGAATCTCCACTGACAGCTGCACAGAACAATACGATTAGAATCAACCACATTAAAGCTAAAATAGATAAACGCAAGAAAACAGCTTCGATGAATGGATAGTACGTGTGCTCTCTAGGCGTACATACTCCCAACCAATCAGATAAGCAGCAAAATCTCACCTCTTCACTGTTAAGGTCCCTAAATTCTGAAATGCTTTTATTGTAATAGTTTCTTTTCGTCAGGCTGCTAGACTTTGGAATTCCCTCTCTGTTTCCTGCTTCTCTAACTGTACTGACATGAAGAAGTTTAAATGTAATGTGAACAGACATCTCGCTACTCAACTCCCCATCATCCCATGTTAGATATGATCCTCCCGGCTTTTTAATCATCGTGTCTCAAAATCAACAGAGCTTAGACCATACCTGTAATGACATGGTTCCTGGTTGATTACAGTGTAAAGCTGGTTCTGTGCTTAATCTCTTTGAGAAGGGGTTAGTGTATTTCTTATCGCCTGAGGCGCCCTGTCTTGAAATGCCGACGGGCTGCAGAAACATTTTTTGCAGAATCAGGGAGCTCCTCCTCTGGAGCACTGACTTCTTCGATCCCATTTTCTGACCCTGGTGTCACAATTCTTACAGTGGGAAATAACTAAATAACCTCTCTCCCTTTCGAAAAAAAAAAATCAAATACCAGAGTGTAGTCCATTGTATAGATGACTTGTTCTCTGTTGGATGAGGTGTATACTCCCGTGTCATGTGCAGTTCTAGGAGGTCCACCCCCTCAGGCTTATCTTTCTCGCCCTTCGAGAAGGGATTAGTGTTATCGCAATTCGCCTGAAGCGCACCTACCGGATAATGCTGATATAGCTGTTCGGTAATATTTGCAGACCACAGTGCTCTTCCTCTAGGGCGCTTGGTTTTCAACTCCTATTTTCCGATCCCAGTATCACAGTTCTTACATCGCGAAAGAACTAAATACCCAGCAGCCCTTTACGTCCAAATGGCAAAACGAATTGTTTGCGTTGAAAAAGAGTAAAAACAAATAGGAATGTTGTTAGCCTGAATTGAAGAATTACATGAGTAACGGAGCCGGTGTGCTTTTTTTTTTCTGAAATGAATCCTCAAAACTGCCGAGTTCTCTTGTCTGATGCGAACAGATTAATCGTATCGACTGAGAAGGTTTGCGTGTGCAATTGCACGGATGGGGCTAGTGATATTTGAATGTTTTACGCGTGTGGGCCGGGCGAACATTAGATACAAAATAAGCATATCTGATTCGAAAGAGAAACAACAACGTTGCTGGTTTGCTTTGGTCATGTGAACGCCGCCGACTTAGTGTTGGATTTATTAAGGCACGTACGCACACGCACACGCAACATATATCTGCATAAAGAGTTACACACGAATACACACACACGCTCACGCGCACGTGTACAAGTTGTTTTAAGATATGCCCTAGAGGACGGAGTTATCAGGCTAATTGGTTATCCGTGTATCCTGCCTTGTTATGGGATATAACTTATTGAACCACGAATAGAAACTACGTGATTTCACGTATGGAGAATTTAGCTGATCATCCACTCTCTCAACCAGGTTTATAGTGCATCGGAAAAATATGATGAGCACGTAGTAGTAGTAGTAGTAGTAGTAGTAGTAGTATCAGCAGGAGTAGTTGTGTAGCATAGCTCGGACGGCTATATGCAAGTGTATACGAAATGACGTCACCGGTAAAGAAAAAAGACTTTAACAATGGTGGAGCATGAAACGAAATAACGTTCGAGATCACGTGGATGACGTCACAGCCGTAACACTGAGCAAATAAATGCCGTTGTTCCTATTTACTTGCCTCCACACGAGGGCTGAATTAGATACAAGGTCGGATTTTAATGTAGGCCTAAGCAATTTAAAATATCCCCACATGAATTAATGTTTTTCAATTTTTTATTTACACAAACATAGCAAACATTTTTTTTATTTCCAAACCAAAACTCACAATTTTGTTTTCCGAAAATCAATAATACATGTATGTACAAACATAGAAAGAAACAAAAATAAACATGAAAAGAAAAAAGAAACAATATCGCATGATGTGTGCATGGAATATTACTAGGCCTTAACTCCCCCCCAAAAAAATATCGCATGATGTGTGCATGGAATATTACTAGGCCTTAACTCCCCCCCCCAAAAAAAAAATATAAAGAAAAATAACAATAAGAAAAAGAAATAAACTAAACTAAATGCTAACTACGACGGACGTGCAATAAGTAATGCCCCTGGCCCACTTCCCATAGCAGTAGAGCAACGAAACTTGGCACAGTTATTAGTCTTTCTCTACATATGAATCACCCAGAGTTATGCGTTTCTCATATCATTTGATGCAACTCTGGAGACCGTTTTTGTAGAACACCCCAGGTTGGTCCTCCAACCACTGGGAAACGCTTTCCTTTCAAAAACAACTTCATGGCTGGGAAGAAGTGAAAGTCAGAGGGTGCAATGTCAGAAGAGTAGGGAGGATGGGGAAGGATTTCATAACCACACGCCCGTGCTTCTGATCTGGCAACATGCGAGTTGTGGACCGGAGCCTTGTCCTGCAGGAGGAGGGCACCTTTGCTGATCTTGCCCCGCCTCTTAATTTTGATAGCTTCCCTTAATTTCTTCAAAAGTGAAACATAATAGGCTCCTGTAATTGTGGTACCCTTTGCCAGGAAATCTGTCATCACTACTCCGTCCTGGTCCCAGAAGACTGTAAGCATGACCTTGCCAGCGGAGGGCTGTACCCTTGCCTTCTTTGAAGGTGGTGAGTCCAAGTGCTTCCACTGCATTGACTGGGCTTTGGTCTCTGGATCATAGTGATGGACCCAGGTTTCATCCTGTGTAATCAGTCTTTTGAAAAACTTTAACTCATCTTCTTAGCAAATCTCCAAATTCATTCTCGAGCACTCGACGCGTTCTCGCTTCTGGAATGGTGTGAGCAACCTGGGAATCGATCTGGCAGACACCTTGTTCATAATTATAGTTTCCACAGACCCTATACTAATCTTGACATCTTGGGCTATTTGACGAATAGTAATGCGCCGATCTTCCAAAAAGGCAGCCTCAGCTTGACACACAGATGCCTCATCAATTGTCCAACTGAAGAGCCGGTCCAAACTACACCCAAGGATCCAAACCGGGCTATCAGTCCAATTGAAATGGCCTGGCGGCGCAGCCGCGTCCATCCAGGCAGACAACCTTGGATTTACTAAGATTAACTACGGCTCCTATAATCTCCGTACTGCTTGAGTGCCTTTACGACGGTGTAAGTGTCTCTAAGGCTCGAGACGCACACGATTACATCATCGGTATATGCGGAAACCCTAGCGCGCCCACCGCCAGGAAGAGCAATTCCGCACAGGGCCGATCCAGTTACCACCGTCCTCAATTTGCGCAGGAAGGGTTCCAGCATAAGGGCGTAAAGCAGAGGAGAAAGCGGACAACCTTCACGTACCGACTGAGAGATAATGAAAGGTTCCGAACGCATCCCATTCACCACTACAGCTGCCTCTGTCGAGTATACAAAATGGAGATCATCTGCAAAAGCCCGGATTAAAACTAGCAGCCTCTAGAACCGATCTCAAGAAGCCATGGTCAACCCTATCGAAAGTAGAGTATGTAGGGCAGACCATCGAGTCTCGAAGATTTGTTGTAACCGACCTGTTTTAGCGCAGCAACTACCTCACACTCTATAATTCGACCATCACAACTAGCCGCTCGATCCGTATCCAGACGAGCCCAGCCAAATAGTTGCCAAACTCCTGACCGTAGAGTTTGGACAACTGTGTGAAGTGATGAGTGAGATGTTTCCAGAACCCCTTACAGATCTCCTGAGCCGATAGGAGATCGTGTCCTTCCGGGCTCTGAGCTTTCCGAATGAAGTTATCCGACCTGCGCCGGAGTGAAGATCTACACTCTGATATGTCAACATTCATGGCTTCGTCAGACACTCTTTCTAACATAGCCCTGGCTCCGTGACCCTAATACCGTTATTATCCGCCCGTTTCAGGCCCCCCCCCGTAGTTAGTTGCATCGCTAGGGAAGTCCTTAGCCACCGCCTGAGCCAACTTAACTTCTAAATGCTTTTCTGCCTTACCCTTATTTAAGGCGAGGCGCTGGCTATATTGGATAGAAAAGCGCCTAATACTAGACAGTATAAACCCACCACCTACTCCCTGTAACCACCCCACTAAGCCCTTTACTATATGTTCTTCTTGCTTTTCCCGGAAGTCAGATAATTCCAGTGGGGGGGGGGCATTTAACTTCCAGTACTCAGCTAGGCTAGTGTTCCTATCTAGCCCTAATCTGGCCATAAGTAACTTATGGTCAGAATGTCCTAGCCAGTGGAACGTTGGACAGGATATGTAATCTACGTTGCCTCTTCTAACAATCGGTCCAATTGCATCGAAGGCCATAGAAGTCCACGTCCACATCTCCCGCCCAGGTTGATCAACGCAAAATCCGTCGATCAGTTCGCACGAGGCCATCAGGTCAAATAGACTGCTTTCACACCTTCCCGATCCGCAAGCACCCCCACCCCTATCTATTTGGAAATCAATAATGGCATTCCATTCTCCAACTAAAATTAGCCACTCCGAACCACCGAGAAACATCTCCAACTGCCGAAAAAAGAGGACCTTCTCCCAAGCGAAATTGGGCGCATGAACCGTGACAATTCGAAAGTTCCTATTGTTCACGGCAACATCGGCCAAGACTAGTCTGCCATCAGCATCAGTGTGTACAACGTTGCATGCAGGGTGTGTCTTACTAACAGAGAACCCTTCTCCCCTAGCTTGCCAATCACTGAATGATAAAAAGACATCGAAATGTTCCGACAGCAGTCAATGATCGTCAATTGAATCATAGTGGGTTTCCTGTAACGCAACTACATCTATGTCTGAGAACATGAGGTCCCTCATCACGTAAGCAGCCTTTCGGCACCTCATGCCCGCCGTATTTAGACTACACAAGTTTAAATATGCGGCCATTACACCTAAAAAAAATATCAATCACCGACCTGAAATCTCTAGGAGTCAGGATGCCGCAAGATTAGCCGAGACTGCCAGTAATCAGATCGGACGAAACTCGTTCGTCTCAGGTAATTCCTCCGACATCCAGAGGTAATATGAGTTTTAGGACTCAATAAAACAAAAGGTAGATGTATAACAACAACAGGACTAGCTGAGCAAGGGAAGTTGTGCCTCTCTCCCACCAACTCGAGGCCCGGGATCGCCGCCTTCCTCCCCGATGGCCTCAATCATTTTCCATAGTGCCTTGTTTTCCATGCAGCCATCTTTTCCTTTGCTACAGCATGCACCAGATCTACCTCGCTGATTCTATTCCTCGGCCCTTATAGGAGACTGAAAAGCTAGCTTGGTAGTGCATCTTGTTCCTTTGTTTAGTTAGGAGGAGTAAAAAAGAGAGGTGTTCTGCTCAGGAGTAGAGGTTTGGGGTTTGGGTTGGGGAGGCCTGAGCAGGGGTGATTATCTCATCATTCATGGGGAGAGGGAATGGGACCCAGCCTTCTTTACTTTTTTTATTCTTGGTTCTTTCGCAGTCTCCTCCGTTATCATATGTTGTTCCCTTTCCGAATCTGATATCGAGGAAGGGGGACGATTTTCTTTTGAGATAAGCTCGCCGCAACTCTTTGGTGGGTATTTTAGTAGTCTCGGGAAGTCGCAGAGTTGCACATCTTTGGAGGGGATTTCTTGTTGAAGGATTTATTGGTAGGGGAGAAGGCGTTATTAGTGTCTTTTGCCGGCCTTCACCACTTTGCTCCAGCCGTCCTTGTTGGTTGGTGTCGATGCTGCTGTTGCCGCTGTCCCCTCCCATTGTTTTGGGGGAGCTGCTGTTGATGTCTTTCCGCCCGGGGCCGGAACAGCAGGGGCTTTGGGGAGATTCTTCTTTGGGCTGTTTTTAGACATATACACATGTTGCTGCCTTCAACAATTATACTGATTGTCCAGATATCGCACTTGAGCAATGGTGGTATTTTATTAAAGCCATCCCAATCCAGTCTCATTTTTTAAAGTGTAGTCCCCAACCATAAGGTTTCGGGGGCTACGAATCTGGATGACTGCCTCTATGTCCCCATACTGACTGAAAACGGCACCTATTTGTTTTGCGTTATTAGTTTTCCATTTCAAGTCGGACCTGAACAATTTATCGGCTTCATCTTGGTCAGGAAACAGAACATCCTCCATGGTATGGCTCCTGCGGCATATATATTGAGCTGAAATTTTCAGATCCCACATGAGGTCTGCCATTGTCTCAAACCTTTCATTTTAAGATCTGTGATATTAACGAGACTATTTGTTTTGCCAGCTCTTCTAGGAGGTGGTTTAATCATGTTACCTCCATGAGGTTTTTGTAAGATGAGTCGAAGAGCTGGCGATATTATTGTGGCTCAAGTTGTGATTGCGGTCCCCATGCTGCTTTTGGGGATGCCTCCTTCATGGGGCTTGTCGTTGCTTGCGTGGAAGAGGTTGCTGGCACTGCAGGCGACTTTTGTCCGGCCAGAATAGTTCCGGTGTCTGGCACTGCAGATGTTAGTATTGGCCACTCCTCTTGTGCAGACTGTGGTATTCTTAAAAGTTAATACCGGGTCTTTGGCAGCTCCCCTCTTGGCCACCCCCTTCTTTTTGGTTGGGGGCTATGGACTTTCTTGTTGGAACCATCTTTATGGACCTTCCGCCGCGTCTGCCACTGCTGCAACTGCACTTGCTGCTGCTGCAAGGAAAACATTCATCGACCAGGTTCGTAATTCTCTGTATGGCGGCTTCCCAGTTGATGTGGTCTTCTAGAGATATCTGATCAGTGTCGGTGGCTTCTTTTTTTTTTGCCTTACTCCTGTTCCCGGGAGCATGTTTCTCTCGTGGGCAGGCGGGCTAACAGTTGAAGCCCATCGGCCAGTAGGTGTACGGATCCCCCGGCCTTGATCACCAGTCCTAGCTAGAGATGATGCGTTGGGGCTGACGACGTCGAAGGAATCTGGGGATTAACCACACAAGACGACTAGCTTTCGCCGATTTACAGTGTAGGGACAGTCGTACCTGCCATGCCGTTTGCCTTTCCTTCGGGTTCCACTAGTGGGTGTGGAACCCCGAACCGAACCACTACGAACTAGACCGCACTTAGGACACTATCGGGCATAGTGTCCCCAACCGAACCGAAGGCACTGGGGGTACTACTAGGTGTAGTACCCCCGACCAAACTGACCTCACTGAGGGTACTACTGGATGTAGTACCCCTACGAAACCGACCGAACAGGAAGGGCCATGAGGCGAGAACAAGATTCATACGATATGATGATGAACTGAGAAAAGAAGACGGAGAGATGCAAAGATAGAGAGGGAAAGATATGGAAAGATAGGGATATGAAGAAATGACAGTTAGAGAGACAGATGCGCCTGAAAGATAGACAAAGAGAGACAGAGATGGGAAAATATAGTGAAAGAGAGATAAAACGAGACATAGAAAGATGAAAGTATAAAGGAAGAGAGACCAATTGACGGTATACACGATTGCAATTCAATAAAGTTTATTTGTTTGTTGGACCATTTTTTCCTTTTAACCAGATATATGACATACACCTTTTTTAACTGCTATGTCATCCTTGCACGCAAGTAATAAAAGATACACTTCTAAAGACCAGATGTTCTGTGAAATTGCAGTAAAGTGTTAAGATACGCCACATTTATTACTTATTGTTGTTATAAAATGCTGAAAGCATAACAAGCCATTATCTGCGAAACGTTTCATGCGCTTCTGGCCCAGTTTTGTGAAGTTGTTATATATATATATATATATATATATATATATATATATATATATATATATATATATATGATTTGTTGTTATTTTTTATTTGCTAGATTTACTAGCGATATAAGCAGTTTTGAAATGCTGCTTCTTTATTTTTTAGTTTTTGCTTTGAATATATATATATATATCAATATATATAATATATAAATATATCGCTAAAAATAACAATACATCTTCAATTTTAAAAGGCGATAAAAAATCGCACGAGTAGTTAGTTGTAGTAGCTCAATGGTAGAACGCAGGATTGCAGAAGACGAAGACGCTGTCATGAAATCGATCCTAATCCACCCCGATGACGACTGAATCGGTTTATGCACGTAATATAATATTTCATATATATACATATATATATATATATATATATATATATATATATATATATTACTTAATTACATCTTTTATTTGATTTTTTTATTTAGTCAATTTTTATGGATTGTTGACCATGCGTATGATATTGAACACAAAAAAGAACATATTATTTCAAAGCAAAACCTGGAAAAATCATGGATTACATAGAAAAATGCAAGCATGAAAAGTAATATGGTTCAGATTTAACTTAGTAAAGTAAAAGGATTAATTGTTAACACTGGAAAAGAAAAAGATAAGATATTCTAGTAAAAAATATAATAAATTTATAATTTAAAATATTGCAGCATTAGGAATTTTTTAAAATTCAATTTAACATTATATAAAAAATTCTTAATGCTGCAATATTTTACGTTGTAAATTTATTATATTTTTTACTTCTTTTTCTTTTCCGGTTTTAACAATTAGTCCTTTTACTTTTCCAAGTTTAATCTTAACCATATTACTTTTCATGATCGCAAATGTCTATGTAATATATATATATATATATATATATATATATATATATATATATATATATATAAAGTGATGATTCTGTAGTTCCAACGAGAGAAAAAAATAGATATTTAAAAGAGTGCAGCCATCAACAATTGTGTGTTTTTCATATTGTTATTTTTTATTTTTCAAGCTTTGTTTTGTTATCTTCAGATATTTTCGTAAAAAGGGTTTTTTTAAATGAGAGTTTGAAATGTTATTTTTACACCTGCTGATACTAAATGTGTTTTTCAGAGTGATGAGGCCTCAGACATTCTGTCTCCAACAGTAAGGTTGGTAGTGTCCAGTCAACGTTGAGTTCAAATAGGGGCTTTTGGTTCAATTGGTGAAGGTTTTTTATGGGTTTTTTATGACTTTTTTTCCTATGTATAGTACACACTCACACACAATTACACACGCATACATATACATACATGTACACATACATATACATACTTATATGCACGCACGCAGGCATACATACATATACACACGCATATACACAGAAATATATGTAGGAGCAGACATATGTACGCACCCACCTACACACTCACACACATCCACCCACTTATATATATGTGTGTGTGTGTGTGTATGTGTGTGTACCATAATAAGTATATAATTTAATTTCAATATAATAAATGTAAAATAAATTTACTATTGAGGGGTTATGTATAGATAAATATATACTTCGCAAGTTTTTGTGTCCTCATTCAGTCCTCGTCCAGTTTTGAGAGGTTGCTTTTCTCGCCATATATGTACAGAGCCCACTGTGAGTAAAAAATATAGTTTTATTGCAACATGACAATTTTTATAGAAATCGCTCCAGACAAGGCTTGAATTCACTTGATATAAAGAGCTAGCAAGAACAAAAAAAATGAAAATGTCTATTTGCCTTTGTTTTGAAAAGACCAATGCTATAAGTAGGAGGGAAACGGTCACTAAAAAAGAGAGTTTCACAAGCCTGTAGTTCTTGAAAAGAAGCTGCTAGAGTTAATAGAGCAAGGACTCAAATGAACTGTAGCAAAGGTAGCAAGGAATAAATCAAACGATTCTGAAAAGTACATGATATAATAGTATTTATAAAAAAGACTGAGACTAGTAACATCACGTCTGGAAGAAAGAGTTTATATAGAATAGGAATGGGTGGGGCTAATTAAATTACAGATACATTTCTTCACCTCATCAAGAACCATCAAATCGGAGAAAGTAATGGTTGCTGTTATATATATATATATATATATATATATATATATATGTATATATATATATATATATATATATATATATATATATATATATATATATATATATATATATATATATATATATATAGCATTTCAGCCCGGCGTTGCCCGAGTGTTTGGAGGTGTATTTTGAGCAAAAAAAAATTGGTAAGAGAAAGGCAGGCTCGAACCTGTACCGCCAAACTGGAAGTGACGTAGGTTTAAATTAAGGCTAGACAATCGAAAAGAGGGGATCACTTTCGACAATATCGGGGGAAAAAAGCGACCCCTCCCTGTAGAAAAATGCCCAGTTTAATGTGAAGAAATAAATGTTTTTACCCATTTTTCAGTATTTGTCGTCTGAAAGGTCGAGCTTAAAAACGATAATGATCTTGATAAAATATGTCGTCTCTGTCGCAAGTTTTAGGCAGAAATGCAAACATACATACATACATTTATATATTGGTAGCTCAAATTTTCGACCCAAACTGATTAAAAAGCTTGCCCTTTCTCTGAATATGCTTTATGTAAAATTTAGAATGTTTAGACCAGAAATTATCTGAGTAATTTGGTAGAGACCACAGAGGTCAATTTCTTTTAACTTTGACGCCTATTATGACCCCTTAACATTTATTGTTTTGGACTCAAATAAAGTTCTTAAGTTAGATCCATGGCCGAGGAACCTATATCTAAAATTTCAATTGTTTATACCCAAAATTGTCGGAGGAGTTTGGTCAAATCGTTGAACTTTGACCCCTTAACAGCCCAATTTCTGGCCAAAATCCAATGACAAAGTTTTTCCCAAATCTTTGTACCCTGTATATCAAATTTCACGTCTGTAGATTTAAAATTGAGTTATTGCGTAGGGAAATGTACACAGACAGACAGACAGGCGGACAGACACTTTCACTTTTATAGATATACTAGCATGGGTGCTCGGCGTTGTTATTCTGCGTTAAATTAAACGTATAATATAAGGAAAGAAAAAAGGTGCAAGGGAGGTAATCCTTGATAAAAAAATGATACCATGAGAGTGACCTCTCCTTTAAACAGAGGGACCAGAAGCAAAAAAAAAGGAATATTAAAATAAACACACTTGAATGTAGAAATAAAATTATAAGATAATTGGAAACAACAAATAGGGAATGAAAAAAGGGGGAATTAAAACAAAAATAAATAATAAATAAAGAATAAATAAAAAATAAAAATACGAAACTACGGGTTAAAACGGAAAACTACCTTCACAAAAAGATGGCGGAAGTGAGGAAGCATGGCTTTGGAAGTCTTTTTACCCGAATATGATGCATGTTTTGTTGTAAAAATCTAATGGAAAAACATCTGAAGAAGTTGGTGGGGACAGGATATTTTTATGGACACATAAATAGTAAAAAATTGCCTTCCCACTAATGAAGCAGCTGTAATGGAAAAAAAATCCAGGAAATAAACGAAGGTTATAAAAAAAGAAAACGTGAGTCTTTGAATTTTCAACAAAATTTTGCACCATATATATATATATATATATATATATATATATATATATATATATATATATATATATATATATATATATATATATTAAAGACTATTTTTAACTCAAAAACTAAGACATTGAAGAGCTATGAAGACGGGATTAGTACTGTACTTAGGAGCGACCTTTTGTGATCCAGTATTTATTTTCTACATAGTCACCATCATTCTCAATGCACATTTTTACAGCCTCTTTTTGATGCCTCGGTCGTAAAAGCACTTTGTCAGTCATATCTTTGTCGCCACTCGGAAATCAACGAACTCATCTCTTAACTGTGCTCACATTTACTGCAACGGATTCGTAAACATTTAACAGGCGCCAGTCAATGTTGATCGATTCAATTTTTTCTGCATGGAGAAATTTAATAACGCATCACTTCTTCTAACGCACGTCTAGGATATGTGTTGCTTTCTTAGAGTGTCATACCGTCAATATCTACAACGAAGAAATGAAACTTTCAAGAATTGAATGCATAATTTCAATCATCATGACAATGTAATTTGCAATCCTCTCTGATCCATTCGGGCAGAATAAAAAATAGAAGACATTAATTTAGGAACGCTCCTCGTATATGGTGGGTACGTGTGAGTGGAAACATCTCATGGAAAACGACCTTAAACCTCATTAAGACTCTTTAAACATTAAAGTCTCTTAATTAGAAACCACTGTCAAGTAAATACACTAATTGAATCGTCTATGTAAAGAAATCTACTTATATATTTTAATCGAACGCATATGATTTTTTTTGTTACTTCTATATAATATTCTTGTGAATAATAAAGGTTAAGGGAAACAAAAAACCGGTTTGAATTTTCGAGATGCGGATAGTGAAGCACTGCAACACCTTTCTAGCTCAGAAAATGGCAATTATTTCCTCTTTTTCAGAAACATTGTTCATGGAATGTGAGGACTAAAGAACAAAATAAGAGAAATGAGAGACAACGCGGCTGCCGAAAGTAATAATTAGATAGTATAACATATCACGTAACTAATATTATAAACACCGATGACTTTCTGGCAACTCCTGCAGCTGAGCTAGCTCCGACCGTTTGCCATTTCCGTCGAACTTTGTCTTCAACACCGAGAGGAGGACCCTGATAACTGGGCAAGCCTAGGTCTCCTTATCATCCCCCAGGCCAGCATTTCGAGAGGCAATTCCAGTTTTGACTGTATAAGCACAGCAGACACTGCAATGCAACGGCGTGAATACAGAACCCCATTATCTCATTATTGTCATCATATTCTTTTTATATAATCTTTGATAATATTTTCATTATTTTTTTTACATGGAGGTCACCACTTATCAAGGCCCGGAAGCCACTTGAACATAAGGATTATTGCGTGTATAGTAATCAATGGGATAGTGTCGTCGTAGTCGTTAGTATTGGAGATTGGATAAAGTGTCTTACTTAGCGACGGCGGTTCATCAGAAATTTGTTTATGTTGGACTTAAAGACATCCAAGTTATAGTCAGGTAGGAAACGGGCAAGCGGAAGAGTGTCCCACAGGCGTGCAATTCTAAGAAAGAAGCTTTATTCATGGAATCTACATTTTGATTTAGGCACAGATAAAGAGTGGGGAAAATTATTGAGAGTGGTTTCAGCTTTTTTTTTTAAATAGGCATCGCCACTTATCAAGGTCTTGAGGCCACTCAAGGATAAGGGTTAAAGAGTGTACAGTAGAACTTGGACAATATAGTAATCGTCAGTAATGGAAATTTGGTGAATTTGTTAACTTATATGGAACGGCTCATCAAAAACTTGTTTACGTTAGACTTGAAGATATGAAACCGCGCCGGTACGTCGCGTCACCCAGTAAGCCCTTCTTCAGTGCCTTGGTGGAATCGTCTTTGCTGCAATGTCCAAAAGGCCGGATCTTCTGTGATCGTCTAGAGATTTCGTCTTCGGAGATACCGGATGCTCGTTGACGGAAGAAGTTTCACAAGTAAAAAAATTATAATGAAAACATCAGCACATCAAAGAATTTTGAATAACAAAGACTCCGGAGATTGGGTTATATAGAATGTATTAAAAGAAAATCATAAAAGCAATATATACAAACATATGTACAGGTTGGAGTATGAATTTGGAAGCAAGCATTTAAACTTCTAAGTGGGGCTTCAACTTGCTGGAATTCACAAGTCTATTAACTTTTTAGTTATCGGGCAATATGCGAGGGGGGAGAGAGAGAGGAGAGGTGAGGTGGCTGGACTCTCGGACTTGCTCTGTTTTTCTCCGAGTTCCCAGACTCTCTCTTCTGCTTCTAAATCTGTTTTAATTCTGACTTTCTTGGTCTTTATATAGTAGAGCACTGGGCGGGGCGACAATTACCAATTCCTTCCCGACTAATCAGAATGCTCAATAACCAAATCGTCTGATTCTCTCTCATTGGATAATTTGACAGATGACAAAAATTGGCCACCTCCCACAATCCAAGAATAATTCTAACTCCTCCCCGATCAACCAAAAACGCCCGATGGAAAATAACCAGTTTTCTCTCATTGGATAATTCGGGAACGGCGTAATACACGATAACCGCGTAAGTAAGAAAACTGCGTCCAGAAAAAAAATGCTTCGTGAATTCTGCCCTTAGATGTGACACTTGTCATTATCAAAGGAAATAAACAATTTATTATTCTGTTAACATCTCGACAAAATATGTTATTGAAAATTGTCGGGTGGCAAAAAAAAAATCTCTTGATCTAAATTCCAAAACTGCGATTCGGCTTGAGAATGAAAACACTAGGAAGGACATTTTGGGTTCAAATGGTTTTATCAGAGTCACACCAAATCATTTAATATTTGATTCGAAAAAACATTCTCTGAAGCCGACAAATGCGTGTGTGAAACTTTAACTCCAAAGAAATTATTTATCTTTGCTTTGATCGTGTCACAAATATATTTTGTGACGCCAACAAATGCAGTTTTTAGTTCAAAGCAAAAACATAATCTATCTGTTGTTTTTCCAGCTGACACATGAATTGTGTCCTTGAATTTGTAAACGGTCGGCGCGTTCTTTGAACCTGACCAATGCGTCTATGCGACTTTAGATTAGAGAAAAAATATCTGCACCGAAATCGACCTCGGGTTCAACACTCTGAACTCGGGTTCAATTAATATTTTGGATTCATTTCTCTTATCCTCAGTTTTATCAAAGGAAAAAAATATTTCCCTTTTTGCACTGGATATGACTGTATCGGAATTTGTCACCATCACTCGACTTGAAAACAAAACGTATGTTTTTGAAATTATCATTCTTTCCATTTTCACTAGATCATTATTATTGTTTCGTCTTAAAGAAAATAGGAAAAAAATACTTTGGCAGAATTGAAGCCAGCAGGTTCTCTGGTAGTGCCCGGCACAAGATATTAACATATATCTTTTAGTTAACCGGTGTTGCCCGGAATAAAATCTTAACATCTATCTTTCGATTACCCGATATTGCCCGGGATAAAATATTAACGTTAAATAAAAGCGTTACATCGACCCTAATGGTCTGATGCTGCCTCTCTTTGATGTTACATTCGCCCCCCATGGGGTGACGATTCTCAAGATGAGGACGACGCCCCATGTCCTCAACAACCAAAGAGGTTCTCCCAACTAATACTACTGCGTCTTAACTAAAAGTTAATGGTCACTGACGATTTCACGCTGCCTCTCTTTGGTGTTACATTCGCCCCCACATGGGGTGGCGATTCTCAATATTTTATTCGAAAAAACATTCTTTGAAGCCGACAAATGCGTGTGTGAAATTTTAATTCCAAAGAAATTATTTATCTTTGTTTTGACTTGCCACAAATATATTTTGTGACGCCAACAAATGCAGTTTTTAGTTCAAAGCAAAAACATAAACTATCTGTTGTTTTTCCAGCTGACACATGAATTGTGTCCTTGAATTTGTCACCATCGTTGCACCGGATCGACCTCGGGTTCAACACTCTGAACTCAACCATATTGTAATCAGCTGGAAAGCAGGAAAACATGAAATTCCATAGGCGTGCTGTTCTAATAAAGAAGCTTTGCTCATGGAATCTACGTTTCGGTTTAGGTACAGATAAAGAGTGGGGGAAATTATTGATAGTGATTTCTGCTAGACGGGTGTTTATCGTGAAAGATTGGCAAGAGGGGGCCAGAGATTGGAGCTCAGACGAGCACTTGCCATGGAAATAATAATAAAACAAAGACAGGCTCGCAACGTCTCTTCTGTGGGAGAGAGGTTGCAGGGGAGATAAAAGGTCACCCCCCCTACTAAGCCACGAAGTCTATTTTGTACTCTGTCAAGGCAGAATAGGCTGTTTTTAGCAGCTCCTGTCCAGATTTGGCAGCAGTACTCCATCCTTGGGCGTACTTGGCTTTTATATAAATAGAGAATTGCATCAGTAGTGAGATATCTTCTGGAGCGGTAGAAGGATCCCACCATCTTTCCAGCGACCTTGGCAGCAGACTTGATGTACGTGTTCTATTTCAGATCAGGAGTAAAGGTCAAACCCAGAAGCTTGTCAAAACATGAAGCCTCACCAAGACGAGAGCCATCCATTTCAATTGATGCTAGATGTGGATCAGAGCGTTGATGATGAAAAGATAGGAGCATGGTTTTAGATGCATTAAAAGTAACCAGCCACTTCCCCCACTGTACCACGCGCTCAAGATCAGAGGAAAGAGAATCAGAGAGAACTTTGTCATTTACGGCCTTTGATTTATTTAGTTAAATACCTATTAAATATGTTCTACATACAATTTCATTGGTATCATGTGGGATAACTCTTTAACCAGAGTGGCGATTTATTGCCCTTGGACCTGAGACGATATTCACTTATATTGTTTTGTTTTTGTTTTCCTTCTGACATTTTAGTTGTATTTTTTTTTTACTTTAACATTAATTCTACATTATAAGTTAAATTTATTTATTGATATACCTAATAAATAATAAACTTCATTATTTTTAAGGAAATTACTCCAGACAAGGCATGAGGCCACTTAATGTAAAGAGCTAAAAAGAAAATACTACTTCAAGATCAAAACTTGCTAATAAGTTTTAAATTAAATAGATTCTAACTCAGAAAATAGCAATTGTTTCCTCTTTGTCAGAAACATTGTTCATGGAATGTGAGGACTAAAGAACAAAATAAGGGAAACGAGAGACAACGCGGCTGCCAGAAGTAATAATTAGATAGTATAACATATTGCGTAACTAATATTATAAACACCGATGACTTTATTAAATACAAACTGAAGAGATTCATTTAAGCATATTTTCACTAACTTTCGTACATCTGTTTGAAATAGCTACTTGCCTACTTTAACCTTGATTTTATAATTAACTTTTATGTATTTAAAAACAATTTTCTTAATACGTTTTATTAATTATTAAATAATCAGGTCTAGCGTTAATAATATTACACGTACACAGTTTTATTATATAACCAAGATGGCCGACTTACTACGAAGAAAAATGTTTTGCTTTCTCATATGAACAGCGTTTAATGTAAATTGATTGCTTAATGTTTTTGTGTGTATTTCTGCTTCAGTATTTCTTCTAGGAATGATCCCCGAATTTCTATGAGTTGCATACATATGGATTCCTTTTTTTATTTTTGTTTTTGTTATTTTAATTTTTTTATTATTAATGAGTTTAAATTAATGAGTTCAAATAAGAGGTACCATTTTAAAATCGCCACGTATAATTTCTTCGTTTCTTCGTTTGCATATTTTAAAGCTAACCATTAATCAGAAATTACTTTTTCAGGGCATTCATAATCAAGTCCAAATATCAACTGACGTAAACAAATACGGACGGAATTTGATGAACGACATTATAATCTTTTATTTCATTTTTTTTTATTATTATTATTTACATTATAATCTTTTATTTTATATTTTTTGCGAGTTAGTCATCCGGGCAAATTATTTGACGTAATATATAATAATTAATAGGGATTGGTTCCATAATAATACATACGCAATCTGCATAAATTAAAATATCATGTTTGAGCATAATGTACGCCCGGGCAACGCCGGGCTGCCAGCTAGCTTGAAATAAAACTTTAACAATAACTGATTATCGTGCGTTGACTCGCATACAAATCAAATCTCAGGAACGTTTTCGTTCCAGCGTTAACAATACGAGATTTAAGGCGGCCACAAGGAACACGACATGTCTATGCCCATATGTTTATTGCAAATGTTTACCTGTCATTCGCGTGTCGTTGTTATAAGGTAAACAGAATAAATGATAATATTGTAAGATTTCAATATTGTTTTTTTATTATTTATTTACCAACGTAATATGTCGAATCGGAATATAATAAATATTTTTTTATTAAAATTTTTAAAAAGGCATAATTAAACAGACACTGCCTGTTTTCTTTAATGCTACTACTACTACTACTACTAATAATAATAATAATAATAATAATAATAATAATAATAATAATAATAATAATAATAATAATATAATTATATATATGTATATATATGGAAAAATATGCTTATTCAATTTTAATTTCACCCTTTATTTATACCAATCCTTTTATGTATGAAGCTCGATGTATATTTAATATAACTACAGAGCATATACAAATAAATGGCAAAACGTCAATATTCCAAATTCCAACTTATTGTCTATCTTACCGTTTATTTTTTTTTTCAACATGTTAAGATGTTAAATTCAAGAATTGAACATGTTTTTACATGCTGAAGACAATAAACGGTAAGATGAACATCTTGGAATTTTAAATACAGATTTTGTCATGTACATATATATGTGTGTGTGTGTGTGTGTGTGTGTGTGTGTGTGTGTGTGTGTGTGTGTGTGTGTGTGTGTGTGTGTGTGTTAGAGAGAGAGGGTTTTGGTAAAATAAGCTTTTCAAATTATATTTCACTTTTTGTATGTACCAATCATTTATGTTTAAAAGCTCAATTATATTTCACTCTTTTTGTATATCAATCATTTATGTTTAAAAGCTCAATATCTGTTAATTATAACAACAGAGCATATATATAAAAGAATAACGGTATAGCAACGTTACAAGATCCAACTATTTATTTTCATGCAAAACAGCTCCTCCAGAATGTTAAACTTTCGGTACATTTTTACAGATCCGTTTCATTATGCAGAAACGATGATTATTATTATGTCAATACCGTTGCTTCTCAGTGCATACACTCTTCAGACAAATTAGAAATTCGTTGCTTAGATAGAAAAAAAAATGTATGACAATATAATGCTGCAAGAAGAAAAATGTTCATAGAAGACTAAACATCGAGTGTTTCTTCCGCTGCCGTTTGTTTCGGCATGACGAAACGGATCTGTAAAAAATCTGCCAAAACTTTAACATGCTAGAGGAGCTGTTTTGGATGAAAAAAATAAATATTTGGATCTTGGAATGTAACTATATAGTTATTCTTTATATATATATATATATATATATATATATATATATATATATATATATATATATATATATATAGCGATTGGAAAAATTATAGAACACCAATGAAAAATCGAAATAATGATTAAAACATATTTTTCAAGATTTAGAATAGTGGGGTAAACATTTATAAATCTATTTCAACAACAGTCCAGTGCCTGAAGAAGCCACGTAGCCCCAAACCATTACGCTTCCTCCTTTAAGTTTAGCAGTTGGAACCACACAATCAGGATGAAATGCCTCTCCTTTCCTACGACGAACATAAACCGCTCCACGGGTGCAAAAATATCTCATAAAAAAATGAGAATTTCTACAGTCTCAATTTTTCTTTCAAAGTTTAGGAAATAGAAATTGTTTATTTACCTCAAATGTAATTTCGTGAGACCAAACAATTTTCGTTCAATCATCAGGTTTCCAATTTTCATGTTTTGCAAATTCCAGTCGTGTTTTATTGTTGGCCTGAGACAAGTATGGCTTCTTCCGCCCTTTTCATCCTTTTAATTCTGCTTCTAATAGCCTTTTTCTCACTGTTCGAGCTGATATGTTTTTGTTTGCATCCTCTCTAAGTTCAGTAGAAAGCTCTGAAGAACTTTCCTTCCTATCTGCAAGGGATGCTCTTTTCAAAGATCTGTCTTCCATGTCGGTTGTAGGTATTTTACGGCCTTGTCCTTTTCTATTTTTTGAAAGATTTCGTTCCCATTGTACCTTTTAATTGTTATTTGAGATTCCTCCTTTGAACATTCCATCTTCTTGGACATTTTTACTTGAGAATATCCTTCAGCAGATAAAGCAAAAGTTTGTGCCCTTTTAATCTCTGAAAGCTGCTTCTTTGAAGGTATTTTCAATTAAATATAATATTATAGCACTGGAAGGAATCAAATATTACCTGAAAAATAAGAAACCACTTTTAGTAACAATTAATCATTTTGAATATTGGAATGAATTTTGTATGAAACTAAGCCAAAACTCTTGAAAGAGGCTTTAAAGCAAAAAAAAAAATACTGTTAAATATTTTACATTTGCTCTTAACTGTTGTTAAATGAGTACGTTTAAACTATTATCTAAGTATTTTTATAGTTTTGACTATGGCTCTCTCTCCCTCTCCCTCTCTCTCTCTCTCTTTCTCTCTCTCTCTCTCTCTCTATATATATATATATATATATATATATATATATATATATATATATATTCTATCTGTTTTTACATAAGCAGTAATATATTGCTACACATTCATGAGCATGTTTCGGGCAGCTAGTTACTAGCAACTAGAGACCTCAAAGTTTTCTTTCATATAAACTGTATCGCCTGAAATGGTCTCTAGTTACTAGTAACTAGCTAACCGAAACATGCTCATGAATGTGTAGAAACATATCACTGCTTATGCAAAAACAAATAGTATATATATATATTTTTTTTTATTACATTTTCACCCCAAACAAGGCAAATTGCCACTTTGGTGTAGGGGGCTACTATCAGGGGAAACAACTACTGGGGTACTATGTAGGGATTTGGGCAGCAAGGTGTCGGTTCACGTTACACTTGAACTTCTGCACGTCAGTACTGTTGGGGAAGCAGGGACCTGGAATGGAATTCCAGAGTCTTGCGGTTCTGGGGAAGAAACTATTGGAGTAAAAAGATCTTTTACATCTAGGGATCTCTACAGTGTGGGGGTGGGATCTAGTAGCCTGTCGGGTTTGTCGAGGGTGCTCGCGTCGTGGGGGCACAAGTGATTGCAGTTCGTCAGAGCATTCACCACTAAAATACTTGTAGAAAAGGCAGAGGGATGCAACATTTCGTCGATGGGACAGAGGCTGAAGCTTAGATGCCAGTTCAGGGCCTATCAGGTTTGCGACTCTCTTTTGAACCTTGTCAAGGAGCGAGAGACTAGTAGCAGATGCACCAGCCCAGATGTGGCAGCAATACTCCATACATGGGCGAATGGTGGCCTTATAGAGGTACAGGATACTTTCGGGTGTTAGTAGTTTTCTAGCACGGTAGAGAGAGCCTACCTTTCTTGCAGCGGCCCTGGCAATGCCTTCAATGTAATTGTTCCAACTCATGTTTCCTGTGAACGTTAGGCCAAGGAGTTTGAAAGATGGACTCTCAGATAAAGAGTCGTTGGCCATTGCTATGGGTGGTAGAGAGGGTTTCTTGTAATTATTGAATGAAACTAGTTTAGTCTTGGCAGCATTGAACGCGACCAACCACTTTTGTCCCCATTCCACTACAGATTGGAGGTCTTCCTCTAGTGTTTCTGCCATTTCTTTAGAAATGTGTTCATTCGTCTTCCTGTCGTGTCTGCCATAGAGTGTAGTGTCATCAGCATATATACCCATCTCAGAGGCAATGTTGTCGGGGAGGTCATTTATGAATATCAGGAACAATAGAGGTCCAAGGATAGAACCCTGGGGCACTCCCGCATTTATATCATATTGTTTAGATGTGCGACCGTCGAGGACTACCTGGATTTTTCTCTTATCTAAGAAGGATTTAATTATGTTAAGTATTCTACCAGTGATACCGTATGATCTGATTTTACTGAGGAGACCCTCATGCCATATCTTATCCTACTTCGGTATTGAGTACTCTTATATTAACCTCGTTAAACTTCATTGGTTACTTTACCTCTGGAAAATGTTAACCTTGTATTATATATATATATATATATATATATATATATATATATATATATATATATATATATATATTGTTATAACAAAATCATGATATCAAGCAATAGATTGATAGCAACAAATAGTGTATTTCTTTCATCGTTAGTTACAGTTGTTTCAAGACTATTCTGACAAATTCAAACATTATGTCGTTTGAAATTTTTCACAAGAACAGTCTATTCTCAGACGTATTGAATAAAAAAAACACTTTAACAATGAGCCGTATGGAGTCCATTTTCCTTATGTGGAAAAAACATGGGAAAATATTTTCCCTGCATCTCATCGTTCCAAAGGTTTTTTAAATCTTGTATATATATATATATATATATATATATATATATATATATATATATATATATATATATATATACAAGATTTATGCATATATATATACAAGATTTATATATATATATATATATATATATATATATATATATATATATATATATATATATATATATATATAATAGCTTCAATATCCGTACCAGGATGGGTTCATAATACTAAAGTCTTTAATAAAATATGAAATGAAAGACTAGAACTCCAAATACGTTTCTGTTAAAATATATTGTTTTTCACGTGGAACCACTTCAATTCAGAAATAGAAATAACTTGTGCTTTCGTCTGCATTGTAATTGAACATTTCGTGTGTACAAGTGCTGTCAATCCTCCTTGACTGTTGCTACTTGTAGCAATAACGGATAATTCTAGACGATGCAAACATATCGTCTCGCGAACAACGTGCACCTGTTGAACAACTTGGCAATGGGAAGCTTACATATGGCCTTTATAAAACAAAATAATTGTTTGCTGGCCTCAGAGCCAAGAAGCAGAGTTAATTATCTTTAAGGGAGCTATCGTGTGAACAGTAATCGCGTTCGTATACATTGGATACGTGAGTAATTGTTCCATTGTTCAAGGTGAGTATAAAGTGGATCTTGGGTTTACTTTCGGCAGCCGCATACCTCTCGCTTTCCTTATTTTGTCTTTTAGTCCTCACATTCCAGGGGCGGTGTTACTGACAAAGAGGGAAGAATTACTGTTTTGGTCAAAATCTATTCCATCTAACACTTATCCTTGGCAAGTTTTTGAGCTTGAAGTTGTATTTTTATTGCTTAAATAATGTGGCTTCATGCATTATCTGGAGTGATTTCTATATAAAAAAAAAAAAGAATACGCTACTGCATATGTGTACTAGCATGGAGACCAAACGTTGCGGAGGATTGAATGAAGAAAACAACTATATCGCTTTCACTATACTCATAAAACCATATTATGTTTTTTAATATCTTTTTTATTCTGGAGTTTCGAAATTTAAAATGTCAACATTCTTTTAGAACTGCACTGGGTTGTCGTTTTAACATTTAGGTGACGTAACATACAGCGTTCTTTACTGTTTATTTTTAGTTTTCTTCTCGTTTCTTGCTTTTTATTATTAAGTTGTTGCAAAATCAATACCATTGATATATATAGCCATGTTATATATCATTTTGAAGCGCGTTATTCGCTCTATCGAGTCGTGTTAATCGTTACCGTTCTCAATCTCTTCATTCATTTTTTTTTTTTTTTTGCAGGCTTTTCATGGGCATGGACAAAATTCAAATCCGCACTATTTCTTGTTCCAGTTTAAACTGCCGAGACAGCTCATGATATTAATGATGCGTTTGGCCCAGGAACCATTAACGAATGTGTGGCCCAACAAGAAATTTCGCAATATTGACGTGAGCCTCGAAGATGAAGACGGTCGCGGCTGGCCGACTGCGGTTGATAACGAACATTCGAAAGTCTTAATTGAAGCCGACTCTCGCAAAACCATGCGAGAAGTTGCTGTTGAATTCGAGGTCGATTGCTCAACAGTCGTTCGCCATTTAAAGCAAGTCAAAAAAGTTGGATAAATGTGTGCCGCATGAATTGAACGATAATAAAAAAAAAATCGTCGTTTTGAGGTATTTCTGCACCACAAAAACGACTTATTTCTCGAGCGGATTGTGACGTGTGATGAGAAGTAGATCCTCTACGACAACCGGCGACGTTCGGCACAGTTTGTGAATGCCGGAGAAGCTCCACAATACTTCCCGAAGCCGAAATTGCACCAAAAAAAGTTATGGTGACTGTTTGGTGGTCTGCAGCCGGTCTCATCCCTCACAGTTTCTTGAATCCGGGCGAAATACACCAGAAGCTCTAACGTATGTATCCAAGATTGGTCAATATGAAGGGACCAATTCTTCTCCATGACAACGCTCGTCCGCATGTTGCTTAACTAACTGTGCAGAAACTGAACAAATTAAACTACAAGACTCTGCCTCATCCGCTATATTCAACGAACCTTTCGCCAACCGATTATCACTTTTTCAAGCATATCAACAACTTTCTGTGCAAAAAATGCTTCAAAAACCGAGATGGTGCCGAATCGGCCTTCAATGACTTCATCGCTCCCAGAACTCCGGATTTCTATGCTAATGGAATGAATAAACTTGTTTCTCGTTGTCAAAAATGTGTTGATTTGAATGGTTCTTATTTCGATGAATAAAGTTTATTATAAAAGGAGTTATGATCTTTTGAAGTTTAACGTCAAAAAATGTCATTATTTTTGCACCAACCTAATAAGATGATTCGACGAAGAATCGAAAGTGCTAGTGACATTTTAGAAATATGTTTCCGGCTTCAGAGCATATATATTGTCTGGATGCATTCCAATGACCAAAGAAAGAATTCACAAACATATATTTATTTTTAATTCGGAAATATCTATATTTTTTCCTTTTCGCTTCATGCATGTTTCGCAACCCGTAACAAAAAATCGTGTCTTTGGTTTTATAGGCTGATTTTCTGAGATGATCATTTATTAATAAAAAGTAGACACACTATTCAAAAACAAAACAAAACAAGAGGAAACGAAAGGTGATCAAGAAATATGAGAAGATCGACACGCCAAAATACACAAAAAACACGCTATAAAAGATAATAAACAAAAAAAAACTACAAAAACATAAGAAACAATATCAGAAGATTTATAAGCCGCCATCTTAGATTTAACATTTGGCCAACAGTCTGGAATCTTACGCTTGTGCAATTATTTTACCTTACGAAACAAAATAAATATATGTTTGTTTGTTTGTTTAAATTCGCATTATTGATTGCTAAGAGGGTTCAATTTTTTTACGAAAAGCAACGATTAATATTTCACATCTATAATATAAATCTCACTTGTTTAAATGTATGTATGTATGTCTGCCTAAGACTTTCGACAGAGGCAACAGTTTTTCAGGAGATTGGAATCGTTTTGAAGCTCAATCCTTCGGAACGACAAATATTGAAAAATTGGCTAAAAACATTAATTCCTTCACTCTCAACTGGGCACTTTTCTACAAGGAGGGGGTCGCTTTTGTCGCCGATATTTTCGAAAGTCATCCCCTCTTTTCGATTGACTAGCCTTAATTTAAACCTTCGTGACTTCCGGTTTGGCGATAGACGCAACGGCAAAGATGTCACTTTTTTTGTCTTTTTGTTTTTTTGTTTTGTCATGTTCTTTTCCTCCTTCGCGGTACAGGTTCGAGCCTGCTTGCCTACTACCACTTTTTTTTTTTAACTTAACACACACCACCACCCGGACAACTCCGGGAACCCAGGCTAGTTTTAAATAAATCAAATAAATATGAAATAAATGACATTTATGGTTTTGAAGGTTTGGAGCTGCAAAGGAATTTCTATACAAATTGTATAAATAATCGATATACCTATAAATTTCATTTTTTTTTTCTCTCACTCTGGCATTGATATTAAACCCCTTTTACTATTTAAAACATATTGGAATAAACCTTTAAATATACTCGGTCTGCAAGCGACTACAGGAAAGTTAACTAATTTACATATTCCTTTAAAAAATGAACGTTAATTAATTATTCATTCTATGGTTACTTATTAGATGATTAGTTCTATTTTATCATTACGTCAAATTCTATTTATACATAGTTTATACATTCTGTAGAATTTAAGATGAAAACGGTCTAGTAAACAGAAATAATGTTAGGCTCTAGTCAGCCATGTTTTTTTTTCAAAAAAACATGGCTGACGAGAGTTTAACATTATTTACTATTTACTATTTACCATTAACTGGCCCCCTTATGTTAGACTTGAAACCGACGGTACCAATGTTTTTCTGGTCTTCTATACAACTTTAAATAAATAAATATTAAGCTCTTATCTTGAAAAGCTTTGCTTTGTAATCGGGCACTTTGTTGGAATTCTTTCCCAAAAAACAGTAAACAAATATATATATATATATATATATATATATATATATATATATATATATATATATATATATATATATATATATATATATATCACCCCGCCCCATACCTAGAACCATAATAAATTCATGATTCCAATGGGAAGCATCAGCTTTTGGTCAGAAGTTTCCATTTATCTTATCTGCCTACATCTATTCATCAATCTCCATGTGTATGTGCACGTACTTCTATAAACGTGTGTGTGCGTATTCTGTGTGTGTATGGGTACGTGTAGAATCATGTGTGACAATGTACGGGTATACATGCATGTATGTTTACATATACGAATATGTACGTGGGGTGCGTCGCTACCAGACTCCTCTCTGAATACTTTGTCTACGGAGTTGAAATTTGATATATAGGGTATTTGGACCAGTAGTACACTTTCGATTTGTTTTTTTTTTTTTGTTGTTGTTGTTGTTTTTTGTTTTTTTTTGCTGCTAACAGGTCAAAATTGAAAACGAAACAGTTGGTCTTATTAGGGTAAGTCAAATAAAACATGATGTTTGTTGTTTCTTTTACACATGTTCAAAATTAAACATCCATAACGTAAAGTCGCTTAATTTTTATCCTTTTGTATGCATCTGTCCATAGCTAAGACGGTAACCACACTGGAGAGGTATATAACAACTAACCTGGAGCGTTTAGCGTTCTGGTTTCAATTCTCAAAGATGGTACCCAAGTCATAATTTTCATAACTTTGGAAAATTATCAATAGAGAATTAGCTCATATAAGAAATAAAAAATCTGTATAAATTAAAGCATAATATTTATGCGTATTTTACGACAGGTCAATTCCGGCGCCCTACTAGTGAAAAATAAAAAGTAATATTTTGGGTGACGTCACGGAAAAAAAATCGTTACTTATTTTCTTTCAGAAATTGATTTTCATGGTGAGTTTAAATATAACATTTTCTAATAAGAAAACAAAGTTGTACGTGCGTACGGGGTTCTTTTTATTCTCTTTATCATCGCTGTTTTGTCAAGTGGCTACTATAGAAATAAGCTTGTTGTGAAGAAAAAGGAAAAAAGACGTTTGCTGAGTGTTTTCATAAATGGTTTTATTTGAAGATAATTTGCACAAGAGTAAGAGACTACTGTACTCTTATATAATTATCTAGTTCTTAATTCATTTTTTTTTTTAATTTACTGAAATGGATGACGCATATGGACAGAGACTTGAGGTAACATTCTGCTTAGATTAATCTACATTGTTGGCGGTGTCTCATTCGCACAGCTTCAACTGAAAGACTGATTTGAAAACTTTTGTTACTCTCAACTCGAAAACGTGATGTCATTCGCCATCGTTTATTTTTTGGCTAAAGTTTGCCCTCTGCTTTTTCTGTGATGGTTGACCTCTACCCCCTACTTCAACTTTACATCAACTATCTTTTATTCAATCCTGGGAATGATTCTCCTTTACAGAACTGAATTATTATTCACTCAGTTTGACCATTATCAAAATTCACAATAGTTAACTTAATTGCCATTAGCGTAGGGTTTCTAAGATATTGCATAAATAGTTTTTTTTTAAGTTCTGATATTTATTAAAACGTTTCCGTTGATTGAATGACTCGTGAGTTGCAGCAAAGTTTTTAATTTATTTATTAGTTTTTCGATTTTTTAAGCTATGTTAGGTTTTCTTTTCTGAAAAAACATTTTTTGGTTCTAAGTCTGTATGAATCAATACAGACATGCCGTCTTTGTAAGATGGCGTCTATTTAAAAAAAAAAAAAAAAAAGTTCGGATCCGTCCAAGCTATTTTAGAGAAATTGTGTTTTACATCGAACTACATTTTTTTTTAATTTTTTTGTTTTTTGTTGTTGTTTTTTTTTCTGAAATCTGACTTTTTCTGTAAATCAAAGAGAAGTAACTCACTATGGACAAGTATAGAGTTATATCATCGTTCAAAATGGCGCCAATTTGAAAATAATTCATATCCGAACAAGATATGTTATGGAAGGATTTACCTCAAATTACTTTCTTTCTTTTTTTTTAATCATGCCGCTTTTTGTTTGTTAGTATTTTTCAAACTATGACATTTTTTGTAAATCTAAGATAATTATATTTTATTCTTATTGACAGCAAAAAAACTAAGTGACCGACTATAATCGAGGGCGGCCTGTTACACCGATGTAGAGGGAAGAGCGCCATTACATTCCCAGGATTACTCAACGTGTTCTTGATCCTCCCCTGTAATTACTGAGTGTTTAGCTAGGGGCCATCAAACACTATTTTAAGTTTTTGGTATGATCTGACCAAGGATTGAACCCGGTTTTCCGACTCATTAGCGAACCTTCTTACCATTATGTCAAGCGGCAATAATTTACAAGGAGAACTGATGGAGCAGAATGAAATATTGATCTTTTTTACGAAAAATGGCTATCGACGACAAAGAAACTATAAAGAAACTAACTTTACTTTATGTATTATATTATTTTTATAAATCTCTATCTTAAGATATACTGAGATTTATCTATGTGCACAATCTGTTGTCTTGATTCGGCTCGCTATCGATTTTAAGAAGCTTTTTGTTTTGCTTTTTTATTCACTCTTATTCATAGTGGCACTTTGACGTAAGGGCTACTATTTGGGACCATATCTACAGGGATGCTATGTAGGGAGTTGAGAAGCGAGATTTATGTATGCATTACACTTGAACCTCTGCATCTCAGTAGAGTCAGAAAGTACGAAATTGGGATAGAATTCAAAAGTCTCGCAGTTCGAGGGAAACAAGTGTTAGAGTAGAAGGCTTTCTGACATCTAGGGATCTCTACAGTGAAGGGGTGGGATTTTGCTGCTTTTCAGGTTGGGCGGGAGTAATTTCTTAGAGGGGGGCACAATTGCTACGAATTTGTCAAAGCACATTCCATTCAAGTACTTGTAAAACAAGTACAAAGATGAAACATTGCAGCGATGAGAAAAGGGTTTGAGTTTGGTTCATAGTACGGGACCTATTGATCATAATCACGCTTACACACCAGTTCTCGTTTGATCAATGAAGTTAAGCAGCGTTGAGCCTGGGCAGTACTAGATGGGTGACCAATTCCAGTCGTTGTATGTAGGAGGACATCGAAACCTCTCTGTAAGAATTGCAAAAAACTAACCGGGATACATGCGACTGGGGATCGCTTATGGATTTAATATTCCCCAGAGAGTGCTTTCTTCCGAGAAAGCTAATTAGACCCAACGATAGTTAATGCCACTGGCTTTTGACTATTAAGTTGGCGACTCTTTTTGAACTCTGTCTAAAAGCGAGAGACTAGTGGTAGATGCACCAGCCCAGATGTGGCAATAATACTCCATGTATGGGCGAATGGTTGCTTTGTATAAATACATGGTACTATTAGGTGTGAGTAGTTTTCTAGCACGGTAGAAGGAGCCCACCTTCTTTGCATCAACCTGGTTGATTTTGATCTTACGAACGTGTGAGGTGGACGAGTGATACAATACAAAGATAGCCAAATTCCCGTTTGCAGAAGTGTTTATTTGATATGCTTCGGTATCGGCGCAACTTTATCCTTTGCCACGTACAGAATTGGCCAATCGAGATACGAATAGTTGGCTGACACGTTTCGTGTAGCTATCTTTATCTTTTGTGCGCTGTACTATTTTATTCCACTGACCTTCAAACAAGCAAGTCGGGAGCAGAAACGGGGGTAGGGCTTGATTGACGTAGTAGATGCCAGAGCTGACTATGTGATCAGCTATGTCGAGTTCGACTACTATCGAATCTATTATATCTGAAGGTGGTAAATAAAAGTGAAATTAATTTCTATTTGTGTCTTTTAAATTTAATTTTTACAGTGTCTTTTATTGATCAAATTGTTGAAATTAAGTAAAGTGAAAATAGAGAATGATTAAAATACAGAAAAAAGCATTTGCTCCCATATCAAAAATAGGTCCCTAAATAATAAGGTTTTTATTTCAGCACGATCCGTAAACTACACAAGTACTGAATAATCATCTAAGAATCAGATAATTATACGATCTTAATAGAATGTCCGACATTACAACATTTATGAATTAATAAATGAATTCTTATCATTTGTTAATTCATCGGTTAAAACCAGAAGTCTTCATCGGGCGTCTTAAAAAAAGGTTGCTTTCCACAGAAGAAGTGTTAAAGCATGCCTGGGGTTCTTATTTGTACATGTATATTTCCATGCATGTTGTGAAGTCCTTATTTTTTATTATTCAAGAACAAAGGTACAATTCAAAATTGTTGACATTAATAAATCTACGATACTTAAAAAAGCTTCTTTCTGTATGAATTCTGAAACGAACTGATACTGTTTGAGTTATAAGTTACCCTCGAGTAAAGCTGAATACTACTCGTTCATTCGCGATTAAACTTTCCTTACAAACAATCATTTTTATAATTTATTTGTGAAGTAAGAATTTCTTGCAGTTTCAGTTTTTACATGAAACTCTAACTCAGCGGCCATTTTCTTTCTCGGTTGCTATTTCTATACATTATCGGACCGTATTATGTGTGATTTTATGATTTTAAATTTAAATTCAGTTTTTACTGTATCTTTGGTTTATTAAATTGTTGAAGATTAACAAAAATGAAAGTACAGAATAGTTAACAATGTTCTCATTCTCCATGTTAAGAATGGATTTCTAAATAATAACGTTTTTATTTCCGTACGGTCCGTAAACTGGATAAGTTGCGTTATGCCCCTTTTTGTACTATTTTTCACCTCAACCAATATGTCTAACAGGGGTTGTGGGAAGTCTTTTCACATGACATTTAAAATTATGCATGTCAGTTCAACCAGAGAAAAGGGAAGGCAATTCCTAAGTCTAACAGCAAAAGGATTTTTTTAATCAATTTTCACCCCACTTTGAAGTAGGGGGCTACTATCGGGGACATAAGTTGCAGGGGGATTATGAAGGGAGATAAGTAGCAAGCTGTTTGTTCACATTACACTTGAACTTCTGCATATCAGTACAGTTAGGAAAGCAGAATCATGGAAGGAAGTTCCAAAGTCTTGCAGTTCTGGGGAAGAAACTATTGAAGCAAACAGCTTTCTTACACCTAGGGATCTCTACTGTAAAGGGGTGGGACTTAGTTGCTTGTTGGGTTTGTCGGGAGTAGTCACGTCGAGGTACAAGTGCTTGTAGTTCGTCAGAGCATTCACCATTAAAGTATTTGTAGAACAGGTAGAGGGGTGCAATATCTCGTCGATGGGACAAAGACTGAAGCCAGTTCAGAACCTATCAGGTTGGCGACTCTCTTTTGAGCCCTGTCCAGGAGTGAGAGACAAGTAGCAGATGCACAAGCCCAAATGTGACAATAATACTCCATACATTGGCGAATGGTGGCCTTGTAGATGTACAGGATACTTTCAGACGTAAGTAGCTTTCTAGCACGGTAGAGAGAGCCCACCTTCTTTGCAGCAGCCTTGGCAATGCTCTCAATGTATCTATTCCAGTTCATGTTCCCTGTAAACGTTAGGCCGAGCAGTTTAAAGGAATTACCTTCAGGTAATATGGTGTTGGCCATTGCTATTGGTGGTAGAGAAGTTTTCTTGTAGTTATTGAAGGAAACAAGCTTAGTCTTAGCAGCATTGAATGTGACCATCCATTTTTGTCTCTATTCCACTACATTGGAAGTCTTCCTCTAGTGTTTCTGCTATTTCCTTGGATATGTGTTCATTTGTTTTCCCCTCGTGCCTGTTATAGAGAGTGGTGTCATCAGCAAATATACCCATCTCCGAAACAATTTTATCAGGGAGGTCATTTATGAATATCAGGAATAATAAAGGTCCAAGGATAGACCCCTGAGGTACTCCCGCATTTATATCATATTGTTTAGGTGTAAAACCGTCGAAGACAACTTGGATGTTTCTCTTACTTAAGAAGGATTTAATTACATTATGTATTCTTCCAGTGATACCATATGAACTAATTTTCCTTAGAAAACCATCGTGCCATACCCTGTCAAAAACATTAGATATATGGAGGGCTACCGCTTTACCCTCCCCTGTTTTGTCCAGTGAACGGTATATACGTTCAAAGATTACCGTTAAGATATCTGCTGTTGAACGGGCTTGCCTAAATCCATATTGTTTGTCGGTCAGGAGTTTAGCAGCTGTTAGGTGTTGGACTACGCCTTGATTAATTAAGGACTCAAATATTTTGGTGAAAAGCGGGAGAAGGCTACTGGGGTGATAATTTAGTGGGTCAGTTCTCTCACCAGAAATCTTGGAGGCTGGTACCACAGAAGCGGTTTTCCAGCAGTCGGGAAAGCAAGATTCGTTAAGGCATTTATTGTAAAGTTTGGAGAGAACTGGAGCAACCTCAGTAGAGCATTTTTTAATAGCACAGCCGGGATGAGATCGGGTCCACATGCTTTTGAGGTATCTACCTATTTTTATGATAGAGGGGGTGATTTTCAAATCGTCTAGTGTGTCGTCTGTCCGCAAAGAAAAGTCGGGGAGGGAGTGGTGTGCCGGTTCTAGTGTATAGCTTGAGGCAAACCAACTGGCAAACAGATTAGCCTTGTCGGTTGCGTGCAAGCAACCTCATGATTGTTTGATAGTGGGGGAATCATTGACTGCCCATTATTTACTACAATGTTGTAGATTTTCCAAAAATCACGAGTTCCTAATTTCTGTGCTTCAATGTGTTTTCTGGTGATTTCAATGTAATCTGTCTTAGCTGTCGCTATTACTCTCTTACAATTAGTTCTAGCTTCTATATACTTCTGTCTGTTTGAACTGGACTTATATCGGTTGAATCTGCGAAACGCATGCTGCCTTTGAGCAATGGCAGCTGCACAAGCAGAAGTAAACCATTGGGGAGGATGGGGCTTGCTATAGAATTTCTGCGTGGGAACATGTGCTTCAATTGCAGTTTTGAACCATTTAGTGGTCTCATTTGCACACTGTTCTGCGGGAAGAGAAAATATATTTCGCCATGGGGCATCTCTGATGAGTTCCCTGGTGGCTTTTCAGTCAGCCTTTTTGTAATACCTCGTTGTTTTGATTAGTGGGTCTTCAGTTTTAGGACGAGAATTTAGGGTAATTTCTACGATTGTCACAGCGTGATAAGCATTCCCGAGTGGGTTGTGGGCATTTGTTGTACAATTATCGGGAACTGTTGTCAGAAATAGATCTAGAAGTGAGGCATGTTGATCTTGCTGGTCTGGGAAACGTGTCGGAAATATAACCGTCTGAGATAGGGAATGAGATATAGAGAAGCTATGTGTTGTGCTACCAGCTACGTCTGTGTAATTAGAGAATGCAAGCCAGTTACTGTGGTGGACATTGAAGTCACCAAATACATATACTTGTGTGCTAGTATCGAGGGAGAGTGCTATGTCTATGCTGTCGGAGACTTTGTTTATTAGGGTACAGTCCTGGGTTGAGGGAGAGCGGTAGAGAAAATACAAGTAGCTAATCTTATATTGCATGCTTAGCCTGAAGCACATAAATGTCTGATTCTAGTTTTGTTTCTCTAGTCAGGATGAGGGTGTTACGAATATAGACTCCAAGCCCATGCATATGTCTGTTCGAGTCCTTACGGCAGAGTGGGAGATAACCAAGTATGTTAGAGAAATTATTCAACATCATCTAAGTTAGTTCTAAGCCCGCGGATATTCGTAAATGCAAGCCTCAAGGGAGAAGGCAGGTTGGTTTACTTTGAGTTTGGTCCTGATTTAAACGTAACTTTTGCTTGAGCTGTCATTTCATTTTATTTAATTTCAAAGTTTCAGTTAGGGTGAGTGAGGGGTGCTGGACAAATGGTTGTGCAGAATATCAGACATGCAATACAAGTAGACCATCAGCTGTCCTCGCCTACCGGATTGTGCCTCAGGAAAGCCCACCCGGGATTAGTGCAGTGTCCCTTTCCATGCGCGACATGGCACTACAATCATCCCGATATTATACAACTGTTGATGGAGCAGCCGCTCTAAGCTCTACCAAAGAGTTAAGGCTCCTGTACTATCAGTCGGAAACAGCAACCAGAAACTGTCAATCTGGTACCCTTAATCCATTAGACAAAGTCAGACCAGTCCAACCGTACCGGCATATATGGTACTGAAGCACCCCCGCAATGTCCAGTTTAGGGAATGTGATGTGGCGGGAGCGGGGAAATAACGGCGTTGATTGCTCTAGTCAGGAAACAAGGTCAACCACTGGGTGATTTTGACGAGTCCCTGTGATAGCACCTCTACGCCCGGCTAATAGGTAAAGAAGGAGTATGAAAGCCAGGCGATAGACAGAGCCTATCTCCTCCTTAAGCAGTTTAGGTTTGCCAACCGGTAATTTGTTTGAGTTACCAGCTCTAGAAAGGTTGTCGTCCAGGACGGAAGAGGCATCCCTCCCCTAGGTTTAGCTTCAGGGTTTTCCTTCACCTAGACGGATGACCTGGAAAGATCCACGGGTCCATCAGCACCGAGAGGGTTCGCCCCGCGCCTGGGTCCTAATCCAGGTATTTCTGCGACCCCGCATGGGTAGTTAATATTAATCGGTTATTTACGTTAATATCTACTGAAAAATCGGTTATTTAGGTTAACATCTACTGAAAATTACAAAGTGATTTAAGAGGACATTACTATGCTTTCCATTTTCATTGTTAATGGGAAAGGGGATAAGTAAAAATTCATGCAGTGGAAGCAACTGAATTTGCAACAGGATTTGTTTGAGAGAAAGAAAGAGGAGTTAATGTATGGTTAGATATAGTTTATGATATATGCTCAATATAGATACAAGAAACATTTGATTTGGAGTACAGTTCAGTAGAGGTATACCTGAAAGATATAAGTTATGGCGTATTCTGTAAGTATAAATAAATATAGATGGATGGATAAGTGGCATGTTTTCAGTGTATACGAATGTATGGAATTTTAGACATTGAGTATGTTTGTTGTCTTCAGACTTCTAACGAAGGAAGATGGCTTCGCCTTTCTCTTAAAATCCGGAAGTTTGTATTACAATGAGTACCGGTTCAGTTTGGGCATTAATTATTGCAATACTATCTCCTATTAAAAAGAAAGATCTTAAGGGTTGCTATTCATTATAGATCACTTTTAATCTATGTATAGGACTATGGCTAGTAAGTATTTACTTAGAAGCTTAGTTATTGGATTAGAGTATAATCAAAAGCATGCCTAATAAATCTTTAGGTGTTAATGTGTATCGATTTACGAAAAGTCAGTCTATTAAGGTTAAAGGTTGACAACTAGCACCCTCTAAGTTACGTGCAATGGCATATAATGGCAACTTGGGAAATAGAGCAGTTGGTTAGTGATTAGGAGAGAGGATTTAAATAACAGTACAGTATAATTACACGTTAGGGTATAGAGTTTGGGGTAGAGTTAAAAAAAAGTTTGTCATGCAAAACAGACAAAGACAGTCGTCTTGGAGGTAAAGTATCTGTGGGATATACGTAGCATACTAGCAGCGGTATTTTTTACAGTTTTGTGAGAAATTATAGGTACATAGTGTCGTGATTTATTTTCCTTGTCCATAGACTAGGTCAGGCACACATCACTTCCAGTGAGTCTCTGATATTTTAACTGCGTCTCTCTATTTTTTAAGTAGTTGAATAGAGTATTATGAGGTGTTCATCTTAGCTTAGGGATAGAATGAAAATTTAAATTAAAATTCAAAGTGATATAAGGAATTAAATGAGAATTAGATATACTATCACTGGATGTTGAGCTGATCGGAAAATTTTTTGTATCTATTCAGAAAAAAATCTTGGTAATATAAGATTTGAGAAAATAACAGTACGAAGATACTAAAAGTAAGTTGTGGGCTGATGAGGATCCAGTATAGGCGATTAGATATAGGTAGCAAGATGGTCATAGTTTACGAATTGTACATATTAAGTATACTGCTTAAGTTCTACCCTCTATCGTAAAAGGAAATCCGTTTGTAATGCAGTTGGCTAATTTGATAAGACAAGAAGCGTGTAAGGTTGTTGCAATGGACAGAGTTTATCTAATTATTTAACAATATCAGTTTACAAACAATTGTACAAACTAATGAATTAGAAACCTCAGCACTGAAGAGCTGTTTTTTTTTCTTTCTTTCTTTTTGCCGGGTTAGTCAAGAGTATGTACGTCGAGGAGCCACAAGTACTGTGCGTTCATAAGAGCAAATTACATAGAAGTACTTAAAGCGGGTACAGGGATGTAATATTGCAAAGATGGGACAGAGGTTGGATCTTGATCGACAGTGCGGGAGACTCTTTTGGGATCAGCGGTCCATGCATCAACAGCAATACTTCATGTTTGAGCGAATGGTGGGTTTGTAGAAGTTTTGGATACTTGGATGGGTGCGAGTAATTCTCTAGCAGACGAAATACGTCTTATTAAACCCGTAGTTGAAACTCAGTGACAACCATTACAAACACCGTAAAGACGCAAATGAAAATGTTTTAAATGTTGCTCTATGTAGAAAATTATACTTCAAGTCGGAAATTTACATTTTAAAAGATCAAATGTGTTTAGAGGTTTAAGTAATTTATTTATTTATTCATTTTTATTTTATTTATTTATCTATTTTTTGCCTCCCCATCTTCGCCGTATTATCTCGTTGTAAAAGTAGTCATTGAGTTTTGTTTTTTAAATAAGATGTATAGTTTATTTTAGTTACCTTAACTACTTAGCCACCATTACCCCTGTAATAAAACAAATAGTTTATATTATTTAATTATTAATTAATAAATGCTTAAAAAAAATAGTAATATCGAATAATTCTCTTATTTTGGATTTTTTTAAAAAATTTATTTATTTATTTTTATTTTTTTCGATATGAATATTCATTTTTTGGTTAAAAACAAATTATTTGAACTTTCGTTTTTCGTTTCATTTTTATAATTTGTCAAGGAAAACTCTTTAAGTATAAGTATTTTTGTTGTTTTGTTTTTTATTTGTTTCGTATTCCCGTTACAGTTGTTAATGTTTCTGGATGCAGCGTATTGTTGTTTGCTGTTGCTGTTGCTTGTTTGTTTGTTTGTTTGTTTGTTTGTTTGCTTGTTTGTTGAGCACCATTCATGATGATGATTTTTGTTAGCATTCGTTTTCCTAATATTATTTTATCAGGAATTATTTTAGAAGAATATCGGATACTTACGGGGGACAACGTGAAGGTTGCCACCATCTCTAAGTAAAAGTGTTTCCGTGGAACCAACTGGGTTCGGACTTGGCAAACCCTTGTAAGCAACCATTACTTCCCTGTTACTTTTTGCTAAGGATAAGTCACTCACTTCAAATGAATCAGATGATTATCGTTGGCATTCGTTTCCACAATATCTTTCTAACCCAGAGTCTGCCAGCGGCCACCTGGTTACAACAGGGGATCGCCACACTTTTCATAACATCCGGGTACACTTTGGTGTTAACTTTCAAGCTGACTTCGAAGATGTGAGGTGACATGATGTCGCCCTCACTTAAAACCACACCAAAGACCATAGCCGTGGCAAGAAACTTTGTTTTCATCACCCTGGGGACGTCCCTGATATTCGTGGCAATCCAGCAGTGCATTTTGAGAGTGTTGGCAAGGGTCCTGTTTTCATAACATGGATCAATAGAGAGCATGAGTTGTACAGCGGCGCATCTCTGATCTCGCTCATTGAACATTGTCTCACTTCCAGACATGACAGAAGGCTCTTATCACTTTTGGCATTTGTACACAACTGGCCAACTAGTATATGGTTCTGCAACGAAAAGAAAACCGGTTTTCATATTTGCAATTTAATTGGTTCCACTCTTTCTTCTTCTCTGCAAATCTCTCTTCAGACGTTGCTAATCTCGGTCTTTTTTTTTAATACTATTATGGCTTATATTCTTCCGAATTGTCTTATTTATTCCCTGCTTCTTTTGTTCCAAATTGTTTAACTCGTTGGTCTAATGGTCTTCACCTATCCCCTGTTTTGATACCTCATTGTAATACATATTCCTAATCTAGTAGCTTCTTTCGAACGATCCTTTGACTGTTTACCACTTACCTTAATTTTGGTCTTTTCAAGAGTAATGTAAATAGGTATCTCCTCTCAGTTTGATAATCATATTTCGTTCTTGTTAGCTCCTTGCATCAAATGGCTTTACGCCTTGTCTGGGCGATTTCCATAAAAATTTTCTTTTTATCTTTTATACTAGCAAGCCGAGGAAAAAGAGCATTAGAATAGAAGGCTTTCCGTCATCTAGAAATCTCTACAGTAAATAGGGGTGGGATTTTGCTGTTTGTCAGATCACTCGGGAGTATTTACGTCGAGCGTGCTGTAGAGATTTCTAGATATCGGAAAGTCTTCTATTCTAATAGTTTTTTTTCCCCTCGAACTGCTAGATTTTGGAATTCCCTCCAAATCGTCTTCTTCCCTGACTGTACTACGAGCTCCTAAAAGCATATTCTATTAAAATACTTGTAAAACTGGCACAGGGATACAGTATTGCAGGGATGGGATAGAGGTGGGAGATTGGTAGTGCGGGAACTATTGAGTTTGGGCCTCTTTTTTTTTTTTGGACGCCGTCTAAGAGAAAGAAACTTGCCTTCTTGGCAAGCAGAAAATTTGAAAAGAGCAGTACAATAGAAAAAAGTTAAAATGAAATAACTTAAAATCTAAAATCTAGTGTGTGTGTGTGTGTGTGTGTGTGTGTGTGTGTGTGTGTGTGTGCGTTTACCAGCCTGTCTGTATTCAATGCTTTGAATATTGCAATGCCTTGATTACGTTGCAAGATAAAAGACACGAATCGGACGTAGTAAAAAACAAGATATTAGATTCTCCCCGACATTACATCTCTATCGCATTGACCACGTGTTGATCTATAATAGGCAGTACACTCCACGCCTATGCTGTAAAGCGATATTTATTGCTAACGGTGGATATTCAATGTGATAATTTTTCTCCTGGGAATTTGAAATGTCAGACTACGTTATCTGAATCATTTACAACGGAAACGGACTTTTTTTTCTCCCTCCGTCAATATCTGGCTTGGTGGCGTGTTAATTGTAAAAGGAAAAATATCCCGTTTCTATCTTTTCTGCTTGTTTTTCTTTTAATTCTTGTTCTTCTTTGTTGTCTTCTTCCGCATCAGCTTCTGTCTATACATATATCTCTTTCTTTCTTTTCTCATTCTCTCGGTATTGGCAAAACTTCAGATACCTGAGAATTCTTCCTTCAAACACCTCGGCCTAACATTTAAAGGCAACAGAAACTGGAACAAATACATTTAGGACATTGCGAAGGCTGCTGCAAAGAAAGCGAGTTATCTCTTTCGTGCTAGAAAATTACTCACACCTGAGAGTATCCTTTCTAGACTTTTTTGCTTTTGAAATCAGTACCATATATTAGGAACAATAATATATTCAACAGAGAATTGGTTATTATTGGTAATAATAAATACAGAATCTGTATGAACTTAAATATATTTAAGCGTATTTTACGACCGGGCAAGGTTATGCATCTCTACTGCTATGCTTGTTCTATAATTAAAAAAAGACGAAGCATCGGGGGTTGGTTATTTGAAGGTAAGGGTTATCTAGTAATCGTAGTAATCGTTAGTAGTGGAAATTTGGTTATTTGGATTACTTAAGAGGGCGGCTCATCAAGAATTTGTTTACGTTAGACTTGAAGACGACCATATCTGTAGTCAGTTGGAAAGCAGGAAAACGAAACAGATTTTCACAGGCGTGCGGTTCTAAAAACGAATCTGTTCATGGAATCCATGCACAGATAAAGTATGGAGGAAACTATCGCTAATGGTTTCAACTAGACGAATGCTTTTCGTAAAAGTTTGGCAAGAGGAGGGACCATAGATTGGAGCTCAGACGAGCACTTGCCATGAAAATAACGATAAAGCAGAGACAGGCTCGCAACGTCTGTTCTGTGGGAAAGATGTTGCAGAGAAAAGAAAGGGTCATTCTCCACTAGGGTACGAAGTCTATTTTGAACTCTCAAAGCAGTATAAGCTGCTTCTAGCAGCTCCTGCCCAGATGTGACAACAGTACTCCATCCTTGGACGTACTCGACTCTGATACAGGTAGAAAATTGCATCAGCAGTGAGATATCTACTGGTGAGGTAGAACGACTCCATTTTCTAGCAGCTTTGGCAACGGACTCGATGTGTTCCATCTCAGATCAGCGGGAAAGCTCAGACCTAGAAGCTTGTCAAAATATGGAGCCTCCCCAAGACGAGAGCCATTCATTTCAATTGATGTCAGACGGGGATCAGAGCGTTGATGATGTAAAGATGGAAGCTTGGTTTTAGATGTATTAAAATTAACCAGCCATCGCTTTCCTCATTGCACCACGTGATCAAGATCGGAGGAGAGAAAATCAGAGACAACTTGTTCCTTTTATGGCCTTTGAAGTGATGGTAGTGTTGTCAGCATAAATGTCTAGGAATGATCTTGGTGTGATTTGGGAGATCATTGATATAGATTAGGAAGATAGTTGGAACCAGGATGTACCCCTGAATACTGTGAGCTTTTGATTTATGCCCATCAACCACTACTTTTGTGAACCTATCAGAGAGAAATGATTTAATAATTGAAAAGACACTTCCAGCTATTCCATAGCTGGAGATTTTGTGAAGTAGACCTTTATGCCATACTCTATCAAAAGTTTTTGATATGTCAAGGGCAATTGCCCTAGAAAGGAAACCTCCGTCGAGATTCGCTAATCCTTTCAGATATAATTGTTAGCACATCTGTAATGTATGTTATTGGCAGATTGAGGTTATTTTTTGCTGAGGTGGTTGGCTACTTTTCTATTTAATACAGATTCAAGCAACTTACTCGTGCCGTCAGGAGATTGATTCGTCTATTTAAAATGAAATTTTGATCACCTGAATTTTTAAATACGGCACATGAGGTTTTCCAGGGTGTTGAGAAGCAATTCTCCTTAATTAGTTTGGAAACTTCACCCTTAGATATTTGTATGTCGCATAGTGTGTTTTAGACACAGGAGGAAATACGGAGTGGATGGCGGCCCTGATCGCATAGAGTAGAATTAGCTGCAAAGGTTTTGCCAGAGTTTGGCTTTGTCTGATGCTGATGAGATTACCTTAAGTCCACTGATGATGGCTGGGATAGAACATTTCTATTCAGGGTCTTGTTTGTTATTTACCCAAATTGGTGGGAACTAAGACTACTCACCGACTCTGGACTTGACGGACTGAGCATAAAACTCTCGCGTTCCTTATTACTCTTTTACAATGGTGTCTGGTAGTCCTGAAGGCGGCTTTAGTCTCAGTACAACTATTACGTTGGAAGCAATGGAAAAAGGGATTTCTGTGCGCAATGACAGCAGCACATTCTGAAAAGAACTACGGCTGGCTGTTAGGTTGTTGCTGGAATTTTTTGGAGGGTATGAATGGTCTATATCTACAATTAACTATTCCGTCGGGTCTGATACTATGTGGGATCCGTTATTTTTAAACATGGAACGGAGAGGTAGATCTGATATAAATGTATGCAAACTATCTCAGGCAACTATAGAGTATCGATATACTGTACGATGGAGAGGTATATCGGAGGACTAAATAAATGGGTGTTTTTATCTTAACGGAGGTAACTGAGTGGGGACAGAACGGAAGATGAACATAGCTCCGTTGTGAGAAAAAGGTCTGGGAGACTTGCATACTGGCCATCATTACACATTGAAGTCTCCACAGACGTGAATGTTAACCGAGGGATGAGCAGACAGGATGTGGTCCATTTTCTCAAATATGCTCTTAAAGATAGTAACTTTTCTGTTATAGGGACGATAGAGGGCAAATATAAACGCAGTGGTGTGAGCAAGTGCAATCCAAAAGCATATATAGAGCAATTTTGGGTCTTCTCTGGAGATATCCCTACCACATGGAAATCCATCTTTAATGTAGGCAATTATTCCATGCCCATGGCGATCTTGAAGGTCAGATTTGGAAGTTAAATTAAGATATCCTTTAATTACGAACTCATCTAGAGAAATAGTCAGTTCAATGCCAGTTTCGCTTAGGAAGGATAGATCATGTAATTGGATTGAAATCTGAAAGGTTAGAATGTAGAACTCGGATGTTGGAGAAGGAGACATGGTAGTGAGGGTCTACGTTGGAAGTTGGAGTTCTGGGTTTAATCGAGTATTATTTCTGGAGACTTTTCATGATGGAGTCTTAGGATTTGTAAAATAGGTGGACAGACTTGGCTAGAGCAGGTCAGAAAGGGAAAGTAAGGGAGAAAAGTGAAGAAATATTTTTGTAGGCCATAAGGTAAAGCTGTAACAATTACCCACTATATTTTTAATGATGACACTTTCATCTCGATCATACCAACAAGCAGCAAAATCCCACATCTTTACTTTTTACTTTAGATAAAGAAAAGCCTTCCATTCTAATTGTTTCCTAACTTGAATTGCTAAACTTTGGACTTCTCTCCCTGTTCCCTGTCTGTAGTAAAATACAGAAGTTTAAATGTAATGCGACTACATCTCACTACTTAACTTCCCACAATCCCCTATTAGATTGGCTTCTATCGAGTAGCCTCTTATATCCCAGCGGCAATATGCCATGCCTTGTTTGGAGTGAAAAGGAGTAAGAAAAAAAGGAAACCTGGCGCCTTACTGACCCAAATTAAAATATGGATTCGCGCGTATGAAAGTATTAAGGGTATTTTTTCAGAGGCCTCGAAAATATAGTTTTAAAACAGGACATTAACAAATAAACATTGAACCAAACAAAGAATTTTTTTTTTAATTTTTAAAGTAAAGAGTATTAAAGAAAGATGTTCTCGTCATTATTTGGTAGACTTAACTGACCTCTAGCGGCTGTTCGATAAGTTAATTTTCAGATGAAGGTAGGTAAGGAAAAGTCTCTCCGGACAATGAACATTCTGGAACATTGCCATATTCGATAGATGTCAAGCAGTGTGCGATGTAACTACAAAATAAAAAAATTACAGCAAGGGCCGGCCTTCCGAAAGGGTGGTCCAATTAAAAATATTTTGGTTGGAGTTCCGTAACAAAATCTATAGCCAAAGCCCTGTCGAATCGATACTAATGTGGGAAACGTCTGTTTGATTATTTGCCTGCGTAGAGCGGCTAATTACTTTTAGACTATTAGACCTAGGAACTTGAAATATGGTATAAACATTACTCTATCTTTGCAGATCATTTTAAAAGGTTCGTAATTATCCTCTTTTATGGAGGTTCCCTGGTTGAGCCTGCATCTCATGTTCATGTAGCGATATTTGAACGTTTGTGTACTAACGCAGCAACGGAATTTAACATGAAATTAAGCCTGAAGTTTGCATTTAAAAGTAAAGTTAGCAAACCAAGCGAACGTGTAAAGAAATTACGTAAAAATGGTATGCCGTAAAACAGAATAACAGACTGCAGACTATGAATTAAGGCAGTCGGTATCCTGTGACAAAGACTGGATCAGACAACGTCGTCGGATTGTCTAACTTGTTGCAACAAGAATCTATTAGTTCTCTTCATAATATTTCAATGAATAAGGTTTATATAGACGATAATGTACGGAGTTTGAGTGTTTCTGTGTGTTCGTTAATGTTTGTGTGCGTGAGTGGAAGGAAATGTTGCAAAGACAAGCGCCCACAGTAGGGTACACTTATGACACTGGTCTGTAGAATCGAGTCAACTGGGTTCTACTGGTGAAGTGTTGAAATTAATGTTTTAACTTAGAGAAAAAAAACCGTCGTTCGTACTAACGCGTACAAAAAAAAATAACTCCAATTGCGTAAACCAATCTTCTTGATTTCTCAACTCGTCGTCGTCACAAAATCTTACGTTACATTCCGACCCTCTCGCAAAAAAAAAGAAAAAAAAAAAAACGTCCTTATATACAGCCTTTTAATTGCGACAGTACCATGATTTGCATATCTTTTTTTCTCTTCTCTTTTCTTGTACTCGACGGAAATCCGGGTTCAAATGGCGGTGGTTCTTGTGGAAATCATTTTGTAACCTCAGTAGTCTTCAATTCCGTCACAACTGGTTAATTGAAAGAAAAACTGGTCCTTTTAAAGGATTTGAGTAGCTCCAGAAAAAAAAAAACATTTCTATGTAAATTTCAAAGTTTTATGATTGGTCCAAAATATAATTATTTGTTTTTATTTAGGATAATGTATGTGCAAATGATATGCGTACAGACGCGTTCGTGCATTTTGATTTTATACGTCGGTGTGTAAGTGGGGGAGCAAATAAATACCATCGATGTTACAAATACACTGCATCTAAACATTAATCACTGGCTTGGTGGAGAGAGTGGCGCATGTTCTCGACAATGTATAATAAATATATGTATGTGGTGATTGTTAAGTTAGTTTGCGCACTCATATGAAATTTAAACTGCAACGGTTTTAAAACCAAAAGAAGTGCAGACATTCAGCTGTTTTTTGTTTTGTTTTGTTTTTTTGTTTGTTTTTTTTTACTTTTATTATTATATGACGCCTTGACCCACGTTCACACTGTAATGAACATTCAAGATATCAACAACTGCTGAAGACGTCCCAAGGATTACCACCGCCATGCGGCGTAAAAAAAAAATAATAAATGTAAAAACCACCTGGATTTTGCTGTTGAAGAATTTGTTATAATTCGGAATATTGAATTTGTTTTAATAAATAAATATATTTATTTATTTAAAAAAAAATGTCTGCACTAGTTTTGGTCTTAAAACCGTTAAAGCTTGAATTATATATATATATATATATATATATATATATATATATATATATATATATATATATATATATATATATATATTGTTTCTACGCACATTTTATTTTTCTTTTATTAATATTATTTGAACTCATTCCCTTTTTTCCTTGCACCCATTTGTGAACAATTGCACGGAATTCTACATTTTGGATTACTTTGAATCATCTTCTAACACCGCGATTCCTTATGGTTTTATCTGTGGAAATGGAAATTTAATCAACTTTTGGGGATTTTACCGTTATTGGATATGTTACTCTTCATCGGACCATCCATTCACGTGAAATCACCTTTTTCTTCCCCTTCTTCCCTCTGCTTCACTATTTTTTACCAAGTAAGAGCTATGACTTACTTGTCGTTTCATTAAATGCTTTTGCAAGAAAAATCCGATCCCGCATTTTGTTAATTCCTACCCTCTGATGAGAAGGAAAGTATTTCTTCGAAACTCCGCGGATTAACGACTATCCACTTATTTTGTGCTTCCTTTTTAAAGTTTAATGTTTTTAACTCTTTTTCAAAGTGTTTTTTAACATGTTTTATTAACTACTTGTTCTTTATATATATATATATATACATATATATATATATATATATATTCTATTTTCACCACAAATAAGACACAGTACCACTTTGATGTAGGGGGCTACTATCGGGGGACATAAGTTGCAGGGATATTATGTAGGGAGTTGAACAGACGTTCACATTACACTTGAACTTCTGCATGTTAGTACAATTAGGAAAACAGGAACCCAGAAGGGAGTTCCAAAGTCTAGCAGTTGAGGGTATTTACGTCGACGGGGTACAAGGGCTTGTAGTTCGTCAGAGCATTCACCATTAAAATACTTGTAGAACACGCAGAGGGATGCAACATTTCGTCGATGGCACAGAGGTTGAAGCTTAGATGACAGTTTAGGACCTATCAGGTTGAAGACTCTCTTTTGAACCCTGTCCATGAGTGAGAGACTAGTAGCAGATGCACAAGCCCAAATGTGACAATAGTACCCCATACATAGGCGAATAGTGACCTTGTAGAGATACAGGATACTTTCAGACGTAAGTAGTTTTCTAGCACGGTAGAGAGAGCCCACCTTCTTCGCAGCAGCCTTGGCAATGCTCTCAATGTATGTACCAGCTCATGTTTCCTACGAACGTTAAGCCGAAGAGTTTGAAAGAAGTACTTTCAAGTAATGTATCTTTAGTCACAGCTATTGGTGGTTGAGAAGGTTTCTTGTAATTATTGAAGGAAACAAGCTTAGTCTTGGCAGCAATAAATGTGACCATCCATTTTTCCCCCTATTCCACTACAGATTAGAAGTCTTCCTCTAGTGTTTCTGCCATTTCCTTAGATACGTATTTATTTGTTTTCCCCCTCGTGCCTGTTATAGAGAGTGGTGTCATCAGCAAATATACCCATCTCAAAAACAATTTTATCAGGAAGGTCATTTATGAATATTATAAATAATAAAGGTCCAAGGATAAACCCCTGAGATACACCCGCATTTATATCATATTGTTTAGTTGTACGACCGTCGAGGACAACCTGGATTTTTCTCTTATTTAAGAAAGATTTAATTATGTTAAATATTCGTCCAGAGATACCGTAAGATCTGGTTTTCCTGAAAAAATAACATGCCATACCCTGTCAAAAGCCTTAGATATGTCTAGGCCTACCGCTCCACACTCACATGCTTTGTCCAGTGTATGGTATATACGTTCAAAGGATACAGTTAGGATATCTGCCTGAAATCATACCGTTAGTCTGTCAGAAGTTTAGCAGTTGTAAGGTGATGGATTCGGGCTTGGTTAATTAGGAACTTAAATATTTTGGCGAAAAGCGGGAGGAGGCTAATTGGGCGATAATTTAATGGGTTAGTCCTTTCGCCAGAATTCTTGTAAACTGGTACTACAGAAGCAGTTTTTTAACATATATATATATATATATATTAGTGGTGGGACGATTTCAAAATTTTTCCCGATTCCGATCCAATTACCGATTCCGTTCTAAATTTCCGATTCCGATTCGATTCCCGATTCTTTTAATATTTTTAAATATTTAATTAGAGACTTGTTTTGTTTTTTTGTTTTTTTTTGGGGGGGGAGAGGTTCGAAAATTTTCAAATTATTACATAAATCCCCGGGTAATTTCCGGGTATATTTTTTCTCAAATGTTTTCCTTGTAATGTATTGCAAATTGTAAGACAATAAAAAGTTTATTTAGATTTTAAACAAAGCCAAATTATATCAGTTCGTCGTTACTTGATGCTACTTGAAAGTTTTCATAAACAGTTGAAAATAGTCGATGATTGGTAGGTAAAATGAGAAAACGATGTAAGAACAAAATATTAACAACGCCCCTCCCATTGTTACGAACGGATTTCTAAATAATAATGTTACTATTTGGAAAACCATTTTTAATATGGATAGGGCATTGAGCTTCGTTAATTATTATTTGCCTTCCTTCTATGAATGTTTAAATTTTATTTTAATTATATAAATTTGGTGAGTTATTAAATTGATTTGCTTTGCTGTAAAAAAACAAAACAAAAGCGAGATGCAAATAATAACAACTAGCGGGGCCTGTGGAAATTCCACAGGAGACTCATTCATATGTAATATATTGATGTTGGTATTCATGGAGTAATTAGAGATGCTCTTATATTATTGTAACTCTTGTTAAAACTGCAAAAGTATTTAACTTAGTTAGCAAGGACGCCCGGCGTAGCTAGGTCGTAAAGTAGGCTTAAGTATGATATTTTAATTCTTGCAGATTTCGTATATATTATTATAGAGTTAATTTTCTATCGATTTGTATATATTATAAAGTTGCGATTTCAAAAATAAAGAAATATAGCCACATGACTTTGGTGCATCAGATTAAGTTCCTTCAGCTATACTCGAAACCGAAACCAAAATTTATGAAAATTCTTGATAAAATTATTTATTTAAAAAAAAAAGAGAGATCACTGGAGTTCCATCAGCTATAATCGAAATCGAAACCAAAATTTATGAAGAATTCTTGGTAAAATTATTCATAGTAAAATAAATGACTTGAGTGCCATCAGCTATAATCGGAACCAAAACCAAAACTTATGAAGAATTCTTGGTAAAATTATTTATTATACGAAATAGGAATCCATAATTAAACAATTGTCACTCGGATATAATCGTGACACACAAAATAAATAACACACACGCTATCGAATTAATATATAGTATTGTTAAAAGTCATAAAAACCATGCTCCTTTCCTACTACTAACCCTAAGTACGGGTGGCAATACGAAAAATATAACAATTACATGTGATTTTATGATTTTGTTGATCGGCCTTAGAATTAGTGGTAAAAATTACTTAACTCCTTAAAAAGTTATGATGTACCGAAATAGGATCATTTTATATTATATATATATATGCACAACTGAACCCCCATTCTAAATTCTAAAATAATGTTTCAATATGTTTACACATAATCGCCTAAAAAAAAGTAGAATCTCATGTTTAGGGTATTTTAAATGTAACTGAAAGTTTTTTGGGTCGAACGAAAGTATTGCGCCTATGTACCCACAAATGAACTTAGATTTAAATCTATCCAGACGAATATGTCTACACCAATAACTGTCTGTATAACTGGGTGTGTATGTGTGTGTATGCACGCACGTGTACATCCACGTAGGCGTCCGTATGTACATGGGGTACCGATGTATATGTGCACGTGCCTGTGTATGCGTGTGTGGATGTGAAAGTATATGTGCCCGCTGCCTGCTGTCCACATAGTGTGTGAGAGCGTGCAGCTATGTATATATGTCGATGTATGTGCTCACGAGTATTGGTATCTGTATGTGCGCATGCGCTTGCATGTATGCGTGGGGTGCCAGTATGCCTGAATCAATATGTGCATACGAGCCCGTATAATCGCCTCCTTGGGGGCAGGGGCGTCGATGTGTGTATGTATCTGTGTATGTGCGCATCCATGCCTACGAACGCGTACCAAATCTTAGCACCTTAAAGAAAATTTGACGTAAGCTAGTGCAACGCGGGTGTCTATGCACGCAGGCGCACATATGCACATATATTTGCACGCCAGGGCGGGGATGTATGTGCACATGTGACCGTTTCTTTTAAGTATATATGTGTGTACGTGCGCATGTGTGTACCCGTGGCCGCGACCGCTAGCTAATCCTCTCCAAACAATTAACAACAAAATAAAAACTAAAAATAAATAAACCGAATCATAGCCCTCCCCCGCCTCCAAACATAAGCGAACACCCAACAGGTCAAGACATACTTACCAAGAAATCATCTCACCAACGAGACGCTAAAAACTTTAACATTAAGACTCGAATTTTAATGTAACCTCCCTCCTCCCACCCCAACATATTCCCCTTCCCCTCATGTATCGCTATGCCCTCAGCCACACCAGAAATGAACTTCCCAGACCCTCCCCCACAAGTTCCTTAAACCCCAAAACTAAAACATTATCGACATACCAAGCGCCCTCTCCCACCCTCCTCCCTTGTTCCCTTCCTCTCTTTCTTCTGCTCTCTTCGCACCCCCCGACCTCATTCACTCTTTCACTCCTTCATCCAAAAATAGCGAACATTTCTGTAAAAGTCTGAGGAAGCTACCGACGGCCAAAAAACGGCCGAGTAGCTGAAACAATACTGTAACTTAACAGGAAGATACGGTAATAAAAAATAAAACGCATATTTGCTCTACAACAGTATTGAGCACTTTCTTCAGTTTTTATTAATTACCATCTTCACTAAATATATATGTGTGTGTGTGTGTGTGTCCTTATCTATCCAACTCTATGTGTCTCTATACTCCTTTTTTCTCTCTTTTTCCTTTTCTCTCTATCTCCCTCTATCTATATAATATATATATATATATATATACATTATCTCTCTCTTTCTTGTATATATCTACCTCTCTGTCTCTTTCTATCTCTCTCTCTCTATCTATCTATCTATCTATCTCATTCTCTCTGTGTCTGTCTGTTTGTCTCTCTCGCGCGCGCGCTTTCTTTTTTCTCCTTATTTTTAAACGCCATGGATGATTTGCAGAAAAAAGAGAAAAGTTTTTCAGAAAAGGCAGCGTTTTCATTGATAACCCTAACCCTAACGCACTACTGACCAAAACTGAAATACGGATTCGCATGTGTGAAAGTACTTGGAGAAACGTTTTAGAGAAATAAATTTTTAAAGATTATCTACAAAAAAAAAGAAGAATCAAAAAGAAATGTTAAATATTAAAAGCAGAAAAAGAAAAGAAAAAGTTCACTCTCGCCATTATTTGGCCGGCGTTACTGACCTCATTAATTCTGAGATGAATTAAACACTTCTTTCCGGCCGATGAACATCCTGGAAATCTTCCAAGTCCGATAGATAACAAGCAGTGCGCAAATGAACTATAAAATAAAAAGTGGATGCGGACCGATCTTGAGATTGTGGAAGTCGAATTAAAACCCCTTTGATTGTAGTTCCTTAATGAAATACTCAGCCAAAGGTCTGCAGAATCGATATTTCTATGATAAGTGTCGGTTTATTTTTATTAATGGAAATCGCTCCAGACAACGCCACTTGATGTAAAGAGATAAAAAATACTACTTTAAGGTCCAAAACTTGCCTACGATAAGTATTAGATAAAATAGATTCTGTCCCAGAAAACAGCAATTCTTCCCTATTTGTCAGAAACATCGCCCATTGAATGCGACGACTAAAGGGCAAAATAAGGGAAGAGAGTATTAGGCGACTGTCGAAGGTAAACTAAAGATCCACTTTCTATTCCTGGTTATATGTGTGGCCGCTAACTATATTTAGGCAATTAGACCTAGAAACTTGAAATATGATATAAATATCTACCTTATAAGATTGCTTTAAAATGGTCATCTTTTGTAGTCTTTATCGCCCTTAACAAGGCGTATTGCAACTTGGATCTTGGAAGTCGCTACTATTTGGGATTGTGTCTAACAAGGGATTATGGAGATACGTCGGATACATAGGTATAGAAAACAATGGAGAGGAAGTTGTTCACCGGGTCAGACAAGGGCAGCTGAAATAGTATTGTTAAGGAAGATAGGGCAGTTATTTTAGAACAAAGGATTGAACAGGAGGATCGGTCAATATATTTTAGAGTTGGTGTGTGACCGATTTTTAAGTATGACCTTGAGTTTTACGACAGCTTTACAACGTTCGGGAGTGTCGGTGAATTTTGTGGCAATAGGTGTTACAACAATTAGGGGGTGTGACGGCTTACGACAGTCAGAGTTAATGTCAATTTACGAGCTGGACACAGTCGAAAGTAGACCATGCCTTGGCCCAGGTCGAGAGAGTTTTGGGAAGTGAACTGATCAACCAACGACAAATAGGTCTCAGCAGATGACTATTAAGATATGTACATTAGCAGTTAGAGAGTAGTTTCCCACGATTGTGTCAGACACGCACGCAGAATCCAACTAATATTTACAGAAAATGTCATAGTTTGTGTTTTTTTTTCTCTTGTTTTGTTTTATTTTTCACACTTGTAAAGCAATGCATCCTTTCAGCAGTCGCCAATGTGTGGGAGACGACGACATGATAGAACGAAAGAAGACGAAGGACAAAAAGACAACGGAAACAATGTTGAAGTCGACAACGTTGTCGATCGTGGAAAACGTGTTTTCCTCACACAGTCTCTTTGAGGCACCGTCCAGGCTGCTGACCTGGTTGTAGTCACTCTCTCTTTCTGCTAGTGTTTTTTTTCTTTTCCTTTAGGGTGGGATAGGGTGTGTGTGTGTGTGTGTGTGTGTGTGTGTATGTGTGTGTGTGTGTGTGTGTGTGTGTGTTTGTGTGTATGTGTGCACGTGTGTGTGCGTGTGTGTGTGCGTTTGCTTTTATTGGTTTGAGAATGTGTATACTGTATTATGAGGTTATTTTCTTCCTTAGGAAGGTGACTGTGATCCAAGGTCGTTACTAATGTGTATGTGTGGGGAGGGGGGGACTAGCTCTTCTGAAATAAGGGTAGGGGTGCTTTCATTCTATTTTGATATTTATTTTTTGGATTCTTGGATTTTAGTATTGTGATTTTTCGTTTTAGTCTTTTCGGGTATTCCTTATATTATGTTTGTTTAGAAAGAGGGGTGTATTTAAAATATGTATAGGGGATTTTTTAATGTTTCTATTTATTTGTCTCCCCATGTGGGTATGGCAAGATCCAGGATCGGTTCCTAGTGGGGGAGAGATTTTGTTCCCCAGAGGGGGGGGGGCAATTGGAGAGGGTATAGGTATGGGAGGGGATGATAGAAGGGATGATAGTTGTTTCAGTCATGAGGTAGTTCTCCTCCACTGACTGAGGAGGGAGCGAGGTGTTGGAACAGATATTATACTATGGTTCTAGGTGTTTCCTAGTGTTGTTGGTTTCGAGGTTAAGTAGGGTTGGTATTGTTCAGTATGTTGTATTAGAGATAGGGGTGTTATGTCTGTGTGTGGTTGTATGCGCGCACGTGTGTGTGTTTTAATGTGACGGTTCTGATTTATGTGTGGGTGTGTATATATGTATGTGTATGGATGTGCATGCGAGTGTACCTTGCATTTCATGTTTCTGTGCGATGATATTAGGCTCTGTTCACTCGCATGCACATCTAATATATATATATATATATATATATATATATATATATATATATATATATATATATATATAAAAGTGAACGTGTCTGTCTGTCTGTCTGTGTGTCTGTCTGTCTGTGTACATTTCCCTACGCAATAACTCTGTCAATTTTTAGTCTATAGACTCGAAATTTGAAATACCGGGTACTGAGATTTGGGAAAATCGATGTGACGGGTGTCAGCCAGAAATTTGGCTGTTAAGGGGTAAAATTTCAACGATTTGACCTTTAAGAACTCTACCAAACTCCTCCGACAATTTTGGGTCTAGACACTTGAAATTTTAGATATAGGTTCCTTGAACATGGATCTAACTTAATAAAGTGATTTGAGCCCGAAACAATAAATTTTAGGGGGTCATAATAGGGGTCAAAGTTTTAAAAAATTAACCATTTGTTTTGTTTTTTTGCACAGCATACACCTCCAAACACCCGAGCAACGCCGGGCACCCCTGCTAGTATATATATATATATATATATATATATATATATATATATATATATGTTGGCTAAGCTTCAGGGATCATTTGCAGAAAGATTAGAAATTAATGTACAGATCTAAAAGACGCTCTGTCCGTTGGGTTTTCTCTGATAACACAGTTTGAAATAATGGATTTTCATCGGCAAACGAACCGACCTAACCCATATTAAAATACGACATCCGTGTGTGTGTGTGTGTGTGTGTGTGTGTGTGTGTGTGTGTGTGTGTGTGTGTGTGTGTGTGTGTGTGTGTGAAAGCATTTAAGAAACATTTTAGAAAAAATGTTGAAAAACAGAACACTGAAAAGGGAATAATATTAAACATAAAATATGAAAGGAACGTGTCCGCGTCATTATTTGGTTGATTTAACTGACCTCTAGCGTCTGTTCAGTGAGTTAATTCTTAGCAAACTACACATTTTCTCCGGCCGATGAATATTCTGGACGCGTTTCATATCCGATAGGTAGCAGCCAGTGTACAAATCAATAATAAATAAAAAGGGGCATACCAGGGTTGGCATTATATGTGGGTGGTCAATTAAAGTATTTTGATAAAGTTCCCTAACAAAATCCTCGGCCAAAAGTCTGTAGCATCGATATGAATTTGAGAAACGTCATAAAAAAGTAGATGTACGTATGTCTATGTTTGTCTGCAAATATTAAACTTATAAACTCTTAAACTTGGTCACATGACATAGAAATTAACAGGAAACAGTAATCATACACAAATGATGGTTTGTGACGTGTACAAATATATATCGGCAAGTTAAAGTCCAAAATGTTCATTTCAACTTGCCGACATTTTCCTGTTACTTTTGCGCATTTATTTATTTTTTTTTTCATTTGTAGCTTGAAGTAGTTTAATTTTACATCCCTCTTCTCTATTTGTCGATGGTTCAAATGGTAGGGAACGTGGCTGTGAGCTAAATGTTTTGGTTTCGATTCTAGCTGATGGAAGCCAAGTCATTTTTAAAAACTTTAATAATGGCTCCATATCATTCAGAGGAAATGAAATGCGGTTAGCATTTATTGAAAATCCATGGATTAAGGAAATTAACATAAATATAAAAATATATATATTCCTTGCGTCAAACAATAAATTCTTAATTCAAATATATGTGTTTATATTTTGATTTTCAGAATTTAACTTTAACCACTATAACTTATATATTGCTCTATTTTTAAATATTGAGCTTTACGTTTTTGGCTAGGATCACCCTGAAAGTATTACCTCAAAGTAATATCAGGATATTTCACCTGATCTTTAATCTGTGTCTTATCTGAGATTTTATATATATATATATATATATATATATATATATATATATATATATATATATATATATATATATATTGATGTGTAAAGATTTTCTTTCAAATTTTCCAAAAATCTTATAAACCTGTTAGGAAGGTATACAAATTTTTAATTATTCGATAAGGAGTACAAATAAAACAATATATATATATATATATATATATATATATATATATATATATATATATATATATATATATATAGTGGGTGCAATAAGTATCCGATACAAAGCAAAAAGTTGATTTTATTTTATTACGCGAAAACAAAACCAATGAGCAAGTGCTATTCAAATGTATTTTTATATGATAAATACAAATCACGTATCAAAAATAATATAAAGAATATATTAGAATAGCACTTTGTCATTGTTTTTGTTTTCGTGTAATAAAATAAATTAACATTTTGCTTTGTATCGGATACTTATATATATATATATATATATATATATATATATATATATATATATATATATATGTTTTTATTTGTTTTTGTTAACGATACTTTCTTGAATGAATTCAATTATTTATACGAAAGCGCATTTTTATCTAAATGCGCGTTATGCCGCTCCCCATTTAGGGGATACCAAATTGGTCAAAGGTAAAATTATTCCCAACATGCATTTAGGTAAAAATGCGCTTTCGTATAAATAATTGCATTCATTCCAGAAAGTATCGCTAACAAAAACAAATAAAAACATCTACATAAAAATGATACATTTAGTAGTCCACCAAGAAATGGTCAGGTTGAAGAATACCCTCCGTCGTAACAACTACCCCAATAGCATACTATCCACCAGACGGATTAATAGTATAAAAGAGGAGAATGAAACCCAAAAACCTCCAACAGTCTGCCTACCATACATACGAGGCATCTCCTTAAAGATTCAGAGAATATGTGTCCCCTACAACATCAGGACGGTATTCAAGAGCGAGTCAACACTCAGACGACACCTTGTACGAGTGAAGCCCCGCATGGAGGAGAACAGGACCAAGAACTGCATATACTCCATCCCATGCAGTTGCAGAAAGGTTTACAAGGGTGAAACATGCTGCCCCCTTAAAGTAAGGGTGGAAGAACACCGAAAAGCGGTAACTAAAGGGGAGACGAAAAAATCGGGTATAGCCAACCATGTCTGGATGGAGAGGGGGGGACCATCGACCCCTATGGGATGAAGTAAAAATAATAAACAGAGAGACCCACTGGAAAGTGAGAAAACTTAAAGAAACAGCTCACATGCTCGGACATAACAACCTACTGAGCAAACCAAGCATAGAGCTGAATGCAATTTGGACACCTCTGTTAGAGAGAGAAAACCTTGAATAACAACATAGGTTTAACATTAACAAAAACCAACTAAGAATTGTAAAAATTGAAAAATTGTGAAATATGGTCGAGTGGTCCTAGACGTTGTATCAAAGTTTACAGTTACCCAACGGTGCTGAGTTCAATCCTGTGAAAAGTAACATTCAAAACAGAGAATCAGCGACTATGTCCCAGAGCCTAGCTGGAGTCCGAACACGGTACCTCCGTAATAATAATAATAAAGGATTGGGTTCGAGACTCTTAGCAAACGGTTCCCCAGTTCTATACAAAACACCTGATGAACGCAAAACGGCCGAAACGTTGTGACTATAGATGAGGAAGTCAGTCCGACAATCTCAATCAATGAAAACACCTCATCTCAAAAATACAGACAAGTGGATAATTATACTTTTAAAATAATAATATATATGCCGCTCCCCATTTAGGAGATACCAAATTGGTCAAAGGGAAAATTATTCCTAACACACATTTAGGTAAAAATGCGCTTTCGTATAAATTGAATTCATCCAAGAAAATATCGCTAACAAAAACAAATTTATATATATATATATATATATATATATATATATATATATATATATATATATATATATATATATATTCAAGAGAATTGTCTCAATAATAATAAATACGAAATCGGCAGGAATTAAAATATATTTAAGCGTATTTTACTACTGGTAAGGCCGGACGCCTAGTTTTAAAATAATAGCATTATCATCGATAAACGAACGCACCTTATAATTTACTGAGACATAATAAAATACTGAACCGTGCGTGTGAAAGTATTTAGGTAACATGTGTCCGAGAAAACTTCTAGCGTAAATGTGATATTGTGAAGACTAATCCTTATTAATCCTTAACTGTGCATCGAATGGATACCATAATACTTAGTTCGCTTAGCTTTATCGACATTTGTAAAAAAAAGATGATGAAAACAAATTTTGAAACAATAATAATTTTTAAAAAATGGATAATATTAAACGAAAGTGCATTCGTCATTATTTGGCCGACTTAACTGACCTCTAGTGGATGTTCGACAACTTAATTCTGAGGCAACCAAACACTTTCTTCGGCTGATGAACATTCTGGAAATATTCCAAATTTCATAGAATGCAACTCGTTCGCAAATGTATTTCCAAAATAAAAAGTGGTAATCTTCATTTCTGTCTCAAAATATAGGTGGTCTAATTAAAATCATTTTGGAGTTCCCTTACAAAATCTCCAGCCAGAAATCTTTAGAATCGATTTTAATCTGAGAAATGTCTGTCTATGCAATTATCTGTCGATTTGCAGGTCTTGTAACTTCTTTTAAGCTATTAGACATACGAAATTGAATTTTTTTATATGAATAATAGTTTCGGTGAGTAAATTGTTTAATGGGAATCTTACTCATCTTTGTTTTGTTTTTGTTTTTAGAGATATTCCCGATGGGGCATGAAACGGTCACTGAAATATGTTTTATCTCTTATTTTAAATGTATTTAACCCCTTCTTGAAGCAAAATAATCTGAGTTAACTCCCGTGGATTTAAACTTTAACGGTGAATGCTCTGACGAACTGCAAGCACTTGTGCCCCTCGACGTAAATACCCCCGACCAACCCGACAAGCAGCTAAATCCCACCCCTTCACAGTAGAGATCCCTAGATGTAAGAGAGCCTTCTACTCCAGTAGTTTCTTCCACAGGACAGCTAAACTTTGGAATTCTCTGCCGGTCCCTGCTTCCCCAACTGTACTGCAGGAGTTCAAGTGCAACGTGAACCGATATCTTGCTGCTCAACTCCCTACACAGTACCCCTGATGCCCATGTCCCTGATAGTAGCCCCCTACAACAAAGTGGCAATATGCCTTGTTTGGGGTGAAAATGTAATAAAAAAAATTTTTGAAAAAACTTCCCAAGAGAATACGTTCTCTGTCACGGTCGTCAAAAGTCTCGATCCACACGCATGTAGTTTCGAATTAAATTTTATTTTCTTTCTAACCTGTCATTCAAACCAGCAGATGTTTTGTCCATCTCATTCCATGAGCATGGCATCCCAAACCTCAGCAGCTTATGTCTTTACATAGCAGTCGCATTGACTTTCAGGAACACACACTACAAAATAAATCACATTGTCCATTTTAGCATGCTCCTTGCTCTCTGTGAGTAAAGGACTGAGTAAGTTCAGTAAATGTTTTTATGTACATCATACAATTTTTGTTGAAATATTAGCAGGGTTTTGTTTTTACTTAAAAACATCCGTTTCCCGTGATTCACCCTGTATATACAAAAGGTCCATTACTTTACTATTTAATTTCTTTCTATACATAGTATGATTTTTGCAAAAAATGCAATTAAGAGGTAACCTCATTTGCATATTACATTAAAGAAAATCGATTTTACTAAATAGCTATATGTTAGTTACTGTTTCTAGCGAGAGAATTATTTTAAGTGTTCTATTTAAGATTGTTATTTAATCAACTTTAAATAACAATTATATTGATAATATATTTAATTTAATTTATTTGGAATTATTATTTCCGACGTCGATTTTTTAAAAACGGGTCTAGAGTTATTTCCTCTGGAAACATGGAAACAAAAAACTCTTCGCCAAAAAAATAATTTGGTAATCTTAATAAGTTTCTAGAGTGAAAAAAATAATTCCGTGTAGACAGTAACAATTTTTTGCTTTTTTTTTAAACATTCAAACAAACAAAAAATACGAATAAACTGAAAGGATTTCATTTGTTTGTTTTTATTATTCGTGAAACTGCTATACAACATTTTTGACCGCTTCGGGAATTGAAACTTAAGTCACACTTTTAAAAACAAAAAAAAACCCTCTCCTCCAAAAAAAATTAAAAATTTCCTTTATTTACAAAAAAAAAAAAAGCCAGAGACAAAAGTGCTTTTACAAAAAAAAAAAAAAAAAGCCAGTGAAAGCATTTGCACCAACCTGATATTTATGTATACATATCTGTATATCTTTGCTCTCTGTATGAATTAAAATCAGTTATACCCTGCCACAAAATATATCTCCAAAAATTACAGACCTTCTCGTCATGTGTCACTTTTAGCCTTTTTCGCTCTTGATAAAGCCCACACAACAATGGGCGAAACGATAGTTTTTACGTTGTCTACATTTCCATTTTTAATTTGTAAACATATAAACATACCTAACTTTATATATAGATAAAGATGAACAGGTAGATTCGTGATTCATATTTTTCCCCAAAGATATTAGCGAAACTGATTTCATTGTACCCTGGGAGAACTTGAATACGACATGCCAAGCTACCTGTGCGCGCCTATAATCATTACGTGGCTCCTGCTTGCACGTCGGGTCTACACGTCTGACTTATTATCAGAGAAGAGACATGTTTTATTTTGTTTCCAAGCCAAAACTGATAATCAGGAGTTTGTGGAAGAAACTGGGTCGAAGCGGAGAAACATATCACTGTTGCTTTGCTCTACAATTTCTAGTTGTTCAACTGTTTTTTTTTTTTTTTTTTTTTTTCTGGTAGGATGTGCCAAGTTTCTTCTGGTGATTCTTTGACATGTCGGCGCTGATTTGTCCGTCACTTGGATGAGTCTACAAGCAAATAACCAATCAAAGCTCATCACGCATACTTAGCTTTTATCCTGATGTAAATTGGTGACTACAAAGAAAGCCATCGCTTCAAAAATATTTCCCTGTGGAAAATATGTGACCGTTGAGCCACCCATTGTGCTCGAGTTAGATGGTTTGAACCAGGATATAGTGAGTTTGCGAAGCCAGATAAATTCTTTTAAATAAAAAGATCTGATCCAAAATTATGCCCTTTCTCTTTTTCTCTATTTCTCTCCTTCTCTTCGTCTTCTTTTTTTCTACTTATTTCTTCTTACGCTATCTCTTTATCCTCTCTTTCATTCGCTCTCACTTTCTTTCTCTCTCTCTCTCTCTCTCTCTCTCTCTCTCTTCCTCTCTCTCTTCCTCTCTCTCACTTTATTTCTCTTTTTTTTATTTATCTCTCTCTCTTTCTCTCTCTCGAAACTAACTAAGGATAGCAATAGACAAGTGTTTAACAAACGGAAATATCAGCACAAGTAGTAATACTATTCAACCTAGAGATGGGGAAAGGAAAAAGAGAGAAAGAGCGTGGGAGACAAAAATAAACTAATGCTTTTTGTTACCTTTTTTGTTCTTTTAAATATCTGGTTTTGCAAACTTACTTTTTCCTGATTCGAACAATCTAACACAAACTAATCAAATAAGCCTACAGTTTTTCCTTCGTCTTTCTTTAAGTGTAAATGTCGTCATCATTTGCATCTATGATTTTTCTCCCATTTGAAAATATTTGTAATTTTATGCTCATATAACTTGATAGGTTTTGAACTGAAAAACACATTTTAAACTTTTTTTTTGTACTTGGGGGTCACTGTTTATCAAGGCCCGGAGGCATTTCCAAGATAAGGATTAATGAGTGTTAGGGAAATGATAAGACAACACCATGATCGGTAATGGTGGAACTTGGGTAGGGCTTAATTATATAAGAGAACGGCTCAATAAGAACTTATTTACATGATTTGAAAACGACTATGTTATAGTCAACTGAGAAGCAACCCTACAGTATTGTGTTCCACAGACGGACAGTTTTAGGAAATGACTTTGCTTGAATTAAATTGAATTGGAATTTTCATTTAGTTTCAGGCACAGGCAGAGAGTAGGGAAACTGTTCATAGTTGTTGCAGCTAGGCGAGTGTTTGTTGTGAATGTTTCACATGGGGGGGGCATAGATTGAAGTTCAGTCGAGCACCTGTCATAAAAAAACGATATAACAAAAATAGAAACGCAATATCTCTTCTGTGAGAAAGAGAAAGTAGGGAGGTGAAAAATCCTTGCCCCCTAGATTTCGAAGACGGTTTTGTACACTGCCAAGGCCAAAAAGGGTGCTAGTAGCAGCTCCTCACCAGCTATGACAAGCGTGCTTCATGTTAGGAAGGATTTTTGACTCTTGTATAGATAGAGGATTGCGTCAGGAGTGAAATACATTCTGGAGTGGTAGAATGATCCAACTATTTTTCCAGTGATTTCGGTGACAAATCTGATACAGGTCTTCCATTTCAGATGAAGAGTGGAGCTAATTCCCAGTGGTGTCAGGCCCAAGGAATATGGTGAGTGATGAATAATATCACAGTCATATTTTTGTAAGGGAAGACAATGCAGAGTCTCATGACATCATAATGAATGGAAGGAACAACTATGGTGTACCAATTTTTCAATCATAGTAAATTATCTGGCCAGTGGCTTTTTACATAATCAATTTGAGTCTTGTTGATCCGTTGGTCTTATGGATAAGATCATAGAATATTATTCCAATGAAATGTTTGTACATAAATATATTTTATGAAAAATAAAATTCTTATTCAATTTGAGGGTTTTTTTAAGTAGGAATTTCCCCAAGAGTAATGTAAGATGGCATTATGGTGACTGGGATGATCTTAGTTTAAAGTAGGATAGACATTTCATTTATTACTAGTTTGTCTACGGGAAACTATAAAGAATGTAAACGTAACATGTACACATGGACTAAATATACAATTATGTACAATTAAATACATTGTTTCCATAAACAGAAAAATGCAACAAGTTATAACTAAAAAAGATAAAAACTATGTATACTAAAGTAAAAAAAAATATTTTTCCATGGCATCTTTTCTGCTAGGCAATGTATCTAAGATCAGGTTCTGCCTGTAGAACGTTAGGCCAGCAACTGAGGAAAAATCTCATCTTAATTTATAATTATATATATATAGATAGATAGATAGATAATTAAATACCTACAGACACTAGTTTTTCATACTTTTGGGAATCTTCAGTGCAGGGTGTCAAGATTAACACCTGTCAATAGATTCAAACCTGGCGACACAAGTCATCTCTGGCTTGATTAGCAAGGACCGTATCCATTCGGCTACTGTTAATCGCGTGAAATAACGTTGAAATTAAACATTTTATTTGTAAATGTTTTTTACGTTAGTCAGAGTGATCTAATCATTATATGATGATCTGCGCATACTAGCTAAATTGACCGACTTAATTCAACCAAAAGTGCTCAATGATAAGAAACGAGTTTCTTAAAGGGGCTAACATAATTATTTACTATAATAGTTAAATACCTACAGACACTAGTGTTTCATCCTTTCGGGAATTTTCAGTGCAGGGTGTCACGATTAACACCAGTCGATAGATTCGAACCTGGCGACACAAGGCATCTCTAGCTTGATCAGCAAGGACCATATCCATTGACCAGCCCTTTACTTTAAACAAACTTTACAACATAGCGTTAGCTACCTGTATTTTCTTTATCGTTCTCCATCAACCCAGGACTGTACTATAATCAATCATGTCTCTAACAGCATAGATGTAGCCCTCTCCCTTGACACTAGTGCCCAAATACATGTATTTGGTGACCACAGAAATTGGCTTGGCTTCTCTAACTACACTGACACAGCTGGTAGCATCATCCATAACTTTGCAATATCCCATTCCTTGACACGGACAGTAACATTCCCCACACGTCTCCCAGATCCTCAGAATCAGCAAGCCTCACTTCTGGACCTATTTCTGACAACAGTACCTGAGGATTGTGTAACAAATGCTCATTGCCCACTCGGGAATGCTGATCATGCTGTGATAATGATAGACATCACTCTAAACTCTCAACCCCAAGTTGAAGAGCCGTTGCTCAAAACGACAAGGTACTACAATAAGGTTGACTGGGATGTAATTAGAGATCATATCAGAGACGCCCCATGGGGAAATATCTTTTCTCTACCAGCAGAACAGTGTGCAAATGAGAATACTGAATGGTTCAAAGCAGTAATTGAAGCACATGTTCCTACACAGAAGTTCTATAGCAAACCCCATTCTCCCCAATAGTTTACTTCTACGTGCACAGCTGCCATTGCTCAGAGACAACATGCATACCATAGATTTATCCGGCATAAGTCATGTACAAACGGACAAAAGTATACAGAAGTTAGAAATAATTGTAAGAAAGAAGTAGCAACAGCTAAGAGTAAATATATTGAAACCACCAAGAAATGCATTGAAGTGCAAAAATTAGGAACTCGTGATTTCTGGAAAATCTACAATAGTGTAGTAAATAATGGGCAATCGAAATACCCCCACTATCAAACAATCATGAGGTTGTTTGCACAGCAACTGAGAAAGCTAACATGCTTGCCCGTCAGTTTGCCTCAAACTGTACCTTGGACCCAGCAAGCCATTTTCTCCCTAATTTTCCTCTGCGGACAGAAACCACACTAGATGATCTGAAGATCACGCCTTCCCAAGTACATGATATTATAAAAAACCTAGACACCTCAAAAGCATGTGGACCTGACCTCATCCCGGCTGTACTATTAAAAAAAATGCTCCGCTGAGGTCGCTCCTGTTCTCTTTAACTCTTTAACAAATGCCTTAACGAATCTTGCTTTCCTGGCTGCTGGAAAACTGCTTCTGTGGTACCAGTTTACAAAAGCTCTGGCAAAAGAACTGACCCATTAAATTATCGCCCAATTAGCCTCCTCCCTCTTTTTGCCAAAATATTTGAGTCCTTAATTAATCAAGCTCTAGTCCATCACCTTACAGCTGCTAAACTTCTGTCAGCCCACCAACATGGATTTAGGCAAGCCCGTTCTACTGCAGATATTTTAACTGTAATCTCTGAACGTTTATATCAAGCACTGGATAAAGCAGAAGAGGGGAGGGCAGTAGCCCTAGATATATCTAAGGCTTTTGACAGGGTATGGCACGATGGTCTTCTGATGAAAATTAAATCCTATGGTATTACTGGACGAATGCTTAGCATAATTAAATCCTTCTTAAATGAGAGAAGAATCCAGGTTGTTCTCAATGGGCGTACGTCCAAAAAATTTGATAAAAATGCGGGTATGCCTCAGGGATCGATTCTTGGACCTTTATTATTTCTGATATTCATAAATGACTTACATGATAAAATTTTCTCTGAGATGTGTATATTTGCCAACAACACCATGCTCTATAGCAGACATGTGGGTAAAACTAATGAGCACATATCTAAGGTAATGGCCGAAATCCTAGAGGAAGACCTGTAGTGGAATGGGACTAAAAATGGATGGTAACATTCAACGCTGCAAAGACCAAGCTTGTTTCCTTTAATAATTACATGAAACCTTACTAACCACCAATAGTTTTGGCTAGAGATACTTTACCTGAGAGCACTTCATTCAAGCTTCTTGGCTTAACGTTCACATGAAACATAAGTTGGAATAGATACATCGAGATTATTGCTAAGGCTGTTGCAAAGAAGGTGAGCTCTCTCTATCGTGCTAGAAAGTTACTTACGCCTGAACGTATCCTGTACTTCTACAAAGTCATCATTCGCCCATGTATGGAGTACTGCTGTCACATTTGGGCTGGTGCATCTGCTACTAGTCACTCGCTCCTGGACAGGGTTCAAAAGAGAGTAGCCAACCTAATAGGTCCCGAACTGTCATTTAAACTTCAGCCCCTGTCCCACCGACGTAATGTTGCATCCCTCTGCCTGTTTTACAAGTATTTTAATGGTGGATGCTCTGACGAACTATCCCCTCGACGAAAATACCCCCCGACAAGCAACAAAGTCCCACCCCTACACAGTTGAGATCCCTAGATGTAAGAAAGCCTTTTACTCTAATAACTTCTTCTCCAGAACTGCAGGACTTTGGAATTTTTTTCCGGTTTCCTGCTTCTCCAACTGTACTGACATGCAGAAGTTCAAATGTAATGTAAACAGACATCTTGCTACTAAACTCCCTACATAGTACCCCTGCAACTTAGGTCCCTAATAGTAATCCCCTACATCAAAGTGGCAACGTGCCTTGTTTGGGGTGAAAGTGTAATAAAAAAAATAAATAAATATATATATATATATATATATATAATTCCAGGTTAATATTTTCCAGAGGTGAAGCACCCAATGAAGTTTTAATAAACTTAATGCAAGAGTGCTCAATACCATAGTAGAGCAATATATATATTTTATTTGTTTTACATAAGCATTTATATGTTGCTACACGTCTATGAACATGTTTCAGTCAATTGCAAGTAACTAGAGACAACTTCAGGCGATATTGCTTATACAAAAGTAAGTCCATAAATAACTTTAAATCTTATAGTTTTATGATTTTAATATTTATTTTATTATTACAAGTATTACTTTTATTTTATTTACACTATTAATGGTTTTTATATTATGATAATTGTATACTTTTACCTTTTCATTCTCTTGATGTCTTTTCGATTGTTATCGAAAAGATATCAAAAAAATTAAAAAAGCAGTGAAAGGTGGAAGTATACAATTAAAATATCTGGTTTTCTTTTTTATCAAGATCAGCAAACTGTGGGTAAAGAATTTAAATCAATTCTCTCAGCATGTGGAGTGTTGCTAGAATTCACCACAAAATAGATGTTAAAGGTTGTGAGGGACAAATACAGGGTGGAACGCTAACATTCTCACTCTAAATGAAACAACACTACAACTTTATTTTAAAACCTTTATTGAAAAAAAATCAATTAACTAATTTGATTATGTAGTAGAGCTGACATCTTTTCCATATAGCCACCTTCAGCCTCAATCACAGTTTCAATCCGGAACTGGGAGCATCCCTTTTCCATAAGTGCCCACGTGGCCTCGGAAAATACTTGGCAGATGGCGGCGATCAGGCTGACTTTGGTGTTGTGGGAGGTCATGTTTGTGATGTTCTCAACATATGACCAAACAAAGTAGTCCAGCAGGTTCAGGTCGAGGGAGCAGTGAGAGAAGGGTATAAAGTCATAACACTTCTTCTGAATCCAAGCTTGGGTCTCTGGACTTAGTCCTGCTGCCACATCCATGGTCTGCCAGAGGATCATCGCACTCTTCAGCACATCCAAGTAAATTTCAGTGTTGGTTTTCAAGCCGACTTCAAAGATGTGAGATGGTATGATGTGACCCTCACTTGAAACCACACCAAAGACCATATCTATGGCCAGAAAGGGTCATCCGATGCATTGAGCTGTGCCCTCAAGCATTAAATCATCCAGATTTGCATTTTGAGGGTGTTCCCCATCTGGCATCAATTGAAATGAATGGCTCTCGTCTTGGGGAGGCCTCATGTTTTGACAAGCTTCTGGGCTTGACCTTTACTCCTGATCTTAAATGGAACAGGTACATCAAATCCGTTGCCAAGGCCACTGGAAAAATGGTGGGATCCTTCTATCGATCCAGTAGATATCTCACTGCTGGTGCAATTCTCTATCGATATAAGAGCCAGGTATGTCCAAGGATGGAATACTGTTGCCACATCTAGGCAGGAGCTGCTAGAAAGGACTTACCTGCCTTGATAGAGTTCAAAATAGACTTCATAGCCTCGTAGGGGATGTTCTTTTCTCTTCACTACAACCTCTTTCTCACAGAAGAAATGTTGCGAGTTTGTCTCTGCTTTATCATTATTTTCATAGCAAGTGCTCCAATCTATGGTCCCCCCTCACCAAACATTCACAAGAAACACCCGTCTAGCAGAAATCACTATCAATAATTCCCCCACTCTTTATCTGTGCCTAAACCTAAACGTAGATTCCATGAACAAAGCTTCTTTCTTAGAACTGCACGCCTGTGGAATTGTCTTCCGTTTTCCTGCTGACTACAATATGGTTGTCTTCAAGTCTAACGTAAACAAGTTTTTTATGAGCTGTTCCATATAAGTTAACAAATTTACAAAATTTCCATTACTAACGATTACTATATTGTCCAATTTCTACTGTACACTCTTTAACCCTTATCCTCGAGTGGCCTCAAGGCCTTGATAAGTAGTGATGCCTAAAAAAATCTCCAATCTCGCTCGTTGAACATTGTGTCATTTTCAGACATGATACAAGGCTCCTATCACTCTTGGGATTTGTACACAACTGGTCAACTAGTAGATTGTCTGCAGCAAAAAAAGAAAAGAAAACCGGTTTTCATCAAACGGAAATGGAATCATGTCTTTTCTAAGGCCACAATTTTATAGTTCCGCCATGTACCTTTCATTTATTACTAGTTTGTCTACGGGGAAACTATAAAGAATGTAGATGCAACATGTACACAAATTAAATACACCGTTTCTATGAACAGAAAAATGATCCAAAATTATTTGAACCCTCAGTTTATTAAAATGCTCCTAAATTGTTAAAATAAATAAGACTATTTTTATTAAAAAAAAAAAAAAAAATGATCTTTGTTCGCTATTTTATAAAAGCGTTTAAGTTTCAGCAAAATGGTTCCTATTTTCAAAGTAGGTTCTCTATATCATACTAAGAAGGTAAAATTGTGTATACAAGACGAAAATTATATTTTCCCATGGCATCTTTTTTGGTAGGCAATTTGTCTAAAGGCATGTTCTGTTTGTAGGATGTTAGCAACTGAGGTAGGAATCTCATCTTAATTAGCATATAAGAGTTGTTTCCCTTTAAACTTCATTTCCTAGGTGGACTTTGTAATATATCTCACACTTTTCTTTCTTATTTATTTCTGTTTTATGGTTTTGAAAAGTTTACTTCTAAACTAATCAGGTCTTATATATTATTTAATTGGATTTCATTATTGAGATGAGTATTATTTATTAATTTATTTATTGCGGACTATTATCTTTCTTAGTTGTTGTTTCACAATATTTTGGCCAACTATTCCTTTGGCCTTCATCAGGTGGATAGAGCCGTTGAACCTCTACGGTTCGAGTTGAGAATTGTCTGAAGATAGCGGTTTCAATCCTACCCAAAGCCAGCTAGAGGCTTGCTTAGCCAAAACGTGGTGAAACAACAACTATGGATGGCAGTAATTTTTGAGAATGCAGTTAGGAGATTCGGAGTTCCTATCCCGTCGTGATTACCACCTGACAAAGGCCAGAGGAATAGTAGATCAAAACGTTGTGAATTAACAACTAAAAAAGATGAGGATAATAGTCTGTAATAAATAAATTAATAATCAGATCTTTATCATCTCTCTTTCTCCTAGCAACTCACCTGCTAACTCAACTGTTTTACATCTACTAGCCCAAACACTCCCATCCATTCTTGCAATATGACTAAACCAACTTACTGTAAAAATAATTAACTCAACATTTTTTAATCAATAAAATGAATGTCACTGTGGCGCAATAAATAATGGCTCTTTTTCAGGGGAGCTTTCTAGCTCCCCACATTTTGGGCCCTTGCACAAGACTTGTCCTGTAATCACAGGGAGACATGCAGAGCCAGGTTGGTGCACATTTCTAAATGTCAGGCCTGCCAACTTTGGAGATTGATAGGCGGCGGGTATGATCCAAAATTGTTTATGTAAACAAGATGCACAGGTACTATTATGCTATGCATTCTTCAGAATTGTCTGATCTATTCAATGCTTCCTTTGTTTCAGCTCATTTGACTCGTTTGTCTAGTGGTTTCCACCAATTTGCTATTTTAATACTTCATTGCAATACAGCTTTCTATTCCAGTAGCTTCTTTCCAAGAACCACAAGCTTGTGGACCTCTCTTCCTGCTGATTGTATCCATATACTATAAACCTTGGTCTTTTCAAAACTAAGGTCAATAGACATCTCCTTAAGTTTTTATTAGCTCCTTACATTAAGTGTCTTCACACCTTGTCTGCAGCGATTTCCATTATAAAAAAAACTTTCCAAGAAAGTGATAACTTTGAAAAACAGTAACAAAAGGGCGAAGAGAAAATATTGTTCTTAATGGGATCTTCTACAAACTATGTTTTAAGATCAAATTTGTTGTAAAAAGTTTCTAGACTTAAATAACTCTTTAGAGGTTGATAGACCGTTAAATACAACCAACAACCCTATCAACCAATAAACCTGAACTCAAATCGGTTTCATGTTTTGTCTGGAGCGATTTCCATTAAATAAAAAATAATAAAAATAAAAATAATAATAATAATAATAATAATAATAAGAAGAAGAAGAAGAAGAAGAAGAAGAAGAAGAAGAAGAAGAAGAAGAAGAAGAAGAAGAAGAAGAAGAAGAAGAAGAAGAAGAAGAAGAAGAAGAAGAAGAAGAAGAAGAAGAAGAAGAAGAAGAAGAAGAAGAAGCGGCAATACATTAAGAAATTACCTGTAGTGATTTAAAACTAGACACCGCCAAAACTGGGGGGCGGCAGGTAAGTACTTTTTGAGGGACCGTCTTTTTAAAAATCTACCAAAAATCAGGTAAGTATCCAATCAATACGAAATTTTCAGCGATTATTAAGAGAAGAATTAACTTTATAACAGTGTACTTATTTTTCATAAACAATATTTATATATATAATTTTTTTTTTGCTTACACCCCCCCCCTTAATTTGAGGGGGTTCCAAATATGCTTAAAATAATCATCTGAAACTGAACAGAACATATTGTGTTGTTGTCAGGGTCAGGATTATAGATTTTTAAAAAAACTTGTTTGCATACCTTATTTTGACGTCTGAATATCAGAACTTCGATTGTGTTTAATTATTCCGCTTTTGAGTTTTGAAGTGTGAAATTCGGTGAATATGTTAAGTAAAATAATTAATTTAAGTTAAGCAAAACAAAAACAAAATTTTTTTAATATTTATACGAAAAAAGACATTTTAAAATCTTTGATAAATAAATTAACAATTTTGTTTTACCGAGCCGAATAATGCATGACCATTATTAAACAGGGAATGCTTTGAAGAATCGATACAAAAAAACATTTGATAAATATTGTGCCCTTCATGTTAAAAATATCATTTTTTTCGATCGCGTTTGAAAAATTTTGCCGCCTTTCGACTACTATTTAAAACAAATTAATAAATCAAATTGGTTTGTGTGTAAAAACCAGTTACTTTCGAGTAGGAGTGTATATGTATAGTGAAAGGAAAATGAGGTACTTGTGCATTTAACGAACCAGACGTAACTCAGCATTTGTCCGGCACATGATGTCAACAGCCGGATAAAACCGAGCATTGGCAATAAAATAAAAACAACGCTACAAAACTGTACAATGAAATTGTAAAATGTAGAAACATAAAAAAAATTAAATAAGTAAAAAGCAAAAACCATTTTTTTTTGTTTTTTTTATTATTGTTTGGAATTGTTTTCTGTTTTCAAAATAAATATAAAACAAGTATTTTTTTTTTTTTTAAATAATAGGAAACTTCCTTTTTTTTTTTTTGTCTGAACTTTTTTTCAATTTTTAACGTAAAAAAACATTATCTTAAACACGTAAAAGTTAATTTTTTCAACTCTTTGTCAAATAAATGGAAAAGCCTAAAAAAGGGCAATAAAAAGCATTGTACATTTTTTTTTTCGCCAGAAACAAGGATTTCTTTATTTATTAGTGGAAGGAGGGTTTCGGCGTTCCTATTTGGTACAGTGACCAAGAAACCCTCCTTTTCGTCGGGCTCGTATCCACCGAAGACCCAGACCGGTGTCACAAGTCTGCCGGCGGTTAAAAACGGACTCATCGATTTCTACCGTATGGCCTGGGCCTCCAATCTGCCGGGGATTCCTCAGAAAATAATCCCTGCATATATCACGCAGGAAAATCTTCCAATCCACAATTGTGTGGCGAGAACGTAACCCACATTCGCGATGGAGATTTTTTGTAGATGCCATCTCGAACGCCCATAAGTATATTATTTTTATTATACACGCGATGGTTAATCGGGATTTTGAGAAGAAGGTCCCAATCCTAATGGAGGTCCATCGACGACATGTTACACTTCTACACCTCCAACCGTAACCGTCGGAAAGGCTTGTTCTCTTTGCAAGTACACAATCCTGGCCAAAATGTAAACACCTTTTCTCTTCTGCCAACAATTTCCGTTGCTGGCAAAAGTTTAGTGCAACCTCTGGGGTCTGGAGCTGGTCCGCAAGGTTTGTAATATTCATTATTTCGTCAGTTATCTTTTTAAAAACAAAATTTTTTTTTAACTTTCTTCAAATAAGCGTTTCTTGAGTTGTGACACTCTTCCAATTGATAGCGAAATTCTCGTCTGCTTAATCGGCAACGCTCGGATAATTTTTGTGATTCGTTAATAAATCCATTTAATAATAAACGCCCATAAGTTAGGAGATTACATAGTTCTTGTCCAGATATCCCTCTATATTTAAGACAAAAATAAAGAAAACTATCTATGATGTACGTACCCGTGACGAAACGAAAATATATTCCAAAAATCACCTAAATAAGTAATTTCATTTTTAAATAAAAATCATTTTTTATGAGTAGCCGATGAGTGGCTGTTCCATTAGGTGTATCAGAATTTTGTGGCAATTTTTGACACCCCTAACACGAAACTGCGAATAAAATATTTAAAAAAAAGAAACTCGTAATGTCTCTTTTAAAAGTGGGTTGTTTATTTTCTTTATGGAAAAATAAAAAATAAACTATTAAAGTTGTTTAAAAAATAATAGAAATATATATATATATATATATATATATATATATATATATATATATATATATATTTTAAGCAGTGTTTACAAAGTGCCGGCGCACCTTCATACAGCCATTTTTTTCTTTGCGTAATGAAATCAATTGAATTTTACGAGTTAATTTTTTTTTCTTTTCAATTATTAAACTTTAAAAATCTATTTTGATAGATTTTTCTATTGGTTAAATATTTACGATATTTTCAGGGTCAATGTGAAATTTTATGCTCTTTCCAATAAACCGAATATAATATTTTAGACAAACGTTTTTTTAAATTCACCCCCCCTCCATTTTGAAATGTCTATTAAAATTTTAATAATTAATTTATGTACCAAAGTTTTATATATCACAAATTGAAGATAAAAGATCAATAAATAATATATTGTAAATTAAAGCAAAAAAAAACAAAAAAAAACGTTTATTTATTTATTTTTTTTTAATTGGAAGCCTTTGTTTTGCTTATATTGTCCAGTAAGTAATGGACGATAACAACAATTTTTTCTATTTCATTCAATATTTTCTTCTTTTTTTTTAGATATTTTTTTTTTAATTTTCACTCAACAAAAAAGAATGAAAATATAATAAATCAAAAATTTATGTATTTCCTTGAGAAAAGAAAAAAAAATTCCTGAAGTGTTTATTTTTTTTTTTTTTTTAAGGAATAATCTTATGAGTAAAATTTGACTATTTTTAAACTATGGGGACACATATTTCTCCAGGTACAAGGCTACACGCCTAACGCAAACGTGTGGTTTTTATGTCCTTTTGTCCATCCATAGTTCAAAACAAGGAGAAAGATTACTTCCGGTTTTTCGAAAAATGCTTTCATGATCGCGCGTTTTTCAAATAGTCATTTAAAAAATTATTTTATTTAAAAAATAAATGGAATTTCAAATATAAACATGGATAAATTCTTAACAATGAAGAATGGAACTACACATTGAATTGTTTTTTTTATATAGGTAAGTGATATTTTGGAATTTATATCGATTCTTTATACTCGAAGGAAGTAAAATTTCGTTGATTTTCTTCAAATCTTTTTAAAGAAAGCCGATTTAAAAAAAAAAAAAACATATTGCGTAATTTGCTATTAAACATGTTATTCTTTTTTTTTTTTTTTAATTTGGTCTTTGCTCCTTTAGTTGAAAAAAAATTAGGGTTTGAATTACATTTTCCAAGTAGTTATAAGCTTGTAAATATAGGAGGTCGAATTATTCAATTTTCTTTTTTCACGCATTCTTAAAATCGGTTTCTGACACTGCTACAGTGCTACTGCTTCGTGCTTCATATCGTCATTTTGAAAACAATCTCAATAAACAAAAATTCAAACTTGCCAGTACTGGAAATGATGAAGTTTAACTCTTTGAAGAAGAAAAAGAAAATGAATAGTCGCATCTTAATAAATGTATCTATTATATTAACTTTGTTGTTGTTGTTGTTACATTAAATAAAATAGTTGAAAGAACAATATTTTCTTGTTTGAAGCAAAAAAAAAAAAGAAAAAAATTTTTTTTTTTTTTTGTTACATTAAATAAAGTACCTTTCAAAAAATGTGTTTGTTTGAGACAAAAAACTAATTGCATCTTTCTTTTCTTGCAATTAGTGTCCCAAATTATCGTATGAAAAAAAAACGAATCTCTTCGTAAAAATAGAGTTAGGTCCCTTGGACGAATCAGTCTTTCTTCAGAATTCCAAAAGTAATCAGATCTATCGCAACTCGCAAAGAATCCATTTCCTATCTTCCATCCATGTCACAAGTAAAAATAAAGTTAAAATCAGCCCTTGCTTATGATTTCCTTACTTTTAATACCGGAACAAATTATTCTTCTGTTTTTGTTTGTTTTTCAATTTTTATTATTATTAGGCGCTTATGTCAAATCTAAGGGAAATAACTAACATAGACATAGCAAAAATAAGCTTATTTTGCTAGATATAATTTGGGACGCTGAAATAATCAGTAGAACAAGGTAAGATTATTTAATGAAAAAAAAAAAAAAAAAAAAGGAGAGAAACAAAATAAGGTTATATGAATACTATAGCTGCAAGCGCCGGGTGAAGTTGAAGTTAGTCCCGGAAATTTCAACAAAAAGAAAAGTTAATCAACGAACTTAAAATATAACAATGTTAAGTAACAAAAGAAACTTATTAATTAATGTACACAAAACATGAATGAAACGATGTTAATTAATCAACAACAAAAATTAAACTTGTTAATTAATGGAAATGAAAATTATATCACATATTGCTCCCCGATGGCAATAATCATACGGGGGAATACTTTTCCCTTTTCCCTTTTCTGCCAAAGAAACTCCATGAGATGAAGGTGGAATATTTCAGTTCTCGTCCCCAACAATTTTCGGATGTGTCTCTTGGCATGAGACCAAAAACCTTCAATTAAAAATAAGAAATTTGTTTTTCTTTATTTCAGTAAATCGTAAAAACTAATGAAAAGCGTATAAATTTCAATGCTAATTATTTTTAACGTATCTTTAATAATTAAAAACAGCAATTTAAATGTTAATTAATATCTAAACGTATCTTCATCTTACCTTCAATTGTCTGTGTGTGGATGCTGTCATCATCAGGATTGACAAAGTTAGTATCATGGATGATTGTGGCATGTTCATAGATGCCGTTTTCATACTCGCCTAAAGTATTATACGCAGCCCAACCATCAGATATGGTATGCGTTTTCGGCAAAATCCACGATCGAATTATTGGGAACAATGTTTCTCTATCTCTCCTTTCTACAGTTGTTACATTATATTTATTGGTTTTTCTTTCTACTGCCCCAACAAACAAAACAAAAAAACGCCAATTGTTAACTTTTGGGGAAAATTTAATATTTAAAATTTAATTAAAAATAATAGAAAAAGTTTTACATTATTCTGCTTTCTATATGATAAAATTCAGGGTTTTATCTTTCTGGTAAAAAAGTTACTCAGAAATAATGGATTTTAATAAATGTAATTTCGTTTTAAAAAACAACAACTTGATTTTTCGGTCATTTTTGGCAGTGCCTATGCTTATTTTTGCTATGTCTATGCTAGTTATCTCCCTTAGATTTGATGAGGCGTTGACATAAGCGCCTATGTATTTATTAGTATTGTTTTTTTTTTCTGTTATTTATAAGGAGGAATGGGGAGATAATACACGAGCAACTTTGTAGGAGTTATTTCCCTTGAATAATGTTTAAAAAAAAAAAAAAACATTACTAAAAAAAAAAATGATAATAGATTTATTTGCTGATGATTTTAAATTATATCACATGATATAGAATAAGTAAATATTGATAGATTCTTATATAAATAGAGATTTTGCCTATCAGTCCGTCTGTCAATCAAACTTTCCGTCAGTCAGTTTTAAACGTAATTAACACAGTATGGAATTTATCTTATTTCGAAATATAAATCTAAACAACTTTTAAAAATGAAGAATTTTGCATTAATTAGTAAATAAAAAAAAAAAAATAACATTTCTAAACAAAGGAAAATGATGTTCTCAAAGGATTTATGAGTCTATAACAGTCATAAATAGTTACTTGTTTCCACTCTTCGAGAACTGCCTCTGTTTGGTGATGGTTACACACTGAACAATTAACTTTCAAGGCGCATTTACTTCAGTTTTAAGAAGGACTACTGCAGCCACTTTGGAAATCACGGATGACGATCAGAGAGTTTTCTTGAAAGCCACCAAGAATGACGCTCCGTTGCTCTCTCTCTCTCTCTCTCTCTCTATGTAGTCAGAACTGTAAAGTGATTCTTAAGACTAAAAAGAAAATGGCTATAATGTTGTGTAGCAGGGGAAGGATTTTGTCTGTTGCATGTATATCTCATTACGTGTCTCTCTTTGTCTGTATGTAATCGTGATGCGTCTAGGGTCTATATATGACTATGTTCATGTCTTATCGTCTACTTAGTATGTGTGTGTATGTGTATTACCAAACATTGACATATCTTTTTTCTGCCTCTTGGCTTCGTCGCTTGTAGCTGCAAAGGGAACCGCACACACAAAATAACAAGTCGGAAACTTCTTTTAATTAATGCTTGGTTTATTCTTTCTCCGTCTTGGCAGTGCCCATTCTTTCTTATCGGCTGTTCTTAACTCTTTTTTGCGTTTCTTTCTCCGACACTAATCTTGACATGTCTGTCCATCCAAAATCGGAAACCAGACTGACTTGTATGCAAGAGAAAAGATATCTTCTCTTTCTTTCATGCTCTTTATTTCTTTCTTTCCACATTCTCTTTCACACATACTCAATTGACCTATTTCAGGCTGCTGTCGTCGACCCTAGCTAAAGAGTTTGACATACATCAGCAACTTAACCCTTGAACTCTTCTTGCACTACAATCTCCACAGCAAAATCATAATTTTCAACATACCGGCATAACTCGGGATAGATTATATATCAAAAATTGCTATACTCCTTCGTTTTCCGCTTCGTCACAAGAAAGTTTTAAAATCAACATGTGAATTCAAGGTATGTTCAACTAAGAAAAATCATTTCAAACTTAAGAAAGTAACAAGTCTATCTGAAAAATGGTAAGCCAGTGCGAAAAAAATTCTATAAGATCTTTTCAACAAAATTAGTTTTCTCCAGTAATTCTGAGCCGGCTGTAATACCAAAAACACTAGAACATATGTTCTTCAACTGTCCCTGGCAGGTGGAGCAAGGTGCAAAGGAAAAGGACTGAATTACTAATACCAGTTTCATCAACTCGTGTATACATTCTTACACACTGGCAACAGTCAGCCAAACAGAAATGAATTGTTAATCACAGCTTTACATATACTAACAAGATGCTAGTAATAACATATAGCTTTGGTATCATTCACTGGCCACAAAAATACATCAACCGGCTAGATGTAAAGACATGGAAGCTACTAAGGATTCATAAAATAATATATAGAACTCAGTGTCTACCAAGACTGTATTTGCCCAGGGAAGAAGGCGGACTGGGGCTCTCAGAGATCAATCATCAACATAGGGCAACTTTTGTGAGCACAGTCCAGTATCTGAGAAGCTCCCAGAATGACACCCTCTCAATAGTATACAAACATCAAAAGACAAGAGTCAGCAGAACAATATCAGTCACCCAACTGGCCAAGCATTTGGTCAGGGCTGTCTCACAGATGAGGATGAAACACCAAACAAGCCTGCCACAAAAATAGCAAGAAAGAGCCGGCACAAATATACCGAGACTTTCCAAAGGATGAACCTTAAAGAATGGGACCAACATCAGCGTGCAAAGTATTTTCTGAGGAAACTCTCTCAGGAATACATAGACAAATAAGGTTCCTTGGATTGGCTCAAGAGGGGAGGCCTTCACCACAATCAAGAAAGGGTTATATAATGGCTGCTCAAGACCAGAGATTGATAACCAGTGCATTCAAGAAGATGGCAGGTATCAGTAATGATAACAAATGCAGGTCCTGTCATACAGAATCGGAAAGTGTGAATCATCTGATATCGAGTTACAAAGTTCTTTTGGGGAACGGCTACTACACAACAAGACATGATGGAGTATGTAAGTACCTCCACTGCACCATCTGTAAAAAATTAAACATCCAGTGTAGCAGCAAGTCTTGGGAACATCAACTTGGAAATGACTTATATACCATACATTATGACTATGTAATCCCTACAGCCATCTATCTTGAAAATGCTGCTGTGAAACCTGACAGTTATATGGAATAAGTCAGAAAGAGTGGCAACCTTGATTGAAGTGAGTGTCCCTAATGATGGAGATCTGAACAGAGCTGAAAGAGAGAAACAGACCAAATACCAAGGTCTCATGTACGATATGAAAAGAAACTGGAATCTTAAAGAGATATCAATCATACCACTTATTATAGGTGCTACGGGGCTTATGAAGAACCTGAAGTTCTACCTAACAAATATTCCTGGTGAACCAAGTGCAAAAGAGATCCAGACAATTGGACTTAAGGGAACAGTGAGGATACTAAAAAGATCTCTTGGTTGGTTTCAATAAAAAGCAGGGCAATGTTGGCAGCTGGTTTGGCTGCCCCATACCCAGCATTACAATCTTTAAAAAAAAAAAGAACAAAGTAAACTAATGCACACACATACACAATACCATGCTGCCAAATACTCACATTACTTACATATATTATTCACACTAAGAACATTTTAAGTTGTAATTACTAACCCAACTTCATTATCCAAACACTTGTTGGCATAAATTAACATTTTCGTTATTGCATATAATTTCTTTTTTTAATTTAAAAAATTTTTTTTTTTAATTTAAAAAAATTTTTTTTTTTTTTTTATTTAAAAAAATTTTTTTTTTTTTTTATTTAAAAAAAATTTTTTTTTTTTTATTTAAAAAAAATTTTTTTTTTTAATTTAAAAAAAAAAAATTTTTTTTTAATTTAAAATTTTTTTTTTTTTTTTTTTTTTTTTAATTTAAAAAAAAAAATTTTTTTTAATTTAAAAAAAAATTTTTTTTGTAATTTAAAAAAAATTTTTTTTTTTTTAATTTTTGGAATCGTTTGAGATTAGGTTTCATAATTTGTGCATTCGTTCTTTTCTGCGGACTATTATCATAATCTTCATAATTGTTATTGTTTCACCACGTTTGGCCAACTCATCCTCTGGCCTTCTTCAGGTGGTTAACTGCGACTGGATAAGAATGTTGTTTTGTAACTGTATCCCCAGTAATTACTGCCTTCCGTAATTGTTATCTCACCACGTTTCAGCCAACTAATCCTATGGCCTTCTTTGGGTAGGATTGAGATTCCTATGTTCAGACAATGCTCACCTGAAACTATAGACTCAACACCTCTACCCATTATGCCATGGTTGTGGTATTGTGGCCGAGTTATGGAATCGGATGGCTTTGGAAAGTATCAGATGTTGTTCACACAACCTAGGCGTGTACTTTTTTTCCTGTAATTCTAATGAAGATGGTGGTTTCAAATCTACCCAAAGCAGGCCAGAGGATTAGTTGGCCAAAACGAGGTGAGACAACAACTATGGAAGGCAGTAATTAATGGGATACACTTATCAGACTTAGCATTCCTATAATGTCACGGTTAATTGCCTGATGAAGGCCAGAGGATGAGTTGGCCGAAGTGTGATGAAACAACAACTATGAAGATGAGGAGGACAGTCCACACAAAAAAAAAAAAAAAAAAAAAAAAAAAAAAAACGAATGCACTAAAAATGTTTTGTAGTAAAATTTCGTTTTACTCAATATTTTTCATTTACAAAACGTTCATGTTTTAGGTAGCACTTGGTGACCCTTCTATTCTTTCAATATTTCATTTTTTTTTTCCATTTTATCATGCATGCATCTCCATATCCTCTTCATATTCTTCCTTCACTATTATACTCAATATCGGTGTAAATAAAAAAATCAAAAAATAATAATGATAATGTTGTTTATCAAATTATGTCCGTGTTTGTTTACAATATCATGTCAGCTGATATTTGGACTTGATGATGATGAATACCGTGGAAAGTCGCTTCTGATTAATGCTTAGTTTGGAACTCGGAACTTTTTGAGGTATCAGAAAATTTTTAGCATAATATGACATTCCAAAAAAAAATGTTACTTTTTTCTATTCCTGATACGAAAAGATAAAATGAAAAAAATCTGTGTCGGACATGGTTTGTGCCCCCCCCCTCGAAAGAATTTGTCAATTTCACATGGAATGAGCTATATATATATATATATATATATATATATATACTAGCATGGGTCCCTATTATGACCCCTTAAAATTTATTGTTTAGGGCTCAAATACAGTTATTAAGTTAGATCCATGTCCAAAGAACCTATATCTAAAATTTCACGTGTTTAAACCCAAAATTGTAGGAGGAGTTTGGAAGAGTTCTCAAAGGTCAAATCGTTGAACTTTTACCCCTTAATCGCCAAATTTCTGTCTGAAAACCAATCACATCAAGTTTCTCAAATCTTAGTACCCTGTATATCAAATTTCGAATCTGTAGGCTTAAAATTGGCAGAGTTATTGCATAGGAAAATGTACACAGACACTTTCACATATATATATATATATATATATATATATACACATATGATGATTGCAACGTCTTGTCAGACGAGCGCCACTCCCTCAGACATTTAAAATCCATGAGCCCAAATGTCTGAGGGAGTATCTATACAAATATGATGTTAAAGAGTCTTAGCTTTGTACAACAGCTAAGTCTCTCTCTCTCGGTTCAAAATGTTGAGATCCAGCAACAAGCAAGAGCAAGATAGCCAGCAACAAATTAAACTGCAGACCAGCTTAATGCGGGTACTGGTCTTCCGCTTTATGGTTTTTTAAATCAGAGATTTGCTTCTCCTAGAAAGGTTGCCTTCACCACGGCTTACGGGAGCCCTCTCTACCCCAATACACATATACATACACACAAATATACACAGTGCTAGGTGGCCGTTGACTCAGAAAAAGAGTTCATTCGCCCTATATATACGTACATACACACACAAATTGTTTTATATTCAGAGGGAGTTGTCTAATGGTTATCGTTAAAGTGAGATCGTCATGTTTTTGACTTGCCGTATTTCTTTCTTAATTATCTTTCCTCCTTTTTATTTTGTTTTGAAACACTGTCGATTTTTATTGATCATCTCTGAAGAGCAGCCAAATAAACTAAAGACAATTTTTCATTATGGATTGTGGGTCATGTGCAAGATGGTAGAGAAGAAAATACAGGCATTTGTAGAAATAGAACAAAAAAAAAAAAAAAAAATTACGATGGTGGACAGATTTTTTCCCATGGTCGTCAGGATGCAATCAACCATATATTAATATTTAATATTATAAAATAAATATTTAATAAATATGACCATTTGACCTCTTCTAAAATTTTAATACATATTTTCATACAGTGTTCAAGTGTAGTGCAGCAATCTTGCCAGTAATGAAGCCAACAGAACTCAAAGAAAGGACCTACAAGCAGACGTAGCTAATGACATAATTAACCTCTTAAGGAACGTTTTATCATTTACAGACTAGACTATTATTTATTTCCCCAGGGGAAGATTGACAGGTTTAGGACATAACAGCAATAGCAGATACGTCCCCACAACACCAACATACTCTTTCCAGTAAGTGATAAGTGCCATAAATAAAGTTTTAAAAAAAAAAAAAAAAAAAGAAAAGAAATGTTATTTTTCAAAATCTTTTGAGATGAGGGTTGATAATTTCTATTATTTATGTTATTATTCTCATTTTGGTTGCTATTTTCATACTATTTCAGCTGATACAACCTCTGACCGTCTTCAAATGCATTTTTTTTCTCTTTGGAAACTTCAGGTCAAACTCTGGAACCTATATAAAATGCCAAACGGAACACTTTATTCATATCACATAGACACATAGCTTAACAATTAATGACATTGTTTAATAATAATAGAGACTTCTAGAGGTGGAAGGGTCAATTTTTACATTAATAGCTAAGTATAATATAGACTATAGCTAAGTGCTTAATGACAGACTGAAAATCTGGGTGTGTCAAATTAGGAATCCAATTTGTTCCACAGAAATGCTTCCATCAAACCAGCACTTGACCTTGTGTCTAACCTCCTTCTAAAGAAGACGTAAATAAAATAAAGTTAGATATTTGTATCTGTTCAGTTTACTTCTAAACTAAACCAATCATTATGAATTTTGGACCATAGCTGCAAGCCAATAACATTAACTCCTTGATATAAATAAATATTACCATTTAACTCCTTTTAAAATTTGAATACATAATTTTATACAGTGTTCAATTCCAACACAGCAGTCTTGAAGTTATTATGCCGAGAGAGAACTTGAGAGGACCCACAAGCAGACGTAGCTAGCAACATATTATCCCTTGGATGTTAGAGATGTTTTATCATCTATGGACTTTCATTTATTCCCCCAGGGTTCCAGTTGCCATGCCCAAGATGTAACAGTCTTTCGAGAAACATCCCCAAACACAGGCACACACTAAGTTACTCTCTCCAGCAAGTGATAGAGTCGTTTAAAAAAAAAAAAAAAAAAAAAAAAAAAAGATTATTTTTCGATATCTTTTACGATGAGGATGGATAAGTTCTAATCTATTTCTTTCCTACCGAAACTGGCATCCTCCAATTTTTTTTTTTCTTTTTTGCATTTGCAGGTAGGTATGCTGACAACGATTATCACAGTTAAATTTGGAGGAATTATTCCCCCCCCCCAAAAAAAAAGGGGAGTTGTCTAAGAAATCTGTTCTTTACATGGGGATGTTGGTGCTGTCTATTCCGAAAGCCGTTCTTAACATATTACTCAAAGAAGTGATGTGAAAAAAGTTGTAATGGTTTTGATTTACACGTTAAAAAAAGATGACATAAAACTGGGCTTTTGGTTGAAGAGTTGAAAAGAATAGGAATACTTGACCAACAAACAGAAACAGCTAGAAATGCCATCATTGATTTCAATCACTCTAAACAGTTCATATACATTGAGAATCCCTAACTTCTAAAACTGTTTTTACTTTCCATTATAATTCTAATGGACAATTTTTCATAATTGTATGAATTCATACTGATTTATGTATTCTGTTAATTGCTTTTTTTAAATTCAAACAGTACCTGCATGTTATCACCCCAAACCAGCACTAATCGTCAGTGTAAGCCAGATTATTTCATTTTGGCCATGGCTGCCAGCGTCCGCAATTGTTCAGGAACGGCAGTGGTCACCAACAACAACCATAGTTTACTTTTTTGCAAAAGCGGGTGGCAGACTTCAACAGGGCAATGCTAGTAATATAGACATATACACCCATACATATACACACATCATATTGAAACACACACACACATACATATACACACATCATATTGAAACACACACACACATGCATACACACACATCATATTGAAACATGCACACACACACACAGCTATGCTCCAGACCATTTACTGTGACATTATATAGACTAGATGACTTGATCAGCTATGTACACACATACATCTCGGAGACGCTTATATGACACACACATATATATACACACACATGCGCGCGCATACACACACACACTTATAAATAACAGGTGTAAATGTGGATGTGCATTAGTATAAGAGATGTAACAGAAACTAAAAATCTGGGTTTAACACGTGGTAAATAAAATAACATAAAAATTGATACTTCTACCTTGTTATGGTTAAAGGAACAAGAACAATCTACTCAAATGGATTAAATAAAGAGTTATATACTTTCTTGCACCCTATTCTCTTCCCGGCCAACTTAGCATAATGGTCAGAGTGTTTGCTAATGGGTTGAGAGACCATGTTTAATCCTTGATAGTGTCATACCAAAGTTTAAAAAAAATAGTACTTCATCCCTCCTTGTTAAACACTTGACATTATAAGGTAAGGATCAAGAGTAAGTGGAGCTCTTCAGGGGAAAAAGGAAGTATATTCCTCTACATCTAGGTATGTTAGATTCATTCATGTATTTAGTATATAACACAAAGAGACGCATGTGATAAAAAAAAGTTTATTAACTGAACAATGTTTTCCCCAAAAAATAAACATTTCAAATTTTAAAAGAATAAAAATAGATTGACTTTACACCATGAAAGAAACCCTCAAATCTTCCCTGCTGAAAATGAAACATTTTTAAACGGACGTAATTTTAGTGAATAATTCTAGCAAACTTCAAACAATTTAACACTACCATGTTCACTCTTTAAAGAGAACCATTTGTTAACAGACATTCCAGTAATGTAGAAAGTGGATTTTGGATTTATTTTCATTAGCCTTGTAACTCTCGCTTTCTTTTCTTTTTTTTTTGTCCTTTAGTTCTCATATTCCATAAACAATGCTTCTGAAAAAGGGGGGAAAAAATTGCTATTTTCTGGGTTGAAATCGATGTATGAAATACTTATCTTGACCAATTGTTGACCCTGAAGTAATATTGTTTAGCTTCTTACATCAAGTGTTTTTTTTTATTCCTTGTCTGGAGCAACTTCCATTAAAAAAAAAAAAAAAAAAAAAAAAAAAAGATGATAATAAAAGACTACGTTCTGTTGTGAGAATATTTGGGACTTATTTTCTCCTGCAACTGATTTTTTAGTCAGTTGACTTTTGAAATTAAAATAATACATAAAGAAAAATTAGGTTTAGTGGGAGGTGTTGGCCCAAATGGTCTAAATATCAATTAGAGAGCAGAGTGAAATAGAAAATATTGAAGAGTTTTGTGCCAGAATAAACTGGTTTGCATGTCACATGTTTTTAGAGGAGTAAACATTTTACTCCTTATGAACTGAGAAATGAACAATTGATTTTAGCAATAATAGATCAAAAGGGAGTCTCTCAAAGTTGTTCAGCATTGGCACAACGTCCATAAGAAAAAGCAGGAAAGGAATAAAACATCAGAAACTTGATGTAAGAGCACCACAGCAGTGTGATTCACAAAACTCTTTTTTTCCCTCCACTCATCAGTGTAGAAATGGCTTTTGCTCCTTCTTGAAGAGCAGAGTTAAACACAAGGTCAATTTTTAATATGAAGAAAATCCAGCTGCCTCAAAACGGGTAATTTTTGATTTAAACAAAAATAAAAATGGTTTTAGTTTAGAAGGATCTCTCCTTCACTGATCAAGAACAGAAGAGTTGAAATGGAGTATCAGAACAGATACTACACTGTTATCATGTTGGCAAAATTTTCTCTCTTGTTTATTTGCTACCAGTATGCAAATATGGAGGATGATGTACTTTTATAAGGCACGGAAGAGCAAGTATTGTTTGTCTTAACCAACAAAGAAAAGATAAGTGTTTATGCATGTATTCGATTCAAATGGGTAAGCTTACTAGTTTTAATTATCGAGTGTTATTGTAGTGCAAATAAGTCAAGTGGAATTAGGTCATCCAGAATTACTTTTTCCTTTCGTAAACGTGATACGTCCAATTTATTCCTTTTTCTTCTTGCGCTTCACTGGGAACATCAGGCAAACTGAAAAGATTTAAAAAAAAAAAAAAAATCACTTTAATACAATAAAGTAATTGATGTCAAAATGTAAACATTTAAATGTCAGTGTGTAAAAGTGTGGTTAAAATCAACCCAGTAAGTCCCAAGGTATCTAAACGATTTATTATTGAATTGAAACTTTGTATAAGGGCTAAAAATGGATTGGAATACACAAATTGAAAGGAAAAAGTTATTTTATTTAGAAAGCGAAACACTGACTCTTATAAACAGGACACTGGGTACATGTGCCATTTTAGAAATCAAGAGGCCATATATTCAAGATAAAATTTACTCATTATGGTAAGGAGCAACGCAGTTCACACAAACAGTTACATTGCACTTTTCGCAACAAGTTAGTGGCTTACTATTGCAAGACTCATTTACATAAATTTATAGATCATCGAACAAAAACTAAAGCCACTTTCAGGACTGCCAGCAACCATTGTAAGAAAGTAATAAAGAGTTGTATGCTCAGTCCATCAAGTCCAAAGTAGCTGAGCAGCAGCTTGGTTCCCACCAGTTAGGCAAATAGCAAACAGAATCCTGAACAGAAGCGTGTGCTCTATCCCAACTATCATCAATGGACCTGAGGTAATCTCGTCAGCATCAGACAAAGCCAAACTCTTTGCCAGGAACTTTGCAGCTAATTCTACCTTTTGCGACCAAGGCCACCAACCCCCAATATTTCCTCCTGTATCAGAAAACACGCTATGTGATATACATATATTTGTACGTGATGTTGCCAAGCTAATCAAAAACCTTGATTCCAGTAAAGCAAAAGGCCCTGACGGTATTCCAATTATAGTACTCAAAAAATCTCAACCAGAACTAGCGCCTATACTTACAAAACTGTTTAAACGTTGTCTTAAGGAGAATAGCTTCCCATCACCCTGGAAAATTTCATCAGTATGCCCTGTATTTAAGAATTCAGGTGATCGCTCATCCACCTCTCAGTACAGGCCAATAAGTCTCCTGTGCGTCATGAGTAAGTTGCTGGAATCTGTGTTAAATACAGAAGTAATCAACCATCTCAACAAAAATAACCTTAGTGACACTCAATATGGTTTCCGTTCTGCTAGATCTACAGCAGATGTGCTGGCAGTTATATCGCATAGGATTAGCAAATCTCTTGACGGAGGCAACCTTTTTAGGGCAATTGCTCTTGACATATCTAAGGCCTTTGATAGGGTATGGCATAACGGTTTACTTCAAAGATCTCTAGCTATGGTATAGCTGGAAATGTCTTCTCAATTAATGAATCATTTCTTTCTGATAGGTTCATAAGAGTAGTAGTTGAGGGGCAAAAATCAGAAGCTCACAGTATTAATGCTGGAGTCCCTCAGGGATCCATCCTGGGCCCAGCTCTTTTCCTGATCTACATTAATGATCTTCCAAATCACATCCTTACATCATTTATGCTGATGACACTACCATTTATGGTAGCACATCTAAGACAGTAAACGACCAAGTTCTCTCCGATTCTCTCTCCTCTGATCTTGAGCACATGGTACAATGGGGAAAGGAGTGGCTGGTTACTTTTAATGCATCTAAAACCAAGCTTCTCTCTTTACATCATCAACATTCTGATCCACATCTGGCATCAACTGAAATGAATAGCTCTCGTCTTGGGAAGGCCTCACGCTTTGACAAGCTTCTGGGCTTGACCTTTACTCCTGATCTTAAATGGAACACGTTCATCAAATCTGTTGCCAAGGCCGCTGGAAAAATGGTGGGATCTTTCTATCGATCCAGTAGATATCTCACTGCTGATGCAATTCTCTATCTATATAAGAGCCAGGTACGTCCAAGGATGGAATACTGTTGCCACATCTGGGCAGGAGCTGCTAGAAGGGACTTGTCCTGCCTTGATAGAGTTCAAAATAGACTTTGTAGCCTCGTAGATGTCCTTTTCTCTTCCCTGTAACCTCTATCTCACAGAAGAGATGCTGCGAGTTTGTCTCTGATGTATCATTATTTTCATGGAAAGTGTTCGACTAAGCTTCAGTCTATGGTCCCCCCCTTCGCCAAACTTTCATAAGAAACACTCGTCTAGCTGAAAACACTATCAATAATTCCCCCCACTCTTTATCTGTGCCTAAACCTAAATGTAGATTCCATGAACAAAGCTTCTTTCTTAGAACTGCACGCCTGTGGCATTGTCTTCCGTTTTCCTGCTTTCCAGCTGACTACAATATGGTTGTCTTCAAGTCTAACGTAAACAAGTTTTTGATGAGCCGTTCCATATAAGTTAACAAATTTACCGAATTGATTACTATATTGTCCAATTTCTACTGTACACTCTTTAACCCTTATCCTCGAGTGGCCTCGATAATGTGGTGATGCCTGTGTAAAAAAAAAAAAAAAAAAAAAAAAAAAAAAAAATCGCTTATTCCGATGTTTGGTGTTAGTTTGAATAGTTTAGTTTATTCTTTGTGCATGAGCTCCAATATTCTCGTCATTTTCTTTTGGGTTTTATGTCTGTATAAGGGATTTTTCCAGTTGCATGGTTTTGTTGAAGTGACTCTTTGGTCGGTTTATCCACTTTTTCTTTCATGTAGATGCCGGTGGCTTGGAATCCAGCAGAAGATTATGTATTTATTCATTGCTATGGTGTTTATTTTATTTAAAAACTTTATAATAAGGGTATTTGTCATTTTTTTTTCTTTCAGTGATATGAGTACCAATAGAGAATCTGTAAGGATGAGATATTTTTGATGGTCACGTCAGGAAAATCACCCCACCCCCCCCCACCCCACCTCTTACAAATGTCCCATTCTTACTCTTCCTCATATGACTGTCTCCGCTCCCCATCTCCTGGAACCTTTTCACCCAGACCAATTTTCTTTTTTTTTTTTTTTTTTTTTTTTTAAATTTCATTTTCACTCCAAACAAGGCACAGTGCCACTTTGAAGTAGGGGGCTGTTATCAGAGACATAAGTTGCAGGGACATTACGAAGGGAGATGAGCAGCAAGATGTCTGTTAACCTAAACTTCTGCATGTCAGTACAGTTGTGAAAGCAGAATCCCAGAAAGGAGTTCTAAAGTCTAGTAGTTCTGGGGAAGAAACTATTGGAGTAGAAGGCTTTCTTACATCTAGGGATCTCTACTGTGTAGGGGTGGGATTTAGCTGCTTGTCGGGTTTGTCAGGGATATTTACGTAGTGCTTGTAGTTCATCAGAGCATTCTAATTAAAATACTTGTAGAACAGGCAGAAGGATGCAACATTTCATCGATGGGACAGAGGCTGAAGCTTAAATGACAGTTCAGAACCTATTAGGTTGGCAACTCTCTTTTGAACTCTGTCCAGGAGTGAGAGACTAGTAGCAGATGGATCAGCCCAAATTCTTTGAATTTTACAGCCTACTATTCTCATCTTGAATGTCATTTTCACAACATTTTGGTTGATGTAACTTCCAACCTTCTTCAGGTGTGGAAAAAAAAAAAGCTAATAATCCCAAAAAGTACAGAATAAAAGACAACTTTATTTTATATATTAGATGAATATAGGGATTAAATTTTCATAAGCATTTTATCATAGATGCTATAGATCCTGTATAAAGAATGAATACAAAAATAGTAAAAGTTTTTGTGATATAAAATTTTGAATGAACATGAGTATTTTATATATTATTGTTTGGAATCTTTTGAGATAAGGCTTCATGATTTCGGGGCTCATATCACAATGAACAGAGACATCGAGTCTCTATGGTTTCAAAATTGTCTGAAGATAGCGGTTTCAATCCTATCCAAAGCAGGCCAGAGAATTAGTTGGCTAAAATGTGGTGAAACAACAACTATGGAAGGCAGTGCAAGACTCAGCATTCCTATCCTGTCGTGGTTGACCACCTGAAGAAGGCCAGAGGATGAGTTAGCCGAAATGTGGTGAAACAACAGCAACTATGAAGATGAGGATAAGAGTCTTCAAAAAAGTCAATACACAAATGCGTCTATTTCTTTTGAATGTCTCTGAAAATAAAATAAAGAATTTCTTTCTAACAGCTAAGCTTTAGCACTCATCAAAGAGTATGCACACAAGTCTTTCTTTGTGTCATTTCTACTACAAGGTTGTCATAACATTGTGATGTTAGTGCAATATGCAATAGGAAGGAGCTGAAATGGGGGTCAGCTAACGACTAATCTGGGTTTTTTTTATATTTTTACTTTTGTGATGACAAAGATGTTTCTCTCTTATTTCATTTTTGCTTCGGTCGAAGTTCTCAAAAATTAAAGGGGACCCTTCTTAGAGCTAACACTTTTCTACATATACATACATACATACATATATGTGTGTTTCCTTTTGGGGCCAGGATCTAATTCACGATCTGTTGGCTGATCCAAGTGGACCTCTGTCATGGTAGTGCCATTATCTGAGGTAAGAGGGTTCACACCTTCAAATACCTTTTCTCGTCTGGTGTGTGAACGAGGTAAGGGACCCTTTTTATCCTGGGCAACGGCCAGCCAGTATGCATTATTTTTGGTATTCATTTTCATTTTAATTTTTATTTCCTCATTGTCAGCGGCTTTTGATTTAATATTCAAAACTACCCCCTATAAATAGAGGGGTTTCCCCTATCCGCAACCTGGGGACGCTCTGTATGGCTTGAGGATACAGCACAGTGTGTGTGTGTACTTGTGTGTGTACTCAAATATTCTATTATAGTTCACCTTGACCTCTCAAATGTTGAGTTAGTAAAAAAAAAAAAAAGTGATGGGACATTAATTTTTCTCTCTGTGAATGACCAGTTAACTATGTCAGTGTTCATCTTTATTGTAGTTTCTAGGACTTAGAAGATTCCAGGACAAGAATTTGAGTCTGGTGTAGTATCCAATCCAGCTTCGTGCTCTTATTAGAAGCAACATCTGTAGTGCAAAGTATCCTCATGCCAAGTTGTTATGACAAACTGAGGCACAAAGAGACCTTAGACACTCGAGGAGGGAATTTAGTGGGTTGTGAGTGTTAAGATAAATATGAAGAAATAAAATGGATGAAAACGATTCTTTATCAAATTTATAAAATGTACAACTGAAAGGAATTATTTTGAAAATGAAGATGACACTCTTTGGTTTCATTTTTCTCAAAAATGAAGGGGTTCCTTTCTGGGGTAAACAGTTTATCAGTATATGAGATGCATAGATATTTGAATATTTCATTACAGTTTTCTTTTTATCTCTCAAATGTTAATAAAGAAGTTAGGAATATTAATTTTCTTCTCATTTATTAACCAGTTAACTACATTATAGTAGATTTTTCTTTTGGTCTCCGAGCCTTACTGGATTCCGCAATTAATCTAATCTGGTGGAGTATTCAGCTTAGTGTTGTTACTTGAAGCAATATCACTTAGAGAAGGTGTACCAATCTTCATATAAGCATGTTTTTAAAGAGTTTTGGAAGAATGAGGGAGATTTTAAAAGCTAATTACACAACTTACCCGATAACTTCAGGAAATTCCTCTTCTTTAAATTCTGGGAAGAAAGTATCACATTCAAAATCAGCATTTATCTTCGTCAGATAAATACGACAAGGATAATCTGATGCAATAACTTCCTGAAAAAAAAAAAAAAAAAAAAAATTACTGAGGATAGTATATATATATATATATATATATATATGATGGACCCTCCCATTGATTTCGACGTCTGAGTTTTCACCATAACTAAGTTACTCGTAAATCCACACATAAATTGTTTATAGTGGTGAAGGCTTTGTGTAGAACCAACCATACTTTTTCGTATTACTGCTAACCTTTGTTGGTGCAGATGACTGCCACAGGGCAGAGTATACAGTAGACCGCAGGTTTTTTTTACATCAGAGTTTCCTTCTCCTAGATACATGTCTTAACGAAGACTGGGGGTGCATCTCTCCCAGTGAATTAATGCGCCCCCAGATACCAACTGGAAATTTCTTATTTATCATTGCAGAAAAAAAAAAAAAAAAAAAAAAAAGGATTAATGCACACTCATAAGTTGTTGTTTTTTTTTGTTTTTTGGTTTTTTTTTGTTTTTTGTTTTTTTTTGCAAAAGACTTAATCTTTTTGTAGTACATCTTAAATATATTTCATTTAATAACGGAAGACCACTAAACACTCTTCAAAGACAAATAGATGCTTCTTAAAAACACCTAAAAAGTTGATTATGTGGAACGAAAAAAGAATTTGAAGAAAAAGGATAAAAAGGAAATGGAGATATATAATGTTATTGGATTGTTTACAGGCACCTATCCCTCCTACCTCAAATAATTGAATTCCTAACACACATGGGTAACGTCTTAAATCGCTATACTGGATTTCATAAATATAATAAATTTGAAAATATATATGGTAATTAAGATATACAGAATTTTCCACTTAATTACAATATATATTTTCAAAACTTACTTCCTCGCTCTACTTACATATTGAGCACTGTCGCAGTAAACACTGAAAATAAATACCTGAAATTTTATATATATATATATATATATATTGTTATAGGAGAAATTACAACAAGAGGGCTCAATTACTGTACAAGAGCATATATATATCTTTTCATCAACTAATTAATGTTTTGTCATTGTTAAAACATGGTAAAATTCTCTCCCATTTTTTAGCCATTCTAGCCTTTTAAGGCAATTAATCAAATGTTTTTTGTATGTGTTCTTGAAGAACTGAGAGGAATTGGGTTCAATTTTTAAGTGTTAATTAATAGTGGTAAAAAAATTGGATAGCTACTTTAAAAGGCTAGAATGGCTCAGAAATGAGGTACCATTTTATGTTAAATGTAGATGCATAACAGCTCATCCACTCTAAATTCTAAAGTAATATTTCCTTCGATTTTAATTTCTTCAAATTTTTCTTTTTTTTTTTCTGACAAGTTTTCAGAGTATTTACATATAACCTTGTAAAACAAGTAGAATCTCATTTTTCTTGGAAGGGTAGAGGGGGTAGCTGAAGCTATTAAATTTAAAAATCAATTTAAAAAAGAAAGAAAAACTCAACTAACCTTGTAAGCTGAATATCCTCCAATAACAAATAATTTCTCTACCTTGTCCTTTAATTGGGCACTAGAGGTGAGAGAAATGGCTTCTTTAAGACTTTCAGCTAAATAACTTCCCTCAGCTGCTTCACTGAAATTGGTTGGAAGGAGGAGGGGTTGATCATAAAAAGAAAAACAAAAAGGAAATGTGCCACATAATTTTTTTTTTATTGCAGTATAATATTTAATTAGGTTTACTCAACGAAGATCTTAATATTTCAACCCGATTCACAAGAGAAACAAACAAAAAAAAAAGTAAAATAAGTAAAAGAGTGAAAGAGGAAAACAAAAAATGAAAAGAAAAAAAAATGAAAAGAAAAAAAAAATGAAAAGAAAAAAAAAATGAAAAGAAAAAAAAAATGAAAAGAAAAAAAAATGAAAAGAAAAAAAAAATGAAAAGAAAAAAAAATGAAAAGAAAAAAAAATGAAAAGAAAAAAAAAATGAAAAGAAAAAAAAATGAAAAGAAAAAAAAATGAAAAGAAAAAAAAAATGAAAAGAAAAAAAAATGAAAAGAAAAAAAAAATGAAAAGAAAAAAAAATGAAAAGAAAAAAAAATGAAAAGAAAAAAAAATGAAAAGAAAAAAAATGAAAAGAAAAAAAAATGAAAAGAAAAAAATGAAAAGAAAAAAAATGAAAAGAAAAAAAATGAAAAGAAAAAAAATGAAAAGAAAAAAAATGAAAAGAAAAAATGAAAAGAAAAAAATGAAAAGAAAAAAATGAAAAGAAAAAAAAATGAAAAGAAAAAAAATGAAAAGAAAAAATAATGAAAAGAAAAAAAAATGAAAAGAAAAAAATGAAAAGAAAAAAAATGAAAAGAAAAAAAATAAAAAGAAAAAAAATGAAAAGAAAAAAATGAAAAGAAAAAAATGAAAAGAAAAAAAATGAAAAGAAAAAAAATGAAAACAGAAAAACCAAAAATTAAAAGCAAAAGGAAAAAAAAGTGCAAAATCAAAAACAATAAATAAAGAGAAAAAAACGTAAGCAAAAAAGCCAAATCCAGAAAAAAAAAAAAAAAGAAACACAAAAACAAGAGACATGCAAATTTTGCAAGTTGAATATGCTTCATAAAATATATTGATCAAAATTGAATTTAAATAAATAAAAAATTCCATAACAAAAATAAACAAAGACATACGAAAAACAAAAACATAAGAAAAATGTAAAATAAAGAAAAAAAAAACATTAAAATATGAAAGAACAAAAAAATGAGAAAAAACAAAAAAAAAACAAAGAAAAATCAAATTAAAAGTAAAAATCGAAAAGAAAAAAACATGAAAAGCCAAAACCAAAAAAGAGGGGAAAAAATGTAAAAAGAAAAAAGCCAAAACCAAAAAATGAAAAGAAAAAAAAAATCAAACACAAAGAGAGACATAAAAATCTTGCAAAGTTGAACTTGCTTTGTAAAACATTGCTCGTCAGCTTAAAAATGAATCAAAATAGTTGGTATAACTCAGTTGTGCCCCAACTGTGTATGATAAAGGACCCTGAAAATATTGTCCTTGTCCCTTGATAGTTGTTTGTCAAGGCATCTTTGTCAGCTGATTGATCTGCTAATCTCATCTGCTAAAACTCTCCTGGTCTGTTCTGAGCTGTCCACTCTCATAAAACTTTCAGGATCAGAAATCAAATGTCCAGATCTTGTCTTACTTGACCACTCCCAGCTGACTATGCACCCTACTTCCGGGTATTAATCTTACTGCTTTTGTGCACCTTGGTGAATTGTTTTTAATCCATGTCATGCCCCCCCTCCCACTTCCCAACAAACTTCTTTTTTTTTTTTCTGAATCACTTCCTTACACTCTGGGAGGAATGGCCATAGTTTCACAGAGTTCCTGAAATTGATATTGGCATTTGCATTGAAAATAATGTTCTGCATGTATTGCTATTGATTAATTATGATTATATATATATATATATATATATATATATATATACACTTGTGCCCGATATTATTCATACCCCTCGGATCTTTGAGATTTCTATAAGAATATTGCTCAAACCAGAACGTAGACAATATTAAAGGGATTTCAAACAATAAATCAAGCATAAGCATTTAATTTAAACTCAACAAATAAATAAATTATGCAAGTTTGAAACATTATACAAAGAAAAACAATAATGGCACTAGTTCAAAATTATTCATACCTCTCTTACTAATAGTCAATAGCATGCATTTTATTCTTAATAACTGCCTGTAACCGTTTCGGATATTTATCAACAAGGTTTTTACAAGCATCAACACTGATTTTTGACCATTCTTCAATGTAGTAGTTCTCCAAATCCCTCAAATTTCTAGGTTTCCGCTTTTTAACCTCAGTTTTCAATATGTGCCAGAGGGTTTCGATAGAGTTCAGGTCGGGACTCTGGCTAGGCCATTCCAAAACATTAATTTGATTATCCTCAAACCATTTCTTGACTATTTTGGCAGTATGTTTTGGATCATTATCCTGTTGAAGGACCCAGTTTGGTCCTAAATGGAGCTTCTCCGCATCCTGTCTAATGTTTTTCTGGAGTATCTCCAAATATTGCTCCTTCTTCATGGTTCCATCTATCTTGACCACACTACCTGGACCACTAGCCGAAAAGGAGCCCCAAAACATTAGGCTACCACCACCATGTTTGACCGTGGGTATGGTGTTCTTTGGGTTGTAAGCTTCTCCTTTCTTCCTCCAAACGTAAGAAGCATCCATATGGCCAAACAATTCAATTTTTGTTTCGTCAGTCCACAAAATACTTGAGAAAACGGACTCTGGAGAATTCACATGGGTCCTAGCAAACTTTAGACGTGCTGCAAGGTGTTTTCCGGTGTGCAATGGAGTCCTTCTTGGTCTTCTTCCTTTCAGACCATTTTCATGCAGAGTCCTTTGCAATGTTTGCCTTGATATTTTTATGCCAGAAGACTCCAGATTATCTAAAATGTCCTTAGTAGTGGTGGTTGGATTTGCATTAACACTTCTTACAATATTCCTGGTGGCTCTAGCAGACAGTTTCCTTTTCCTTCCTCTACTAATCAAGTTGTTTGTTGTGTGGTGGCTCTGGAATTTTTTGATGATGCTCTGTACTGTTGCTGTAGGGACCTCAAATTTCTTGGAAATTGACTTGTAACCTAAACCATCCTTATGTGAATTCACAATTTTAGTCCTAAGATCATTACTAAGCTCTTTTTTCTTCCCCATTCTAATAATTTTTATTCTTTTATTGGTTTTCAGTTGATATCATTTTAATTTCTGAAAAATGCAAAAAACGAAATGAAATTAATCAAAGGTTGTATAAAAGCATTCAAAATAAGAATCAAACAAAAACAGACAGTCAGAAACTCGATTAATACTGAAAAAATAAGGGGGTATGATTATTTTTGAACATTGCAGATTTTATAAATAGCTGTATATTTCTTTTATTACAAGTATCCCGAGATTTTAAAATGACGAAAATGATCAGAAGAGGTTTATTCAGAATATGTATCAATATGGACATAAACAATAAATTCTTACAAAGTTACACCTAATAAACTCAATTTTCAAGGGGGGGGGGGTCTGAATAATATCGGGCACAAGTGTATATATGTGTATATATATATATATATATATATATATATACACACACACACACATCTTAAAAAAAAAAAAAAAAAGTAATGAAAAACATCGATGGTGAGTTCGATAGTTTTAATTAATACATTTATTTCCAAACAAATTTCCTAGTTACTTGTTTTAACCTTGTTATCAAGGCATATTGCCATTGAAGCGGGAGGAGCTACTGTGATAGAGACAATATTTATAAAGGGTAACCTAGGTGAAAGTTAGGTAGTGAGATGTTTATTCATATTACATTTAAATGTCTGCCTGTTGGTACAGTTGGGAAAACAAGGAGCAAGGAGGATCACGTTTAGGGACCTCAACAGAAAAGAGGTGTGGTTTGTTACTAGTCATATGAGCGAGGTATATTTAATTTAGGTTGGGGGGGGGGGTTACAAATGTAAAAGTTCACCAGAGGACATTCCATGGAAATATTTGTAAAACAAGTACATAGATGCAAAACAGCAGTGATGCAACACGTGCAAAGGACCCATTAGGTTATAAATTATTTTTTGCACATTGTCCAACAGAAAGACTAGTAATTCAGGCACCAGTTTAGATGTAGCAACAATACTTTGTCCACTTTCCTCCTTACGAGGGCTGATTAGACAGGAATGGGACATTTTGACGTGGCTGTTTTTAGCTTGGCAGATTTGGCTCAGCCGATTCGGCATCAACCACACCAGTCACATTTTTATAAAGATTTTATAACTTAAAAAAATGAAAATAAATCACTTTAACTGTTTTTAAGAAAAATCATGTTCTTGCAAAATTCTTATTGGTGAAATATTTTCTAATTAATTTTTTAAGGATTAAAAAAAACTTAAAATATTTTTTAAATTAAGAAAAACTATGAAAACATAATCTCGTCAGTGACAGCCGATTGTTGTCTGTTTTGTGTTATGTTTTAAATAAACAATTATTTTTCAAAATTTATTATCCCCATCTTTCTTAATTGTTTCATGACATTTCGGCTAACTATTCCTCTGGCCTTTGTCAGGTGGTAACTGCGTTTTTGGCCAAGTAAGCCTCTGGCACGCTTTGTGCAGGATTGAAACCACTATCTTCAGACAATTCTCACTTAAAGCTGTAGAGATTCAATCCCATAGCGGTTACCACCTGATAAAGGCCAGAGAAATAGTTGGTCGAAACGTTGTGAAACAACAACTAAGATGAGGATAATAGTCCGCAATAAATAAAATGAATAAAATAAAATGAATAAATAAAATTAATAAAATAAAATGAATAAAATAAAATTAATAAATAAAATTAATAAATAAAATTAATAAATAAAATTAATAAATAAAATTAATAAATAAAATTAATAAATAAAATGAATAAATAAAATGAATAAAACAAAACTCATCTCAATGAATTCCAATTAAAATAAGTTATTTTTAAGTTCTTTTTTTTTAATTAAGAAAAACAAGATGAAAATATAATCTTGTTGATGACTGATTGTTGTGGCATGTTTTTGTGTTGTGTTTTAAATAAACATGGTTCAAAGTTTTTAATTTTTATATCAATTTAATTGCTTTTTAAGGGAAATCATTTTTTTAGTTCATTATTTTATAATTAATTTTTTAAGGATTTTCTTTTTTTTTTAAACCTTTAAAATATTGTAATTTTTTTTTTAATTAAGAAAAACAATTAAAATATAATCTCTTTGCCGACAACTGAATGTTGTTTGTTTTTGTATTGTGCTTTAAATAAACACGGTTATTTTTAATTTTTTTTTGTTTTTTGTTTTTTAAATAAACACGGTTATTTTTAAGTTTTTTTTTTTTTTAAATAAACTTAAATTTTCTTTTTTAATAATTTTTATTTCAATTTTATTTTAAGAAAAACAAATATCTTCATTTACTGAATTAGTTTTAAAAATATAATTCCTAACTTGACGGCGAATCATCCACATGCCAAATCAGCTACACTGAATCGGCCACGCCGAAATGTACCAAACCCAAATTAGACACGTGGTCAGTTTTTCACAAAATGCCATTTTGCGAAATATATAAAATTGTTTCAGTTTAGAAGGACTTCTTCACTGACCGAAGACAGAACAGATGAAAGGCAATAAATACTGAAATAACTAAAATTATTGTAAAAAAAAAAAAAAAAAAAAAAAAAAAAAAATCCCTAGATTTGATCAATCATTTTTTTTAAACAGAGGAAAATCAAACTTTAATGAGATCGTGTTACAGCTCTCTTGTTTTTTCCGCAGATAAGGAGGAGTGCGCAAGGGAGATAACTCCAATCACTGCTTAAAGCTTGTCAAAATTCGATGAGATTATTTTGAAACATGAGCAGAAAAAATACCTAGATAAACATTTTAGTTTTTTTTTCACTTATTTTATGCTTTCTTTGTCCTTTTTTTTAATCTGTTTTTCATTTTGCCCTTTGTTACACTTTTTCATTTAAAAGGTGCCCCTCTTCGTTCACGAAATAAGCAAGATGGCTGCTGTACAATCGATCTCATCAAAATTTGATTTTTCTCTATAAAAAAAACTGCTTGATCAAATTAAGTGATTTTTTTTTTGTATGAATACTTTATTCTATAAGGAGTACGTACAATATAATTTTTTTTCCCAATATTTTCATTTTTTAATGTCTTGATTAAAACAAATACTTTTTTTTATGTAGAGTACAAAACTTTTTAATAATTAAACACAGAGATCATATGGTTCCAATCAAGAGTACACCATTTTTGGAAACAAGAGTTTCCTTACACGTTAGAATTGGGAATTGTTTAAAGTTTTATTAAAAAGTTTTCTTTTTCTTTTTTTACATAAAAGTCAGCATGTATCAAGGCCTAAGGTCACTACAGGATGACGGTTAATGAGTGTATGGTGGTCACCAGGATAACAGCATATTAATAGTTAATGGTAGAAATGGATTATTTAAGGAGGAGGGGCTCAACAAAAACTTGGACTTGTAGATGACCATATTGTAGTCAGCTAGTAAGCAGGCCAGCAGAACAGAATTCCGCAGCTGGGCAATTCTGGGAAAGAAGCTTTGTTCATGGAATTTGCATTTAGATTTAGGCACAGACAGAGAATGGGAGGAATTGTTGATGGCTGTTGTAGTTAAACGAGTGTTTTTTGTGAAAGTTTAGCAAACCGATACCATAAATAAAAAACACACTACCTACATTAAAAAATAAATATTTAATATATATCCCCCCCCCCCGTTTTTTGTTTTTTTTAAATACATTTTTCCCTATATTAAAAGTCAATTTTTTGGACGAAAAACCAACAACTCGAGTTTTATTATTTGTTTGTATTTGCAAAGGTTGACCGGAAATTAAAATAACTAGCAGGGAGGCCCAGTGTTACCCGGGATTGAATGAGGATCAACAAATGTTCCACACTATACTTTTATTGTTATCGAAATCGATGAAATTGCCAATTTCTCAATCAAATCAATTGCCAGTGCCTTCTCTAGTTGGGGACCCACTATGGTGCACTGGAAGGATGCTTCACATGCCTCCATGCACTGCATTGCAATGTAGAAAACCTACTGTTGATTTTCTAAAATTATTTTTTAAGGGTAAAATTCAAAAGTCAAGGAGCATGGTGTAACTGTTCTAATTATTTCAATTGTGCTCTAAACAGAAATATTTATGTAGAATATACGCGTTTTCAAGAACATACTGTTGATTTTATATGCCAGGCTTCTCTGCTTGTGCGGTGATAAAACTTATCAAATGCATTTCTGATGTTAGGTTGTATCAGACTGTTGATTTTGTTCAAAATCTGACTGTTCCATCTTTAATGGGATTTTTCGATTATCGATTTTTGATACTTATTGAGGGCACTCCAATACAAAACCTATTCAAGAACACTCCCAGACACAAAGTACATTTGTGCGAAATTTAAAAAAAAAAAAAAAATAGGTCCAGCTGTTTCAGAGTCCATAGGGAATGAACTCACATGCACAAACAGAAAGTGTCTTTTATATTTAAGTAGAAATTATCTACCGGGTGGAACGATAAAATTATTGCCGTAGAAAAGACATTATTCTATTTCCGTTTGATGGAAACCGGTTTTCTTTGTTGTTGCAAACCATCTACTAGTTGGCCAGTTGTGTACAAATCCCAAGCGCGATAAGTGCCTTCTATCAGGTCTGAAAGTGACACAATGTTCAAGATGTTCGCAGATGCACCTCTGTATAACTCATGCTCTCTACCAATCCAAGTTATGACAATAGGACCATTGCCAGCACCTTCAAAGTGCAAATCCGGATGGTTCAATGCTTGAGAGCACAACTCAATTGAGTTTTCAGCCACAGTTATAGTCATTGGTATGGTTTCTCAAGTGAGGGCCAAATCATGCCACCTCACCTCTTCGAAGTCAGTTTTAAGGTCAACACCAAAGTGCACTTGGATATGCTGAAGAGTGTGGTGATCCCCTGGTGCAATCAGGTGGTTGTTGGCAGACCCCGGATGTGGCAGCAGGACTTGACACTGGCCCACAAGTTCAAAGAGACCCATGCGTGGCTTCAGAAGGAGTGCTACGACTTTATACTCTTCTCTCACTAGCCCCCTCCTCCTCCGATCTGAACCCGCTGGACTACTTTGTTTGGTCACACGTCGAGAACATCACCATAACCTCCCACAATACTAAAACCAGCCTGAGCGCCACCATCCGCTGAGCTCTCACTGGCACTTGTGTAATAGGCATGCTCCTAGTTCCTGACCCATATCTGATATTTTCAATAAAAGTTTTAAAATAAAGCTGTAATGTTGTTTTCTTTAGGGCGACAAATTTATCGTTCCATCCTGTATTTTTTGTTTATCAAAAAGTTGTATCAAAATGTTCGTTTGTTTTGCTTGAAAAAAAAAATAAAATACATAAATAAAAATGAATTTTATCATACTTACGTCATAGTTGTGCTTAGGACAATGTTGATTCTCTTTTGAAGAGGGAAGAATTTCTTTGGAATGCTCTCAAATGTCTTTCTTCCCATAATCACAGCGTTCATCTTTTCTGGAAAAATTAATGACAACAATCACAGATGGATAAAAGGTAATCAAAAAATTATAAACAACAATTACGCCTCCGATTCATTTTAAACTATTTGTTTATCTGTAACCTCTTCAAAGATTAATTATTTCTCCTATGAAAATATTCCATTAACTAAAAAAAAAAAACAACTAGGTTAATGTTTCATTAACTAAATCAAAAACCAAAAACCAAAGGAGCAAGTTAAACTTAAAAAAAGTTAAACTAAAAAAAAAAAAAAAAAAAAAAAAAAAAAAAAAAGGATGTGGCAGTAAATGGGACAAAAAGATCAGTATGCTCAGAGTTAGTTTACAGTCAGTTTCAAGAAAGGGAGTGAATTTTGTGACAATTTATGACAAACACAGTTTAGTAACAGTCTTGGGTTTGCAATGATTGAGAACAGCAGTCAGTCTGACAGTGGAACACACGTGATTTGGAGCAGATTGAGATGAGTTGACATCAAGTGATGAACACAACCTCAGTAGATGACAATGTAGATGTGGACCTTGCTTTTTTTTAGCATGTTAAGGGTCGATGGTCTCACACTCACACATCAAGAGTGCAATATTTTATTTTATTTATACTTTTGAACCCATGTGTGCCCCCCTCGTTGGCAGTTGACAATGTGACAGATGGTGAGAAGACGAAGGAGAAGACTAGTACAGAAACAATGTTCAGGTTGACATTTGTTGTCAAGGAAGGTTTATCAACCCATCAAACAGATGAGATATCAACTTTTTGATTTAAAGAGGATGTGCCAATCATTTATCGTGGTTCATGCCTGAAGAACTACTGTGCCATGCCCAGGATGTAACAGCCCTCCAGAGACGTCCCCATAGCACTAGCACACTAACAGTATATATATATATATATATATATACTAGCATTCCAGCCCGGCGTTGCCTAGGTGTTTGGATGTGTGTGTTGAGAAAAAGAAAAAAAAGTGGTAGTAGAAAGACAGCCTCAAACCCGTACCGCAAAGGACGAAAAGAACGGGAAAAAAAACCCGACGTCTTTGCAGTTACGACCACCGCCAAACCTGAAGTGACTTATGTTTAAATTAAGGCTAGACAATCTGAACGAGAGGATATCTTTAAAAAATATTTGCAAAAAAGGCGACCCCCATCCCTGTAGAAAAGTGCCTAGTTGAAGATGAAGATATTAATGTTTTTAGCCAATTTTTCGATATTTATTGTATGAAAGGTCGAACTTTAAAATGATACTGATCTTGGTAAAATCTGTCACCTCTGTCGAAAGTTTTAGGCAGACATGCAAACATACATTTATATATTGGTAACTAAAAGTTTTCAACCCAAACTGATATAAAAGCTTGCCCTATCTCTGAATACCCTTTATGTAAAATTTCAAATGTTTAGACCAGAAATTGTATGAGTAATTTGGTAGAGACCGCAGAGCTCAAATTATTTTAACTTTGACCCCTTAAAATTTATTGTTTTGGGTAGTGGTGGGACGATTAATCGTGTATTTTGGGAGGTATCGGAATCGGAATCGCATCGTTAAAAAATACCTTAATTTTCCGATTCCTTCATTACGATTCTTTTATCCTGATGTTGAAAAAAAGAAAAAAAATGTCCTGATATTTCTAACGGCAAGAGAGAAATGTAGCATGTTATAAAAAGAAACCAAAGAAATTCATTATTAACAGGGCAATGCTTAGTGCCCTTCCCTTACAAGGTTCATTCATTCAGATCTATTGTGATCAAAACTACAAAAGAGTTAACTTGAAAAGAAGTATGCAGGGCTCTACATTACGAGTAAAAAAAAAAAAAACGCTTATCTTTTTGGCGACTGTTTTTTTTACTGACAAATCTTCTAATAGTGAATGAAAATGCTTTTTCAACTTATATTTTCTTAAAACGAGCAAAGTCAAATTATTTAAACAGTAAAAGGTTTAATAGAACAATATACTTTTTTTTTCTTTTTTTAAAAGAAGGCTTTTGAAAGAAATATCTCTAAAATGAAATTGATCACGTATTATTTCGCAAAATTTGGACAGTAGTCGGTTTCTTTTGAAGTTTCAAAAAAAACGACCCCATACCTATCTCTTCCAAACCTAAAGTTATTAAATAACCCCTTCGTTAATTTAAGGGTAATTAATTCAATTCAGTCAAGTTGTTTTTTTTAAATTTCATTGAAATAAAATCCATTTTTTAATTTTTTTTCTCCAGAAAGATAAAACCCTGGATTTGATTATATTAAAAGCAGAATAATATAATCTTTTTTCTAGAATTTTAAATTGAAAATTAAAAAAAAAGTGTTTGACGCAGTTTTTTGCCGAACGAAAAAGAAATTAATATATATTTTTTAAAAGGTGTGGTAATCAATTAATTTTTATGTCTAAATAATATTTACGATTAATTAAATAATTTCATTTTAAAAAGTATTTATAAATAGAATTTTACTTAAGACTTATAGTAGCAATATTGAACCGCATCAACCATGTGTGAATTGAACACAGTCAACCAAAAAAAAAAAAAAATTCAAAAGAAATGCATATTTGCATTTCATTGTGTAAACTTTTATACATTGGTTTCAAAAATTAAATTCTATAAGTTTTTTTTTTTTTTTGTTAACTACTGGTTGGTACAATTTACCGCTCCATCCCTTTATATTTTTTTCTTTTTGTCTTTTTTAGCGGATTATTTTCAATTAATTATCCAAATAAGTGACTAGCTTTAAAACAAAATTTAATAGTAATTTATTTGTTTACAGATAAACTGAATTTTCTAATATCGCCTCAAAGTCCAAAAAAAAGTCTTGCATGGAAACTTTTTGAAGTTTTGCAAAGTCTGTCAAATTAAAATATCGCGAGGAACAAAACCATCTAACATGACCACAACCAACATGTTAAAACATTTAACTATGAAGCATCCAAATGAATTGGAGGAGCAAAATAAAAAAGAAAAGGAACAAAAAAATTACCAACTAGTCACTCAGAGCAGTTTTATTAGTTAGAGTCGAAATCGCAGTGTCTTTTTTTTTTTTGCCTAAGTCACCAATTTTTTTAACCTTCCTTAACTTCAAAGAGTAAATACAATATATACAACTAAAAAAATAATTTTTAAAAATGCTGATTCTATTCATGAAAAATTCTTTTAACTAGAAATTAAAACTTAGGTAAAGATAGCTGACTGACAGCAACAGGAGCACTGGTTAACTACTGAACCACATGGAAAGGTGTGGGGGAGGAAAAAAGGAAATTAAAGGATGATAATAAATTATGATAACCGTCTTTGAAAGGCACTAAACTCCTAAAATTTACTTCTTTAAAATTTCAGGCGGCATTCCCGGGCGATTTTAAAGCACTCTCTCTCCAAAAAAAAAAAAAAAAAAAAAAAAAAATTTAATTTTTAAGATTGGGAAAGATATATTTATTATAACCGAATTCCTGTATGATGACTGGATCTACTTTATTGGACGTTAATTTGTGAGATAAGTAATTTTTCAATGTTTAATGTTTTTAAAGTTTCAATTATCAAGTAAATTTTTTTAATTGCGTTTTTTTGTTCAATTTATTTATAAAAACAAAAAAGGGTTTCAAATGTATTTTTCAAGGTAACAAGCTTCGAAATAAATCTAATTAAAAAAAATCACTTAATTTTTAATTTCGACAACCCTGAGAATTTAATTATTAAAAAAATATTGAAATGTGACATTTTTTTTATTTAACATTTCTATTAGTTCAATTAATATTCTTTCGATAATTCATTTCACTCAACAAACTTCACCATTTTTTGTTTTGTTTTATCTTTTTCTGTAATTTTAGTAACTATTTTTGCTCAATTTTATCTAGTATTTCATTTGTTTTTTATAGTGGTATAATTTTTATATGTGTTCCTTTGATATACCCTATTTCAAAATTAGTTTGGCTAAACTTATTCTTCACGTTAGAAACAACGTGTAAAAGTAATGAAAAAGTAAGAAAAAACAATAGGTGTTAACTACTCTTTGTGAATTATGGAGGTCTGAAGAACTGCCGTCACAAATACAACTATCAATAGCCAAACAAAAAATCGTTTTTGAAATTCCTTTACTTGTAACTTTTCGCTATACTTACCTTTTGGTATAAAACACAAAAACTTTCGATTAATGGTATTTCTCAAATATGGTCGTTAACTTTGGAAGGGTTATTCTGTATCTACGGCGCCATGTCACATTGTTTTTTTCATTACGCACGTTCATTTATAAATTATTAAATTAAATATTTATCTTTTTTTATATTTAATTAGTATATATTTTCTTTCTCTTCCGCTATATATTTTTTATTTAATTCATTAAATCTGTAAATTATGAGGACCAAAATAATGAATCGTGTTAATTTATTCTCTAATTTTCTTGTTTTTGTTCTGTTATATAAATTCTATTTTATTTGTTTTTTCTCTGAAGGATAAATTCTATTTTCTTTGTTTTTTTTTTCTGTATTCCAATTAATTAAAATAAATTTTCTCTAAAATAAATTTTGCTAATTTTTCCGTTTAGTTTACTATATAATAATTTTATTTAAACCAAAACACGACGGTGTAGACATAAAATATCTCTTCCAAAGTTAGGGAACATATTTGGGAACTACCGACCATAAGTATAAAACTACCTGGTATATTTCAAAACAATAATTCCCTAGGAATCGGAATCATACTTGGTATCGGAATCGTTAATCAATATTTTCCTGGAATCGGAATCGGAATCGTATAAAAATAAGGAATCGTCCCAACACTAGTTTTGGGGTCAAATCAAGTTATTAAGTTAGATTCCTGTCCAAGGAACCTATATCTAAAATTTCAAGTGTTTAGACCAAAAATTGCCGGAGGAGTTTGGTAGAGTTCTCAAAAGGTCATATCATTGACAAAGATATATTAATCCTTTCAAAAAATTAAAACTTACCTGGATTTTCTGTTTTTGTGGTGATATTGGTAAAATATGACATTTCTTTTCTGGAAGAAATTAAAAGTTACGACCCAAGTTAGATGTCTTATTGTGATAAAAAAAAAAAAAAAAAAAACACTTTAAAAATGAATGAAAAAGACTAAAAAGAACAAAATAAAAAGTTGTAGTCTTGCAGGCCAGTAATAGTCAAGACATGACGATTTTAAAAAGTGTGCAAGTAAAAGTATGTTACAGAAGTATACGTCATGATTCTGGGGCCATATCTGCCACAAATTGCAACCTATCCTGTGTTAGATGTAACTGTAGTCTCTAAAATGGGTATATAAGCTTACCTCATAACAAAAGTAAAATTAAAGAAAAATAGTCAAAATACTACAAAGATAAGTTTGAAATATGTACCTATTTTTACTATGCCTCCCCACGGGACAGAGTTAGACACCAAGGTCGTTTTTTAACGTGGAGAAAAGGTACAAAAATAAAAATTGTCTCAGTCGTGAAGGATCCCTCCTCCACCGAAAGAGAACAAGATGTAAAAAAAATTCAAGCATCCAACTCCACAGGTGGTTTTGAGAAAAAAAATGGGAAAATGGTATTATTGGTTCCAAAATTATCAGAATAATCTCCCTTGAGTTATTCTGACCACTATAAGGGAAATGTGCTCTTCTGTCTAAAAGTTAAGAAACATTTCCTTACGTCTACAGAAGATGGAAAGAGATCTTATCCTCTTTCTGTCTGCTCCTTCAACGTTATCAAACAACATTTGATTGGCTGTAATCTTTGCATAGCTTTTACAAAGCTGGGTGTTTTTTCCGTAGCAATTGCATAGACACTCAGACAACAATGAAATAAGTCACATTTATATATCTATTGCTCTGAGAGTTGGTGATTTAGTGGTTAATGACACAAACTGACGACATGAGTGTCCCAAGTTCAAATCCAGTTCGTTCCAGATAAGAAAAAAAAAATCACTTTCACTGAGGATGTTGACAACGTACCTGATGCCTTTCTAGGAAAAATTCTGACTACAAAAATATTGAGGAAACTACTTTAAAAGGTAATCTTTATTTATCTTAATGAGTTTTCTTATTCCGTCACATACATAGACGCTGTCTGTCTGTTTTGAAACTTTGAGGCCCATGATTAGTTATCTGTCGATCGGCTTTTTTAGAGTATCAAAAAGCAAAAACATTAGAACTACGTATTATGCTAACTGACGGTTCCACTTAAGGTCTTTTGAAAATTACAAAAGAAAACAATCATTTTGTTATCAGTTAAATAAATGCGGTAAGTGATTTTTTTTTTTTTTTTTTAGAAATTTACATTTCATTAAAATATTCTGTGAATGAAGCAATTAAACATTTCTTTTCAAACTTCTTTGCACAACAAAAAAAAAAAAAGTGAAAAATTTATTAAAAAAAAGGAAAAAAGTTTAACGTTTTTTTTAAATCTTTTGAACCCTAACTTTGCAGACTAACTAGTCACTCAGACTAAAGGACTGTAGGGGCTTGGTCGACACTCACCGATGCCTGGTATCAGTCGTAATGTGAGCATAGGTAAATGTTTCTCAACCCCTAACAAAAAATAGAAAGGTTGTCAGAAACAGCATTAAGGCAAAGGCGATTTCGAAAGTTCAATAAATGACTTTTAATTAACATAGAAATAAACAATTACCAAAATTTTACTTTTTTATATAGAAATAAAGAGGTAAATTAATACATTAAATAAGAACAAACATTAAAGGATGATTAGTATATAAGGTAAATATACCGATACGCTACAACAGAACACTGACCATTCTAATTTAGTGTTTTTATGAGTAATCGAGGTCGCTGACAACGAATCTGATAATCAAACTCGTTGCAAATTTACAGTTTGCATGGTATTAACCCCTGAATCCAGGGACTATTTTCCGCCATTTTACAGATTCCATTTACGCTACGCGCGAGCGCATGATAATATAAACGACGGCTGTTGAATGTGCCTTCTTCACGTAGCAAACTGCCTTTTCATATGGTTTACGAATCTGTTGTGGAACATTTAAAATTATATGAAAAAGAAAAAAAGCACTCCAAGTGGGGGGGGGGGTAATATAGGAAAGACATTTCCCCCCCCCCAAGAACATAGAATTTTCAAACTTTTTTTTTTTCATTGGCAGACAATTTAAAATTCGAAGAAAAAGTTATTTAAAGCAAAATTTAAAAAAAAAATACATAGTACGAGAGAGTGAAAAATTTTATAACTTATTTCAAATTAAAATATTAATTTTTTATTAAATTAAATATTAAATTAGTAATTGAAGCTATTTTGTTATTATATTTTTCTACTTGTCTTTCAATTTTTCTTTATTTTCCAGTTAGTTGTAATTTTACTAATAAATCTTCCATTAGCCAAATTTGGCATCTAAGTGCATTTATTCAAATTATATTGTTTTTTGATTTACAACTGCATTTAGTGTTTTAATGCCATAGAAACATTCAAACTACTTTCCTTATTTAAAAACAAGTCAAGGAGTAAAACTTAATTCAATACTTAACTCCATCCTTTTATTTTAATGCATTAATACTGTATTTTTTATTTGTTATTTAACCACAATTTTAAAATTTTCTTTTAATCAAAATTAGCACAAAATAAGTCTACTCCCCATGCTGAGACATAATTACAATATCATATTTATTGTAAGGAAGATTTATTTTTTTTAAACTTTAGCACCTAGAAAAACTTTGGGTTTGTATTACTATACACAGTGTTTACCAATGTATTTGAAAATTACAAATGGCGCCAGACTCTGCTGAACACAGTAAGTTTGGGAAAATGAGTTAAAAAAAATTTTTTAATTATACAAAATACTGTTAAAAACCCACCAAATATATGTCAGCTTATGTCATGGTAACATATATTGAGTCAGTTTCTAACAGCATTTTGTATAGTTTTTTTTTATTTTTAACTCCTTTTCCCAAACTTACCATGTTCAATAGAGAGTCTGGTGTCATTTGTAATTTTCACATACATTGATAAGCACTATGTTTTTTTAGCTAAATAAACATTTTACATTAAATAAAAACACTAAAAAATTATCCAGTTAAGTAGAAAAGCAACTTATCTTGCCTTAGATAACATTTATTTGTTATATATTTGTTTTTTGACAACTTTTTTCGAATCCATGTGTATAATAATACAAACCCAAAACTTTTATGATACTTATTTTTATAGCTGGCTTTGCTTGGATGCTACTTATGTTTGCTTGAATTTTTTAGGTTGTTATTGTAGTTGCATAATGGACTTATATTAAACTTTTTATCCTTATAAAATATATAGATAAATTTCCGAAAATCTATAAAAAGACCCCCTCCCGAGATGCCTAAATACTGACCACAGACTGAAAACAAGTAGAAACATAGATGCACATAATACTGAACGCAACATGTAATCAAAATATTCATGAAAGACAAGCCTCTTCTTATTCCTTACTTTCTTGTTTGTAAAGTTATTGATTATTTACCTAAACTTTATTTTGTGCTATTGTCTGATAATTCCTCACTCTTGTTGCGGACCAGGATATAATAATACCCTAACTCGCTACAAGAAAATAATGAAACGAATGGAATTGAAGGAAACAAAAACTCAATTGATGGATAAGATAAACGTGTCGTTTATTTACTGTTGAAAGAATGGATGTTTTAGATATAACGTGTTCGTGTTCATAACCATCGTTTGTTGCGGGACTGGTGTTGTAGAAAGAAAAGGAAATGCGTGTTCATCTCACTATCGTTTGTTCGCACGTGGGAAGAGAATTGAGTAATATAATGGAACGAGAAATGGCAGTCCATCGTGTAGACAAAGAAAAGGATAGAGGGTTGACATCAGTTAGCAGTCAGCTATGCGAAGGTACTCTCAGGGACAAGTTGTAGATAGAGAGAGAAAGAGTGTATGGTGTACATACTGTTTGTTAGCCTTTTGTCCCACATAATAGCAAGTGGTGTGAGGTACACGTGTGCGCGCACATGCCGAAAAGGCACGCTGTCGGTCTGCAGACACCCAGCTAGGAAGCTGATCTGAAAAGGGCTGGAAACAGCCTGTCTCTTCCTTTTATAGGTGTTTCCGGTGTGTCTTTTGCGCATGTATGGATTTCCTTTGAAAGGGGAAGTGACATTGTCCATGCGTGCATGTATGTGAGTACATGTGTGTACGTTAGCGTGTGTGTATATACACGTGAATGTGAGTATGTACGCGAATGTGAATATATGTACATGTGTGGACATGGGCGCGTATGTTTGTGTGCGCGTATGTATATGACAAGTAATATAGCTTGAAATGTGAACGTGTTTTTTTGTGAGACTAGGAAAGGCTCGCGCACTCTTTTGAAGTTCTTAAATTATCATTCCTTGACTAAGTATGTTTAAACATAAGACCGATAATTGCTGTAAGTATATGGTTCCTTATGTATGATGTTACTATAATTGGAAATTTCTTTTTTTCTTTTTTAAATATCGATTTAAAAGGGCTCGTTACTTTGCCTCCAGACGACTAAATATTTGTATGTCGAAATATTAACATAGATCCTTATAATCCTGAATCCTATCCTAATTCCTGTATATCCTAATGTTTATTAATACGGTATTTTTGTAGGTTAGATCATCTCTTGTTCTAACTGGACAAAAACCAATTGCCCTCTCCCCAAGCTGCTATAAAAATCACATACATCACACTTTGCATCATGGGAGAGGGTGTTTATCTTCCAGTTCTTGACCTTAGAAGACAGGAATTGATAATAAACATCTATAGTTATCTGTTAGTGGACATGCATCATCTACAATATATACCTTTACTCTATAGATTTTCTAAAAGTTGAATACTCGTAGGAGATGCCCTTTTCTCTTCCTTGCAACCTCTATCTCACAGAAGAGATGTTGCGAGTCTGTCTCTGATGTATCGTTATTTTCATGGAAAGTGTTCAACTGAGCTTCAATCTATGGTCCCCCCTCGCCAAACTTTCACAAGAAACACTCGTCTAGCTGTAAACACTATCAATAATTCCCCCCACTCTTTATCTGTGCCTAAACCTAAACGTAGATTCCATGAACAAAGCTTTTTTATTAGAACTGCACGCCTGTGGAATTGTCTTCCGTTTTCCTGCTTTCCAGCTGACTACAATATGGTTGTCTTCAAGTCTAAAGTAAATAAGTTCTTGATGAGCCGTTCCATATAATTATCAAATTTAACAAAGTTTCATTACTAATGATTATTATATTGTCTAATTTCTACTGTACACTCTTTAACCCTTATCCTTGAGTGGCCTCTTGGCCTTGATAATGTGTTGATGCCTATAAAAAAAAAAAAAAGAAAAAGTCCAATGTGAACAAGTTCTAATTGAATCGTCCCCCTAAGTAATCCAAGTTACAAAATTCCCACTGTTTACTATGCTAAAATCACAATGACTAATGTATACCTATTAACCCTTATCCTCGAGTGGCCTCTGGGCCTTGATAAGTGGTGACACCCATGTAAAAAAAAAAAAAAATACTTATTAGCCATAGTTTGAATTTATACCTAAAGTTATACTAAGTAGAAACTTTATATTTTCTTTCCCTTAGATGGGTAAACATACTGGTGATTGTGTCCACATGAAAACTAAAATCTAAACTTTGAAGCTCATTTGAAATCGTACCAAAACTCCCTACACAATATTTTTATCAATGTGTTTATTAATCCGCAAACCTTATTTAATCCTCGTTTAACTCTAGTAGATATTAACCTTAAATCTACACCCATCATACATAGAAGCCTTTCCACTCATAACATGTGAATAACCATATCTTCAAATCTTAATCTTACTTTGAGGAGTAAATTCATAGCAGATACTAACTACCTTGGACATTAACGATTAACTATTATTGTGTGGGTGTAGAAATACCTGGCTTTGAAACCAGGCGCAGAGCAAACCCTCTCGGTTCTGATGGACCTGTAAATCTCATCAGATCAACCATCTAGAAGGAAAACTGATGTCAAACCTGTGCCACTGACCTCATACATCTTGGCACCAAACGGGGAAGGGAGGCCTTTGACAGGGTATGGCACAATGGTCTTCATGAAAATCAGATCCTATGGTATTATTGAATGAATACTTAATTAAATCTTTCTTAAATAAGAGAAGAATCCAGGTTGTCTTCGATATTTGTATGTCAAAATATTATATAAATGCGGGTATACCTCAAGGGTCAATCCTTGGACTTATTTTTCCTGATATTCATAAATGGCCTCTCTGATAAAATTGTTTTTGAGATGGGTATATTTGTTGATGACATCACGCTTTATAACAGACACGAGACGAAAATGAATGAACATGTATCCAGAAACGCTAGAGGAAAACCTCCAATCTGTAGTAGAATGAAGACCAAGCTCCTTTCCTTTAAAAAAAAATTTTAAAAACCCTGCTTAATCAAGAATAGCCGTGGCTAATGACACATTACTTGAAAGTACTTTGTTCAAACTTCTTGGCTTAACGTTCACAGGGAACATGAATTGGAAAGATATATTGAGCATTGCCAAGGCTGCTGCAAAGAAGGCAGGCTCTTTCTACTGTGCTAGAAAGTTACTTACACCTGAGAGTATTCTGTACTCCTACAAGGTCACCATTCGGCCATGTATGTAATATTGTTGCCACATTTGGACTGGTGCATTTGCTACTAGTCTCTCCCTCTTAGACAGGGTTCAAAAGAGTCGGCAACCTAATAGATCCCGCACTATCGACTACGTTTTAACTGCTTGCCCCATCGATGAAATGTTGCATCCCTCTGCCCTTGTACCTCCTCAATGTAAATACCCCCAACAAATCCAACAAGCAGTAAAATCTCACCCCTACACAGTAAAAATCCCTAGATGTAAGAAAGCCTTCTACTCTAATAGTTTCTTCTCCAGAACTGCTAGACTTTGGAATTCCCCGATTGATTCCCTGACTGTACTGACATGCAGAAGTTCAAATGTAAAGTAAACAGACATCTTGCTGCTCAACTCCCTACATAGTATCCCTGCAATGCATGTCCCATATAGTAGTCCTGTACATCAAAGTAGCACTGTCCTCGTGTGGGATGAAAATGCAATAAAAAGAAAAATTTTTAAAGGTTAATTCTAAATATACGTCAAATTTCATGTTGAGACAAAGATATAAACATTCAAATTTTTTCAAGATTAAAAAAAAAAAAAAAAATATTGTTCTATTGTCTGAATAATTTTACTGCTTGTTTTATTCAAAAGAAAAACTAAGAATTGGAAAAACATTTTTCAATTTGTCGGTGCAAAAAAAACACAATCGGCAAAAGATTAGCATTTTATTATTTCTAGTCGCCACTTTACTTGCAATAATTTCCCACACTATCTGTGCCTAACCTTAAATGTGGATTCCATAAACAAAGCTTCTTTCTTAGAACTGCACGCCTGTGGAACTCTCTCCCATTGAACTGCTTTCCAGCTGACTGCAATCTGATTGTCTTCAAGTCTAACATAAACAAGTTCTTGATGAACCGTCTCCCTAAGTAATCCAATTTACAAAATTTCCACTACTTATGTTTACTATGCTATAATCATAGCGACTAATGTATACCCATTAACCCTTATCAAGGCCCGGAAGCCACTCGAGGATAAGTGATGATTCCTGTGTGTAAAAAAAAAAAAAATAGCCTTGGGAATCTGTGTTTACTAGCAGATATGCCAGCCGTTGCCCGGTTGTAAAATATGCATAAATATTACATTTTAATTTACGCAGAATTTTTATTTACTATAAACAGAATTACCGTAAGTATTGAACATAACGTTAAATTCTTTTAACAAAAAAAAAAAATAAATAAATAAATAAATAAATGAGAAAGAAAAAAAAATGAGAAATGGACAGAAACTGAAACACATGACTACAAGTATTGTTTTTTTCTAAACCGTTCACTCCTTGTAAGAAAAAAAAAATACTCGAGTCGAGATCAAAACCGTAACCTAAAGACAATGAATCAAGTATGATAATCATTAAACTAGTTTGACATGACTTTTAAATAGTGTTTTCAAACCAACTCATACTTAGCATAAGGAAGCTGTCATACTTCATGACTGCACGTGCGCAGTCATGAAACAGTTGAACATAAAAATCCAGTGGCCTTCCACGTACCAATTTTTCAATTTTTACCCCTTAGCAGTCCCTTTTTTCAGGATGAAAACGGATTAAAACATTTTCCAGATGTCTGAATATCCTATATACCGAATTTTAAATCTGTAGATCAAATATTTATTGAGTATATAGGTTGAGAAATGTCCTCACACACACACACACACACACTCACTTTAATAGAATAAAAATTGAATGTTTGCAGAGGCTTTCTATACCTGCATTGCTTTCTTTGCATAAAATGAAATCAAACTAAATATAGCGCATATTATTCACCCTTATGCCTAGCAGCTGTGGTCCAAAATTCATAATTAGTTTAGGAGTAAAATGTACACATACAAATATCTAACTTTAGCTTAAACACAGGTTCAAGTAGTGATTTAATGAAAATGATTTTTGTGGAGTGCCAGCAACCATTGTAAGAAAGTAATAAGGAACGCAAGAGAGTTGTATGCTCAATCTGTTAAGTCCAAAGTAGCTGAGCAGCGGCTTGGTTCCCACCAGTTTTGGCAAATAGCAAACAGAATCCTGAACAGAAGCGTGTGCTCCATCCCAACTATTATCAATGGACCTGAGGTAATCTCGTCAGCATCAGACAAAGCCAAACTCTTTGTCAAGAACTTTGCAGCTAATTCTACCCTTTGCGACCAAGACCGCCAACCCCCAATATTTCCTCCTGTATCAGAAAACACGCTATGTGATATACGTATATCTGTACATGATGTTGCGAAGCTAATCAAAAACCTTGATTCGAGTAAAGCAACTGGCCCTGACGGTATTCCAATTATAGTACTCAAAAAACTTCAACCTGAACTAGCGCCCATACTTACAAAACTGTTTAAACGTTGTCTTAAGGAGAATAGTTTCCCATCTCCCTGGAAAATCTCATCAGTATGCCCTGTATTTAAGAATTCAGGTGATCGCTCATCCCCCTCTCAGTACAGGCCAATAAGTCTCCTGTGCGTCATGAGTAAGTTGCTAGAATCTGTGTTAAATACAGAAGTAATCAACCATCTCAACAAAAATAACCTTCTTAGTGACACTCAATATGGTTTCCGTTCTGCTAGATCTACAGCAGATGTCCTTACAGTTATATCGCATAGGATTAGCAAATCTCTCGACGGTGGCAATCTTTCTAGGGCAATTGCTCTTGATATATCTAAAGCCTTTGATAGGGTATGGCATAAAGGTTTACTTCATAAGATCGCTAGCTATGGTATAGCTGGAAAAGTCTTCTCAATTATTAAATCATTTCTTTCTGATAGGTTCATAAGAGTAGTAGCTGAGGGGCAAAAATCAGAAGCTCACAGTATTAATGCCGGTGTCCCTCAGGGATCCATCCTGGGCCCAACTCTTTTCCTGATCTACATTAATGATCTTCCAAATCATATCCTTACATCATTTGTAGACATTTATGCTGACGACACTACCATTTATGGTACCACATCTAAGACAGTAAACGACCAAGTTCTCTCTAATTCTCTCTCCTCTGATCTTGAGCACGTAGTACAATGGGGAAAGGAGTGGCTGGTTACTTTTAATGCATCTAAAACCAAGCTTCTCTCTTTACATCATCAACATTCTAATCCACATTTGTCATCAATTGAAATGAATGGCTCTCGTCTTCAGGAGGCCTCAAGTTTTGACAAGCTTCTGGGCTTGACCATTACTCCTGATCTTAAATGGAACACGTACATCAAATCTGTTGCCAAGGCCGCTGGAAAAATGGTGGGATCTTTCTATCGATCCGGTAGATATCTCACTGCTGATGCTATTCTCTATCTATATAAGAGCCAGGTACGTCCAAGGATGGAATACTGTTGCCACATCTGGGCAGGAGCTGCTAGAAAGGACTTGTCCTGCCTTGATAGAGTTCAAAATAGACTTCGTAGCCTCGTAGATGTCCTTTTTTCCTCCTTGCAACCTCTATCTCACAGAAGAGATGCTGCGAGTTTGTCTCTGATGTATCATTATTTTCATGGAAAGTGTTCGACTGAGCTTCAATCTATGGTCCCCCCCTCGCCAAACTTTCACAAGAAACACTCGTCTAGCTGTAAACACTATCAATAATTTCCCCCACTCTTTATCTGTGCCTAAACCTAAACGTAGATTCCATGAACAAAGCTTCTTTCTTAGAACTGCACGCCTGTGGAATTGTCTTCCGTTTTCCTGCTTTCCGGCTGACTACAATATGGTCGTGTTCAAGTCTAAAGTAAATAAGTTCTTGATGAGCCGTTCCATATAAGTTATCAAATTTACCAAATTTTCATTACTAATGATTACTATATTGTCCAATTTCTACTGTACACTCTTTAACCCTTATCCTTGAGTGGCCTCTGGGCCTTGATAATGTGGTGATGCCTATGTAAAAAAAAAAAAAAAAAAAAAATTGAATTCAAACTTGGCACACCTAGGTTTTCAGTCCGTGCCGTTAACCACTTGGCCACCATTACCTCCATATGAATAGATTGCACAGCATTTTTCTAACCAATATATATTTTCAATAACTACAATTTGACTGTTATATTAAAATTTTATCTTCCAAGCCAAAAAATAAACAGCCTGTCTCATTCCTGAGGTGCACTGTCCCAGGCATTACCACCTTGTTATTGTTGCTATTGTATGGCATTCACTCCAGGCAGGCTGAACAGACTTCCTTTGGAGGAGAAAGTGTCAAGGGGATATTAAATTCACAGGTAGCCACCAGTCACCTTTTTTGGGGGATGAAGATTGGTTTGTTGCCAATGGCCTAAAGGCACTTCTATTGGAGAGTGCTAGTGGATCTATTATTTTTGCGTCTCTTCTCAGAGAAGTTCGTCCCCTTTCCTTTCTAAACTAGTTTCATGTTTAACTTAGCTGTAATAAAAAGCAGATAGTAACTTTTATACTTGAGCGACCTTTACGCCTTGATATGTGGTGGCTCCCTTATAAAAACGAAAAAAAAGAAAGATAAAAAAGTGATTTTTCACAAGTTTTACTTCGACTTGATTAACCCTAACCCTCCTTCGTATCATTTGATTGAAATGCATGATTCACAAGTCTTATATTTCCTCACCTTTTCATTTGCGTGTCTCCATTTATCTGCCTCCCTACAAAGAGTAGAGTTAGACACAAGGTCAGTTTTAATGTGGGGAAAAATCTGGATTCTCACTTGAATGTGACCAATTAAAAAAATTGGTAATCCAACTGTCTATATCAGATACTCAGATTTGAACTGATCCGATGTTAGTACGGTGGCAACCTTAAGCAGCAGTCTATTCCAGGGAGCCATTATATGGATGGAAAATGTGACTTTTCATTGGTTTAGCCAAAATCTCGAATGAAACAGCTTCAGGTGGTGTCCTCTCAGTCCACGTTTGGGTGTAGGGATGAGAAGATCTCAAGAGAGGTTGTAACGGCCATGAAGGGGGTTATAGGCCAAAATTAGGTTGGCCCCCCCTCAGTCTTTGACGCTCCAGCTAAAAAAGGTTTAGCCTCCACAAACGGTTCTCGTAAGATAATGTGGAATTCATTTTTGATACGAAATCAAATTCCTCCTTGGCTTAGAATACTGAAGACATCATATAAAATAACGCTTTTGTCAGCTTTTATCACATTCTCACATTTTTTCCTTGGCCTTTTGAACTGAACCTGCTACCTCAACTGTTCTACATTTCCTAAAACTCTTATCCATTCTTTGGATGTAGTTATACCATCAAAGTCTGACACACATCTCTTTATGTTGTCCAAATTTAATTTTCCATTTTGTTGGATATTTGGCAGGGACACCAGGAAGAGAAGCATTCGATGGGTTGCACACACACACAGCTCCATTCCATATAAGAAATAAAAGGCTTTCCACTATTGGAATGCATAATTTGACCAGAAATATCGGTCAAAGGATTAAAACAATAGACAATAGGAAATAATAAACATTCCAGGGTAAAAGAATGTTTATATAAATCGACACAACAGAAAGCAAGCAGTCGTTCACAGAGCAAAGACAAGCTCACACATTTTCTTCACTGTTAAAACATTCACACACCCCAGTCACACGTCTTCACTGATGTCAACACCGTCATAACTAAATTAAAAACTTGTCACTGTGAAATAAATAAAATATTATTTATAGATCAGCAGTGTTGTGCTTTATTTGCTGTCAGTGCGTATATATCGTAGACCAGTGACAAAAGCAGATTTAGCAATTATATAGTCTAAAAAGCACATTTGAATTACCGGTCACAGCAAATATATAACACTTTGAGGTTATCTATAATATAAATCTCACCTGTCTGTTTAAATGTATGTATGTTTGTATATCTGCCTAAAACTTTCAGAGGCGACAGATTTTCACGAGATTGGTATTGTTTTGAAGCTCGACCCTTCGGACCACAAATATCGAAAAATTGCCTAAAAACATCCATTTCTTCACACTAAACTGGGCACTTTTCTACAAAGAGGGGGGTCGCTTTTTTCACCGATATTTTCGTCATTCCCTCTTTTCAATTGACTAGCCTTAATTTAAACCTTCACCACTGCCGATTTGACAATGGACACAATGACATCACTTTTTTTTTTTCATGTTCTTTTCCTCCTTCACAGTACCGGTTCGAGCCTGGGTGACTACTACCGCCCACTTTTTCTTTAACACACACCTACAAACAGCCGGGCAACACCAGGCACCCAGGCTAGTAAGAAATAAGTCTGTTTTTAAAACTACACATCCATTGTATCATTCTCCAATCATTTCTCCTCATGCAACGCATGTCCTCAACCTTCACTGGTCAGGTTTCGTTGTGTGCACATGCCTTCCCTTGGTCGCCAGTAGTAACACTGCTGGGTTATTTTTTTTTATTTTTTTTTTTTTTTTGTTATTTCACCCTCAAATTTGGATGTAAAGAGCTACTATATGTGACCACAACTACAGGAATACTATTTAGCGAGTTGAACAGCGAGATGTCTGTTCACACTACACTTGAACATTTGCATGTCAGTACAGTCAGGGAGGCAGAGTTACAAGAGTAATATAAAAAGGTAATAAAAACTTTGATAACCTCAATAGATTTGTCATCTAGTTTTTTTTTTTATTATTTGTACTGTTTTGTTTCTTTTGTTTCTTTTCTTTTAAACTTTTTTCAAATGAAAAGAAAATTACTTGTGTCACAGTATGCTGCATTAAATACAGCAAAATTATTTATAGACCATTGTTGTCATTTACCTCAGACGTCATAGACTGCTCTAATTTTTAAATCTTTATATTTTAAAGTTGTTTTTTCTGTTTTCAAATTTTTTTTTTACTGTTTTTTTTGTTTTTTTTTAATAAAAAGCTCATCTTAAACTCTTTATTTAAACTCTTATTGGCAAAGATGTTGTATAATTAACTAAGAAATTGAAAACAAGCAAAATATATAACAAATAACGGTAACCAAACGCAAGAAAAATTAATTTTCTACAAACCTGCATAGTTTTAATTTACTGAAAGTGTTTTAAAATGTAATATTTTCAGTATACAAGGGACATTTCAAAAATGCCTTCTATTTCTTTTATTCTTCCCAGATGGATCTGAAAGGATTGCAAATTGCATTGTTCTGATGACTGAACTTATGCATTCATGACCTGAAATTTTCATCTCTCTGTTGCAGATATTGATGATGTAAGACACTAAGAAAGCAACTCCTGTTATAGACGTGTATCAGAAGCAGAGAGGACTCATTGAATTTTTCTATGCAGCAAAAATTAAAATGATCAACATTCACCGGCACCTGTTGAACGTTTACGGAGTCAATGCAGTTGATGTCAGCAAAGTTAAGAGATGGGTTTGTCGATTTCAAAGTGTTGACAGAGATGAGAGTGACAAAGCGTGCTCTGAACTTTTGCGACAGAGTTATCAAAAGAGGTTGGCAAAAGTGCGTTGAGAATGGTGGTGACTATGTAGAAAAATTATCAAAAATTCTAGAATGTTATATTTCCTCCCTTGGATAGTTGTAACTTCATACAAAATTTCAGAAAAATGTAATGAGTACTAATTGAGAACTTTGCTAACGGACGAGGGTAAATTCTAAATCAAAGTAATGTGAACCAATACATTATGGAGCACAAAAGGTCTTTCGTTTAATGGTACCACTCCTGTCTTTGTAGCTCTTAAACATTTTAATTTTTGAGTTTAAAATTAGGGGATCATATTTTTGGAATGACCCTCATAAAATCGCATCTATATCTGCCTCTTTAACGTATAAAATATGGCTGTTGTCAGCTGTGATATTTAGCTTCTGTTTCATAAATAACAGACTATCCAAAAAAAAAAAAAAAAATTTAATTTCAATAACTGCTATCAAATGCATTCAAATTTAATTTTTAACTGCATATTTTTAACTGACTGAAACTGTTTTAAAGCTTTTCTTTGTTTTAAATAACATGAAGTATGTTAAAGCTGTTGGCTTCACGTGGTTACACATTTTTTTTTTTTTAAGCTTTTAGTATTACTTCCTTCCATATTTTTGTTGGTCTTCTCTGAACTGTACCTGCTTCCATAACTGTTCTACATTTTTTTTTTTTTTTTAACTTACGTTCACCCCTAACAAGACATATCGCCACTTGGACATTATGGGGCTACTATTTGGGACCATACCTAGGAAAGATTAACAAGATATTAGTTCATGTAACATTTAAATTTTTGCATACCAGTACAGCCAAGAAAGCAGGAAGGGAATTCCAAAGTCTAGCTGTTCAAGGTAAGAAACTTGAAGAGTAGAAAGCTTTCTGGCAATTAGGGACTTTGTTGCAATATTTTTGTCTTATAATGGGGTATGATTCCGCACAGTCAGGAGATTCTATTTATAAACGATGCTGCTAGGAACTGACGAATCGAATTAATTCACATTCTGCTACCAACCAATCAGAAACCAGAATTACTCCATAAATATTAAACCTTTCTGTAGCAACTTCGCATAGGTTTTCTTCGTGTCAATATGGGAAGAATATTTTGCACTAGATTCCAACTCAAAAACTGTCTGAGAACCAGTCATCTCCAGGACATGAGTAGAACAACTAACCATCGGAAACTGTTCTGAAACTAAACATGGCTTACACTTCTAGAGGTTATGGACCCAAATCAAAATTCGAATTGTGGCAAGTGAAATTTTTAGGATATCTACGAATTCAAAAGCTACACAAAGTACTTCAGGCACAACTTGAAAACAGAAACGACCCTGACTTCATTGAAAAGAACGCAACTGTCTTTGCGGAATTAATACAGTGCTTAGATGACCGAAGTCTATCACTGATAATGAGAGAAGCCTTGGACGATGGCTGCAAATCATTAAGCATATTAAGAGAGCATTATTTATCGAAAGGAAAACCCAAAATTATTTCTTTATACACTGAACTAACCTCTCTAAAACGAATGGAAGCCGAAACTATTACTGATTATATTATAAGAGCTGAAACGACTGCAAATTCTTTAAAAATGTCTGGTGAAGTTAAGAGCAACAGTCTGTTAATTTCCATGGTCCTCAAGGGATTACCGAGTAATTTCAAGCCATTTACCACCGTGATAACCCAGAAAGAAAAACCCATGACTTTTAGCCAATTCAAGGTAGCACTCAGAAGTTACGAAACTGAAAAAATGATCACAGAAAAAAACGAATCCACAAATATCATGAAATTTAAAAATGCACACATAAAAACACCAAAATTAAATTATACCCATGCCAAGAATAAAAACCGCAACTTTGCCAAAAACAATTTTTCTCCTAAGAAAAGTACAAAAATTATTTGCTATAATTGTGGCTGACCTAAACACAAGAGTTTCCAATGTAGATATAGGCCTCCAAAGGGCGACTCCATTAAAAATGTGGAGAGTTCCGTTAGTGAACATACATTTTTATTTTCATTTTCATGTACGTTTAATGCTTCAACAAACAATAATAATTTTCTTGTCGATTGTGGGGCCACGGCACATGTGATTACAAAGGAATCTGATTTTATCAATTTTGATCCCTACTTTAAGCCACAAAATCATTTTGTAGAACTAGCTGATGGGAGTCGAGTAAATGATATCGTTTTGAAAAGAGGCGATGCAAAAATCTCGCTAAAGAACAATAATAGTACTTCTCCCAAAAGATAAACATGTTATTTCTACAAGATGGGTCTTTACAAAAAAAGACTACAGCATCAGGTGTTGAAAAGTATAAAGCTAGATTTGTTGCTAGAGGATAATCTCAGATTTACGGTATAAAATACTTTTCTACGTTTTCACCAACCACAAACCTAACGACAATCAGAATTTTTATTGTAAATCGCATTGCAATACGACCTAAACGTCCATCAAATGGACGTAAAAAATACTTATTTGAATGCCCCAATAGATATGAAATTTATATTATCCCTACAAAGGGATTTATAATGAAAAATAAAAATAGCGTGTGGCAACTTAACAAGTCATTGTACGGTCTAAAGCAGAGTGCTCCGTGTTGGAATACAGTATTTCATGATTATATGATTAAACAACAATTTAAACAATGCCCAGCAGACCCCTGTTTATATACCCAACACAAAGACGATAAACTACTGATTTTAGTTTTATGGGTCGATATTTTAATTGTATCAAATTGTGACATAATGTTGACCGATGTTAACAAATTAAGTAAAAGATTCAAAATGACCGATTTTGGCAAAATATCCTGGTTTCTGGGGATAGAATTTACTTAAAGTAAAGGACTTATGAATCAATCAAGATACATAGACAAAATACTATTTAAATTTGGAATGGGAGAATGCAAGAAATGCTCTATACCGGTCGAAAATGATATTAATAAAAATATATACACACACGATCTGAAATAATAGAGGATAAATTATACCGAGAAATCATAGGAAGTCTTATACATTTAATGACTGCGACAAGACCTGATATATGCTATACAGTAACAAAACTATCTCAAAAATTATCAAGACTGAAAATGAAGGATTTAAACAGAGCCAAACAAGTCCTTCGTTATTTAAAAAGGAACTAAAGAACAGAAGTTAGTATTTAAAAATATCAAAACATCCCCTAAAATTAGGATTTTCCAATTCAGATTGGGAAAATGCCGAAGATTGAAAAAGCATATCTGGATATTGTTTCAGACTCTCAGAAAATGGGCCTATTATTTCATGGAAATCTAAAAAGCAACAGATTGTATCTCTCTCTCTATGTGTGAAGCAGAATTTATCGCGATCACACACACGACCCAGGAAGCACTCTACCTTAAAAATATCCTAAACACTATTTTAGAGCCAGAATTAACTAAAAACCCCATAGTAATTAATTGTGATAATCAAGCCAGTATAGTCTTAGCACAGAACATGATAATCAACCAAAGATCTAAGCATATAGATATAAAATACCATTTCATAAAAAACGAGGTGAAAAAGGAATCCATTATTTTTAATTACATGTCATCAGAACAAAATATCGCTGATGTATTCACGAAACCCGCAACAAGAATAAAGTTAAAGGGTTTTTTCTCCAAACTTGTTGGGGGATTCGACTTAATAATTTTTTTTTTTTTTTTCACGGCCCTGTATGTATATAAATTTCTATATATTATAAAAATTTTTTTTTTTTTAATTTACAAAAAAATAGTCCTGGACAAGACGTTAAACTGAATCCATTTTGTTTGTATTAACACTTTAATCTACTAATGCGTAACTAATACTTTTACTGAAATTTTTTTAAAAAAGTCACTTTTTTAAAACCTGTTCTTTGTAATTTTCCTTTTTGACAATTGCATTTTGCATGCTTATTTTAAGGCGCGCATAAATTACAATTGACTTTTTTTTTTTTTTTTTCACATTAGTTTTCTTATTTTTCAAAAATGTCCTATATTTTTTTTTTTTGCATTGTTTTAATAACAAAAACAAAATGAATAAAAAAACTCTTTAAACGGGTACATATTGCATGTATGTTTATTTTATGTATATTTATTTATATGTACGCGTTTTTTCTTTCTCTTTTCCTACAAAACTGCATAATCAAATTTAAGAAATGGCTTCTTTTTCACACACTCACCCCTTTTTAAGGTTAAAATACCTTCCATTTCTGTTATTTCTCTTCTCTGTACACATATCTGTTTTGACATTTGAACACAATTAAAAATGGCGTCTTTTTACATGCTAAAATTTTAAGATCCAAATGATTTCTAATTTTTGTGATGTACAATTGAATATGAAAATATTTATTTTGGAACGGAACGAACACTAGGGATGTCCCCATTATAAAAATATAGGGGGGGGGCTGTTACAATATTTTGGAAAAATAATGGGGTAGTTATTTTATTGCCGCCCACATCGGCAATATTTGGCACAAGGCCTGGAAAGTGGGAACCCCACAGGCTCCCCTAAAGGAGGGGCACTCCTGCCATTTTAAAAATTGCCTGAGTAACCCCGTCGGCATTCCCCAGTCAGTACGCCTCAGGCAGCAAGCAATAAACTTGCCCCACCGGAAAGCCCGGTGACAATGCCTGGGGGGGTGGACCTCTTAGGTATTAACCAGGCGGTGTACCCCAGTCCAACAGGTGCTGGGCCGGTTCCCAGCCCCTCACCTGTTGGGCTGAGTGTCAAGTGACGAACCCTTAACTTGTACTACCCTGTCGCCCTGCAGCCGAAACCGCTAGGAGACATATCCCATCACACTGGAAGTATAATGGGGTATGATCCCACACAGTCGGGCGATTCTATTTATAAACAATGCTACTAGGAACTGACGAATCGAATTAATTCACGTTCTGCTACCAACCAATCAGAAACCAGATTTTCTCCATAAATATTAAACCTTTTCTGTAACAATTTCGCATGTTTTTTCCATCTCGACACGGTAAGAATCTTTTGTTCAGTGGAACTGTCTACTGCAAACCAGTCACCTCTCAAGACTTGTGTGGAACAACGAACCATCGGAAATTGTTCTAAAACTAAACATGGCTTACACTTCTAGACTAATACTAGTACCACAGAAGCCATCTTCCAGCTATTAGGGAGGTAAGATTCAGCAAGGCATTTTTTGTAGAGGTTGGAAAGTAAGCGACTAGCTCAGCTGAGCATTTCTTAATTAGTATAACAGGGATGAGATCAGGTCCACATGCCTTGGAGGTGTTATTTTTTTTTTATATCGCGGATATGAGAAGGGGTGATTTTTATATCATCTTGTATGCCACAAACAAATGCATTATGTCTACACTATTAGCCACTCTTATGTAACTTTATAAGATTTTAGACAGATTTAGTCGTTATAATAAAATCCTACATTGTATCTTAGGAGCACTATCATCACAATCTCCCCATCTTTAAATATAAAGTCCTCATACTGCCACCAGTCAACATCGGGAACTAGTACACTACTGCCACCAGTCAACATCGGGAACTAGTACACACATACACAGACTGCCCTGTCTACCTTCATAACTGGCTTAAACTCATACACAATTCATTATCCATTACAAAAATAATTTCTCCCTTATACAGTTCTGGCAATTCTCATTGGCTGAGAGTTGACAAATTGCTTATTCGGGAATATATATCTTAAATAAATGAACTTATTAGGCCTTAACAAACGTGTCCACTTTCTCTACACCCTGCAATCATTTTAACCTAAAACAAACCAAGTGTTTTTTTTTCCTTTTTATCCTAAATATATTGTTTACTATATTAATGTGTATTACACTTTTTTCTGCATAAACAAACAAGCATGTGAGCATGAACTTGTAGTTTTACAAACCAGCAAGCGAGCGGCAGACTATTGAAACAAATATACATGATAGAGAGTAGTGTTGTTATCGCAAGTATACACGGAAAAATAGAGAGAGAGAGAGAGAGAGAAGGAGAGGGAGAGTGAGAGAGGAGCATCATCATCATCATAGCCGTGTTAAACTTTTGTACTCATTTTATTTGGTTCACAAAGTCATTCACGCCCCCAATACGTTTTAAACGAGTTATTTCAAAGACCCGTAACATCATAAGTTCACCAGGCAACTAAAGTATTTTCTTTTTTCTTCACCTTTTCCTCTTAGCATAACACATTCGAGCCTGGCTACTGCAGGTAATTTTTTTTTTTGCATTTGAAAGGGTACTCAATGATATTTTTATTTTTTATAAGGGGTTGCTTAATTTCTTTAAATTTTTAAAAAAATTTTTCTGAGGGCTCGCATGAGTGAAAACTAATATTAAACGTTTTGTTTTTATTTTTAAACACATGTAGGTCACAAACCTGAATAACTTGTTTTTGCCTAATTTCCCACAATTTTATGTTCTTATAGATATATATACTGAAAAATGTCTGAACAATATTTCTTTCAAAATTATAAACATTTTCTGTTCACGTTGTCTAAAATTAAAATTTAAAAAGGTTTACATTTTTTCAAATTATAAACTGTTCTATTCATATTGTTTATAATATAAACAAAATTCTGTATATATTGTTTAAATTAAATAGTAAACTATTATTTATAAAAAAGTTCTGTTTATAGGGTTTCTTTTTCTTCAATATCATTCACGTGTTTGGTAACGTACAGGTGATTACAGGAAGTAATAGAGAGTTTGAGAGTATTTTGCCACCTAAATTCCAGTCTCGCCAACATAAATATCATACCCTGAGACATACCCTGCACGGGCCGAACGACGCTGCAACCAAATTTATTCATAATATTTGCACGTGCGAATCCTGACAGCGATTATCAAATTACCTTCCGGGTAAATGTTTTTAACAACCACACTCCCACTCACAAAATGGGGTGTCTATTTAGAAAGCCGTTCTTAACATGAAGAGGTTGGTGGTTTGGCTACAACAACAACAGCTATACTTTATTTTTTATGCGGAGATAGGGATGGGGTCATGCTACCACTGAGCAACGCCGGTTAACGGGTCCTGATAGTTTTAAATAAATGTAATTCACAAATATGTGCACAGAACTTTATGTTGAGATATGAAGGGATAAACATTCAAATTTTTTCAGACGTTTTTTTTTTTTTGTTTTTTTTAAAAACATCTGAAGAAATTTGAATGTTTATACGTTCAAGTATCAACATAAAATTTGGTGCATACTTTGAATTACATTTATTTGAAAAAAAAAAAATAATCAAACATTTTTATGATGTACAAACTCATTACGGAACAAAGATGTCATATTCCGAAAATCATGTGGGTTTGACTAGTAACTTTTCTATTTGGCTAGTAAATGAAAATATTTAGTTGTCGAAGATCAACTAAAGATAAATTTGTCCATAGAGCCTTGTAGTATCAAGTTGTTCAGAAAGCCCATGACAATTTATATTCCCAGTTTTCACTAAATGCTCCTGACTTTTGTGGAAGGATACTTTTATGCTATTGATGCTACAGATTTCAAATTTGGTAGCACTGATCGCATTCTGATGCAAATTATTGTAAAGGGAGGATCGTACTTATAAGGCCATCTTGGGGGAGCGTGAAATCCCTTAAAAAAGTCTATTGTTATAACTTATATTAAACTTTTTATTGCTTGAATAATTTAACTGTGTTCGTTTTAATTAAAAAATAAATAAATAAATAAATAAATAAAAGGTTTAAAAGATATTTTTCACTCATTAATGAGCTTTGGAAGATCGTCAGTGAAAAAAAAAAAAAAAAAACAATCGTTAAAGATAAGCGTTTTATTATTTCAAGTCAACATTTGGAAAAAAAAAATAATCACTCACAAATGCGACTGTTTCAGTCGCAACGTAAAGCCCTGTTTAACATATAAATGTGATGAAAACACTGAAATATTTAATCAAGTCCTTTTTTACCTTTCAATGTTTATAGTAAAACACTTAAAAGTTTTAAATAAAATATCTTTTACTCATATTTAGAAAACCTTGGAGCTGATATGGCTTCCTTGCTGTAGAAGTAGCATTAAATTTTACTCTTTGCCCCCATGTTGCTAATATAAAATTAAAAACGAGATTTTATATCAGAATTTTGGCTTTTTGAGACAAGGATTGATTATTTGGATTCCTTGGACTTCTGTTATTGAGTTATTTTCACATTTCAATTGACATAACTGCTAATCTGCTTCAGGTGTATCTTGTCTAACTTGGAGAATATTCATTAACTTTCGAACTGAACCCTTTCTTTAATCCAGGATAGCATGCTCTCATTCTGTCAGCCATGACCCTATAGAAATCCTAAGAAATTCGCAATATTATTTTGAGCATTGCCTGCACTGAAGATTGAACCTTTCAACCTCAAGAAGAATGTAAATTACAATTGAATTCATTCAAAATTCTATGCAGATTCCAGATTAACCAAAATGATTGTTTTGCTATGGCTTATGGTTTTTAACATGCTAAAAATTATTAAAATATATAACCCTACCGCCAATCCTAAGTCCAGCGGCAAACTCCTCTTCTCAAAAAATTATTTTGAATAATTAACATTAAATCCAAAAATAAATATTAAACATTAAAATAAAAACACACAGGATTTATCTACCACAAGCTGTCCTAGAACACTAGAACGGTTTGGAAAAAAAAAAGGATTTTACCTTAAATTCACAAGCAAAACTGATGTCCCACTTTAAATTCTATCATTTTTTTTTTTTTGTTCTTAATGCTATGTTTTTCAAGGCCTTCAAATATAACTGTCTAAAAAAGTAGAATTTCTTAATTTCTTCTTTTTTTTTGGGGGGGGGAGGCGAGGGAGGTTAGTGGACGGTGTTAAACTAATTAATAAAACTCAATATGCCTCTCTGCCTGCCTTCATATTTTCTAACTATCTCTTCCAAAACTAAAAATCGAAGAGCAGTGTTAGGGGCCTCAAATGATTGAATTTTTTATGGCCCATTCTTTTATGGGTCTTTAGCCAATTAAAATAGTTTTTAAGGGGGTCAAAAAGTGGTCAAAATTTTTTAAAAAATCGTTGTATATTTTGTACATTCATCTTAGTTTATTTTTAATCAGTTCAAATGCGTGTCACCTTCGTACAATGGTAATGTCACAAGTTTTGAATGCTACGGATTTGCTTTCGATTTCGATTCTAGCTGATGGCACACGAATACTTATTTTTCCCCTTTTGAAATCACGACTATAATAATATATACAAAATCTGGACAAATGGATAAATTAAAATATCATATTTAAGCATATTTTTGAACCCACCCACCCCCACACCAGTCTAAAATTACACTTAATCATTTTACGTTGAATTTAAAAATTGAAATGTTTTGGGTATTTTTGCAACATTTTTTTTTACATGAAATCATACATAAAAAATTGTTTTAGTATTTAAGAGGGGGGTTCCATTCGTTAAATTTGTCCCGATACTGAAGGACGATTTTACAGTATATTTACATAAGGAACAGAACATTCTCGTAAATATGACCAACAGATTTATTAAAAAATAAATAATAATTTGGGACAGTAAGGAGGCTTATTGTTGCCCAAATTCTAGTGATGGCCAATGGTCATTAGCAGCGAGAAATCAATGGTAAGCGACTGTTGCGATAACAAGTCAATACAAAGGTTATCAAAAAAGATGGACAGTAGTGGAAATCTGAGAAGACTTGTCACCCCGACTCCGGAGAACACCACCCGTTGTTGTCAGTGAGTAATCTGATCCTGGCCTGTGTGAGAACTTTTAATAAATAATAATTAATATAAATAATAAATAATATAAATAAATAATAATCTTGCAGTTTATTACTTAGTCTTTAAATTAAAAAAGAAAAACATCTGAAATATTAAGGCATTTTTAACAAGAACCAACAAAAAATAAAAGGGGGTGAAAAAAAAGTACTGATAGAAACATATTCCGCTCGTCGTTGTTGACATATACCACAAATCTTGAGAAAATGTATTATGTTTAATTTTTTATTTTTGAGCAATTACCGCCGCTAAGTATGACAGTAACAAGATCCTTTTTTTTTTTTTTAACAGACACTAGTTTTGTTTCGAATTAAATAAACGCATTAAAATAATTTAAAACAAAAACATATCCAGATAGGTAGAAGAGTAACTTATCTTGCCTTTGTTAACAACTGTTGCTTTTTCATTTTATCACATTTTTGGTTTTGTTGGCTTTTCTTTTTCTTTTTTTTTTTAAATACAGAAATATTTGTTTTTTAATATGCAAAACAAATCTTGGCAAATGCAGTTGCCATTTACTTGCCTCACCAAGAAAGCAGGCACAATGAGGAGAGAAACGATGGCAAATATAGTTAAACTGGTAAAATATTTAAGTTAGGGCTCTCATCAAGTTCCGCTCGTCTTTGTTGACATTCTCCGTCAGCTGATCTCTCTCCCATTATTATATATCCATATATATATATATATATATATATATCCAGGGTGCGGCATAAGTAACGCCCTATTTTTATATCTTTTACTTACCTTTGAAATACATTCATATTAAACAAAAATAAAAGCTATTAAAAAAACAAAAAAAAAAAAACTTCTAATTTTGTTTCACTAAAAAAAAAACAAAAAAAAAAACAGGTGGGGCGTTACTTATGCCGCATCCTGTATGGAAGTCATTTCTGATTAATGTTTACCAGTTTTAAAATTATGCAAAAGAACCTGGCTTTTCTTTTTTCAGAATAGCAGAATATTTTAGAACTTTTCCATGGTACAGTGGTACACACACACATACATATATGCGATAATAAAGAGATAAAAAAAAAGTATAATGCCCTGGAAAAGTCAGTTCTGATTCATGCTTACCAATTCAAAAATATTTTGTTATTTTGGCAAAAAAAATTTTCGTTTGCATAATTTTAACACTGGTAAAGTGACTTTTCCAAAGCATTCATACATATATATATATATATATATATAATCAGATCAGCTGACGAAGAATGTCAACAAAGACGGACGGAACTTTATGCAAACGTAAGAGATTTTCATTCGTTCATTACTTACGGAAGATTCCAAGGCATTTGTTTATTAATACCGATTCCTCTATTCTTGCACATGGCACACACGAGATCGATGCCGATACGTTCAGCCATGGTTTGAGTTCATTTATAATTATATTTATATATATATATATATATATATATATATATATATATATATATATATATATATATAAACACAAATGAGATGGGGGGGGGGGTCTGCCGTCAAGTTTTACAAGTTAATAAACAAAAATTGCGTAATAACATTTGTTATTGATTCCTCGCGGTTCGTAGGTTAATAAAGCCGTTCCCGTTCACTCCTTGTGTTGCGAATGGATTTAGAAATAATAAAGGGTGACCAAAAAAAAAATAATAAATAAACAAAAGCTAAATGGAGGCCATCTAGAACATATGCTGTAGAACGGAGAAAAACAGGCCACAAAAACCCTAGTGTAAATTTTATGTGATGTTTTGAATATAATAAACGAGTTATGACCAAAGTTTCATTTCATTCGAACAAAACACTAAGAAACGGGGCCTAATTAGAGTTGGAACCCGTTATTTTTTTTTTGGGGGGGGGGGTAACCCTGTATACTTATATTATTTAAAAACTTTTTTAGTATGAGGAACGTAGGAGGTGCATTAACGATTTTCTATGTTCTCCGATCGTTGTTCACTTTTAAGTTAAGTCCACCCACCGGCGTCTGTTTGCATTGGATGGAGTCGGGGGGGGGGGGATCACTTTCCTTCTGTAAGTGTACAATTACATAATTCTCTCTCTCTCTCTCTACAATGTTTGGTGCATGTCCAAGGTTTAACTTTATTTTTATTTATTTATTTATTTTTACCTCTTTACGGTGTACATACGTACCCACATTACAAAACGAAAGGTAAATCTTGCGGAGCACGCTCTGTTTTACGACTGTTATAAAAATGGAACGGAAATTTAAATCTCGTTCCGTTTTAATGTGTGTGTGTTTTTGTTTGTTTTTTTAACTTGCGCATGCGACTGAAAGTAATCGAAAGAATAACCCTTTTTTTCTTCTTTTTTTACATAAGCATCACCACTTATCAAGGCCCAGGGGCCACTCGAGAATAAGAATCAAAGAGTGTACCGTAGTCAATTGGACAATATAGTAATTGTCAGTAATGGAAATTCAGTAAATTTGTTAACTTAAGCGGAACGGCTTATCAAGAACTTGTTTACATTGGACTTGAAGACAACCATATTGTAATCAGGGGGAAAGCAGGAAAACGGAAGACAGTTCCACAGGCGTGTAGTTCTAAGAAAGAAGCTTTATTTATGGAATCTACGTTTAGGTTTAGGCACAGATAAAGAGTGGGAGGAATTATTGATAGTGTTTTCAGCTAGACGAGTGTTTCTTGTGAAAGTTTGGTGAGGGGGGGACCATAGATTGAAGCTCAGTCGAGTACTTTCCATGAAAATAACGATAAAGTAAAGACAAACTCGCTACATCTCTTCTGTGAGAAAGAGGTCGCAGCAAAGAGAAAAGAGGACATCTCTTATGAGGCCATGAAGTCTATTTTGAACTATCAAGGCAGGATAAGCCCCTTCTAGCAGCTCCTGACCAGATGTGACAACAGTACTCCATCCTTAGACGCACTTGGCTCTTATATAGATAGAGAATTGCGTCAGCAGTGAGATATCTATTGGATCAATAGAAGGATCCCACCATTTTTCCAGCGGCTTTGGCAGCAGATTTGATGTACGTGTAAAGGTCAAGCCCAGAAGCTTGTCAAAACATGAGGCCTCCCGAAGACGAGAGCCATTCATTTCAATTGATGCCAGATTGGGAGCAGAGCGTTGATGATGTAAAGATAGAAGCTTGGTTTTAGATGTATTAAAAATAAAAAAAAAAAACATTCAAGAATCGTACTTTAAAAAAAAAAAAAAAAAAAAATTTTTTTTTTTTTTAATAATTTTTTATAAAATTTTATTAACAAAAATGAAATAATTTCATTGTAAACGAAAAAAGGTCAATTCGGTACACATTTTTTGATATTTTTTTTTCATAAGTCCAACTCACCATTCACATTGGAATCTCGAATTTTGTGGGGTTTCAGGTATGCTTACAACAACTAATAAACACCCTCAACTGCCCATGTTAAGAACGGCTTTTGGAATAGACACTTCCAACTTTGTCAGCATACCCAAAAACCTAGAAAAGTTAACATGTCGAATGTGAACGGCGAGTTGGACGTAAAACAGAACAAAATTTAAATTTCAATTCCATTTTTAAAACAACCGTAAAACAGAGCATTCTCCGCAAATTTTACCAAATTAAAAAAAAAAAAAAAACACTTTCATATTAAATTGCCCCCCCCCTAGGAAAAACATTTTGACCGTCCGCTAAATTCCTCCCCACTTGACTGCAAAAAATTCCACTTTTATTTAGAGCATGGTTATTTATGGACCGAAATATTTTGGCGAAGAGAGGGAGGAGACTAATTGGGTGATAATTCAATGGGTCAGTTCTTTTGCCAGAATTCTTGTAAACTGGTACCACAGAAGCAGTTTTCCAACAGTCAGGAAAGCAAGATTCGTGAAGGCATTTGTTGTAAAGTTTGGAGAGGACTGGAACAACCTCAGCGGAACATTTTTGGAATAATACAGCCGGGGTGAGATCGGGTGCTTTTGAGTTATCTAAGTTTTTTTTTTATATCATGCATTTGAGAAGGGGTAATTTTCAGATCATTTAGTGTCTGTCCGCAAAGGAAAATCAGCGAGGGAGTGGTTTCCTGGGTCCAATGTAGAGTTTGAAGCAAACCGACTGGCCAGCATGGTTAGCCTTCTCTGTTGCCGTGCAAATAACCTCATGATTGTTAGATAGTGGGGGAATTGATGATCGCCCATTATTTACTACACTATTGTAGATTTTCCAAAAATCACGATTTCCTAATTTCTGCGCTTTGATGCGTTATCTGGTAGTTTTGGTATATTCTTTCTTAGCTGTCACTATTTTTTTCTTATGATTACTTTTAGTTTCTATAAACTCTTGGCTGTTTGTAGTGGACTTATGTTGGATAAATCTATGTTATGCATGCTGCCTTTGAGCAATGGCAGCTGACCAAGTAGAAGTAAACCATTGGGGAGAGTGGGGTTTGCTATAGAATTTCTGCGTGAGAACATGAGCTTCAATTGCCACTTTGAACCATTCAGTGGTCTCATTTACGCACTGTTCTGCAGGAAGAGTGCAGATATTTCCCCATGGGGCATCCCTGATGACTTCCCAGTCAGCTTTCTTATAATACCTTGCTGTTTTGAATAATGGCTCTTCAGCTTTGGGTCAAGAATTTAGGGTGATTTCTACCATTATCACAGCATGATCAGCATTCCCGAGTGGGCTATGGGCATTTGTTGCACAATCATCAGTAATAGATCTAGAAGTGAGGCTTGTTGATCTTGCTGGTCTGGGAAACATGTCACAAACGGTTACGTTTCTGACATAGAGAAGCTATGTGTTGTGCTAATTACTCTTGTGGACATTAAAGTCACTAAATACATGTACTTGCGTGCTAGTATCAAGGGAGAGTGCTGTATCTATACTGTCAGGGACTTAGTTGATTAGAGTACATCCTGGGTCGAGGGAGAGTGGGAGAGAAAATATAAGTAGCTAACGTTATATTGCAGATTAAGTCTAAAGCACATAAAGGTTTGGTCGTCCAATTCTAGCTTTGATTCTCTAGTCAAGGGGAAGGAGTTGCAAATACAGACTCCAAGTCTATGCATATGTTTGAATCCTTACAGCAGAGTGGGAGATAATCAGGCATGTTAAAGAAGTTAGAGGGGATGAAGGAGTGTAGGTTAGTTTCACTAAATTTTGTTATCACTATTACCCCTAAGTCCGACTATCAAGGTCTTAAAACCACATGTAAAACTCTTCTCTTAAAAAAAAGATCCATCAAAATTTAAAACGTTTGTTTACCACCATTGCCAATCACCTACTTCTTTTACGTACCATTTTATTTTTCATGTACACAATTGCCTGTCATGTCGCTAAGGATTCCCTGGTCTAACTAATAATTTTTTGTTGTTGTTGTTTACAAAGGGGTTACCACATATCAAGGCCCAGAAGCCACTCGAGGATAAGAGTTAATTTGTGTATTCTAGTCATTGGGACAGTTGCATAATAATCGTTTTTAACAATAATTTGGTATAATTAGATTATTTATGAGGATGGTTGAATAAGAACTTGTCTACGTTGGACTTAAAGATTTTGTATTGTAGTCAGCTGGAAAGCAGACCAACGGAACAGAGTTCCACAAGCAGGCAGTGTAATATTATTTTCAAATATTTTAGATGAGGGAAATAGTTTCCTATATAAATTTTGACCACCATCAATATTTTTTTTGTGTACATTTACACTTACCAAGTATTTCCTTTTTTTTTTTGTTTGTTTGTTTTAAGTCATCATTTTAAATTTTAAAGTGGGGATCACTTTCCTATATAAAGTTAATGTAAATGATCACCGATTTCTTGTCAATTCTTTTTCACCAACCATTTTTTCTTCTACAATTACAACACTTTTGTAGAACAGCATGTAAGTGATATTTTGCTCAGAAATTTCTGTAGAGTATTGAATTAGGATGTAATTTTAAAATATCTGTTCTCTGAATGTGTGCACTTTGACCAGAAACGATGCTGAAATAAACCCTGAACACACTAGCTTGATCATGCAATTAAAACTGCTGAGCAAGGGTAGCACAGACAGATATGTGCTCATTAGCTTCTCCCACATGCCTGCTATAGAGCGTGGTGTCGTCGGCAAATATACCCATCTCAGAGACAATTTTATTAGGTAAGTCATTTATGAATATCAGAAATAAAGGTCCAAGGATCGATCCCTGGGGTACACCCGCATTTATATCAAATTTTTTGGATGTACACCCATAGAGGACAACCTGGATTCTTCTCTTATTTAAGAAGGATCTAATTATGCTAAGCATTCATCCAGTAATACCATAGCATTTTATTTTCATGAGAAGACCATCGTGCCATACACTGTCAAAAGCTATAGATATATCTAGGGCTACTGCCCTCCCCTCCCCTACTTTATCCAGTGTTTGGTATAAACGTTCAGAGATTACAGTTAGAATATCAGCAGTAGAATGGGCTGGCTTAATTTGTCAATGTCATATTGGTGGATTCGACATGAAACATAAGTACATAATGTTTTTGTTTTTTTTTATGTGAAATGCATTGGTTTAAAAAGATCACTAATCTACACAAGCACCAGAATTTTTTTTTTCAACAGATTTTCAAACTGTACCTAAATTGTTGCCATAAAAAAATGGTAAAAAGTTTTGGGTACTTGTACAGTGTAATCAAGAAATTAAAAAATGAAAATATTAGAAAGAAAAAAAAAAAGTTATATTATACGTACCCATTGTGGAATTAAGTTCTCCGGAAAAGCATGTCACTTAATTTGATCGAGTAGTTTCTTTTGTTTTATTTTTGTTTTATTTTTTTAATTTACAGATGAAAAACAATTTTATGGCAGCAAACTAAAGGTAGCCATTTTTGAATTTTTGGACCACGGGTAAAGGAGGGAGGCACCACGGGGAGATAGCTCAGTCTAAAACGCCAGCACTCCCTCTCCCTATGCTAAATAATAGCTTCTCTTTCTTCCTCATGGTCTAAAAATCGAAATATGGCTACCTTTTGCTTGCTTGCTGTCATAAATTGTTTTTCCCCTGTAAAAAAAAAACTATGTGAAATTTTTTTCTAAGAACTTAATTCCGTAACGGGTACATACAATATAACTTTTTTTTTTTAATATTTTCATATTTTATGCCTTCATTAAACTGTACGAATAGCATATTTTGTGATCATTGTAAAAAAAATTATTTTTACATTTTGTCTGTTTTTTGGGGGGTTTTTTCTTTCATACAAAAACAAAATGGTAGTGCTTATAAATAGTTTTATCAGTTTTCGTTATAGTAAACCGATCACCCACTAAAATCTCATATTTTGAAAAAAAATTGAAACCTAAAATTCTCTAGCGGCATGATAGGCTGTAGTGACTGGTGCTATTTGAATGAACACCAAAAGGCTACTGACTCGAATAGAGAATTTTTTTCTCTGCTTCATTGGGATACACTTCACTTCCAAAAGAAAGTAAAATTTTCACAGGAACATGTTAACTCAATGTTTTCTAACAAATGAAGATTGTTTTAAACTGCAAATCTAGCAAGTCTATGCCAAGTTAACGAACCTTATAAAACAGTGATTTGGCATTCGACAGTCACCTGCGAAGACTTAATTGCTCAAGAATCAAAAATTAAACAAAATACTGATAGAAATCTATCCAGAAAATGTTACTAAAGTGAAAATGGAATATTCTACTAATATTTTGTTTAATTTTCAAGCGATTATCAAGACTTTCCAGATGACCGCCTAGGGTGTCAGCCATTTTTTCTTGTTCTAACTTAAGACTCAACACTACTTTATTTTCCAAAGTAAATACACACTTTAAAATAAGTTAAAACACAAACAAATTATCCATGTATGTAAAAGAGTACTTATCTTTCCTTTGGTAACATATTTGTTTTTGGTGGCTTTTTTTTTTTGTTTCGTCTTAACTACAAACATATACAGATCGGTTGAAAATTAAACTTTTTGGTATTTTTTTTTATATATTAGCTCCACCTCCAAAATTTTCTTTAAAATAATGACTTTTGTAGGTTTTTCGACTATGCTGAATAAGAAAATCATTTAAATTTTGCAAAGACAATTAGTTTCCGAGATATAAAAACCTGTATTATGCACTCTAATTCACTGGCGGCCATGTTTGTATGCGCACGCGATAAACAAATAGGTCTACTGCCACAATATTCTTTAAATAGTTAAGAACGGCTTTCGAAATAAACACTCCTTACTTCCCCATGTTAAGAATGGCTTTCGAAATAAACACTCCTAACTTCCTCTTGTTAAGAACAGCTTTCGGAATGAACACCCTCAACCTCATTATGTTAAAAATTATAGAGGTGGACCTAATGTAAAAATTGGACTATGCTGAATAAGAAAATCTCATTTAAATTTTGCACATGTTAACCAAACGACTAAAGAAAAAAAATCTTGTTGGCTACCAAGTAATAAAAAGTGAATATTTGAGATCAAATAAAGGACATTTAAACTACTTAAAACGCAAAAAAATGCGCCAAGTACGTATAACTTTTATTAGCTAAGATAACATTTGTGCGAGAAATTCTACAATTATAAGCAGGCCCCTCATTGGTCACCCAGTCTTTGTTTAGACCAATCAGATTGGTTGATGTTTTAACTACTTGGACTTGGCTTGGCGAGCTTTTGAATGCCTTTTCTTTTTTCAGACAGTTCTAGACAAGCAGCCGGAAAAGAAACATGGAACTCAACTCTCTGGATATGAGGAATTTGGGCATCTCCTTCAAACTTCATTTTAAAGCCTAAATGATTAGGCTAAGTTATTATTATATATGTCTCCCAGAAACTTTTTAAGGTCAGAATTATTGATTTATCATTAATGACTTCGCCTTCAAATGAACATTCTTTATGAACTTCTGTGATGTTGATTCTAGTCGAGAATTGAGTTTTTCATCAGAAGGCATCATACAAACCCCTTCAAACGGCTGTAATTAACCCAATCTTCAAACAATGCTGAACCCGAATTCCAGTTCCTACTGAAGATAAAGGACTATTACCTTTCGAGGTGTTACCAGCTTTATTCAGAGGAAAAATAGGCATTTCCTTTTTTGCAACGAAGAAGAAATAAAATTTGTGTCGAATTTTAGAGATATGCTTTGTTGCAATTGTTAATTTTTTGCCACTGTGTTGCAGCGAAAACAGGTGAGAAGAAATATCTCCCCATTTTTTTTTTTTTTTTTTTTTTTTTTTTGCAAAAAAGGAATTATTTTAAACTTGTAGTTTGTTGCTAAATAATTTGTTAAAACTTAGGGTTTAAAATTAATTAAGTTAGCTTTAAATGCTAGGTATTTCGGAATAATTAAATATTTGATATGTGTATTCATATTTGATGTCATAATTGTTAAAAAAAAATAAAAAATAAAAACCTTCAGTCATTATTCATATTTGATTGTCGTAATGCTTGAAAAAAATCTTTGCCATTACGTTAAATTAGAAATTAATGCCACGAGGTGATTTGTGGCTTATAAAATTTATTTAAGCTTGTTCGCTTAACCTTTGAGAGTCTTCTTTAATAAAGATTTAAATTAATTTATTCACATTTAATACTGCCTCGTCTTGCCACTTGATTTAAGTGAGTTTAATTTTTTTTTCTTTCTATCAAAAAAGAAATAATTCACATACATACATATATATATATTTTTGAATAAATAATTCAATTCACATACCTATATATGTATATTCGAATGTTTTTTTTCTAGTTGACTAAACTATTTTTTTATTAAATGTTGGGTTCTTGTCTGCTGTTTAAAATTTCATTAATATTGTTTTTTTAATTACATCTAAATGATTGCATGCTGAACTTTGAAAAAAAATAAATAAATAAATCAAATTATATTCTTGTTCAAAGATCATAAGAGTTATTTCCCTTGGACCGCGAAAATTAGTATGGTCGTTTATTTCTTTTCGCCGTTTATTTTTTTTTTGTTTGCTCCCCCCCCCCTCCCTTCTTATTAGTTGGAAGGGTTAATATTATTCACAACAATTAGTATTCTCAATTTTTTTTAATATATTTCTCTGGCTTTATCAAGCTTGGTCTGTTTTTAGGAAATTTTTTCCACCTGTTAATTGTTCTTTTTGCTTCGAGCCACTAAACTATGACTAATAAGGGCTTGATCTCCCAGATCAAAGTGAAGAAATTTCGTATCACCAGGACATTGGACTGGTTGATCGAAATACTACTAGACTAGCCTCTCACGAATCGAGCTCTTTGGATGTTAAAAAATGGTTAACTGAATTGGACAACCTGTTTGACCAGTTGATTCTAAAATCCCCCATTGAAGAAAAATTGAAACTGTGTTGAGAATCGGCGCAGTTTACTACTGATATGAGAATAAAATTATTCGAGTTGAAGCCAAGAAGAATCAGGTTTAAAAGGAGTTACTACTATTCAACCAATGAGAATGGAATTGAACTGTCCTAATTTTAGTGGGTCCCCCCTTATCAGATAAATTCGAATTTCGAAGTTTCCTCAGATCTTGGAGACCCTAATGCCTATCATTATTCATGCCTTTTTCCTTGTGTCAGATGCACAAGTAGCCCTGTCATGGATTTTAAACAGGAAGGGTTAAAAAGAAAAATATTTTTTTGTGGAAAATCGTATATCGGATATAAATAAATCCTTGGAGGAGATTAACCTCAAATTTGGGGTACTCCCTAACCTCAAGTATGTACCTTTGCCGGATAATCCCACAGATCTATTAACTAGAGACATGTTGCGGACCAGGATATAATAATACCCTAACTCACTACAAGAAAATAATGAAACGAATAGAATTGAAGGAAACAAAGACTCAATTCATGGATAAGATAAACGTTGTTTATTTACTGTTGAAAGAATGTTTTAGATATAACATGTGTTCATGTCCGCGCGGATGTAACCATCGTTCGTTGCAGGACTGGTGTTGTAGAAAGAAAAGGAAATGTGTGTTCATCTCAAGTTCGGGTCACTATCATTTGTTTGCGCGTGGAAAGAGAAGTGAGTAATGTAATAGAACGAGAAATGGCAGTCCATCGTGTAGACAAAGAAAAGGATAGACGGTTGTTAGCAGTCAGCTACGTGAAGGTGTTCTCAGGGACTAGTAGTAGATAGAGAAAAAGCGAGAATGTGTACGTACGGTCTGTTAGCTTTTTGCCCCACATAGTAGCAAATGGCGTGAGGTACGCGCGTCGGTCCGTAGACCGACCAGCTCAAAACAGCTCGTCTCTTCCTTTTATACTTGTTTCCGGTGTGTCTTTTGCGTTTGTGTGGATTTCCTTTGAAAGGGGAAGTGACGTTGTCCTTGCCTGCGTGTATGCGAGTACATGTGTGTACATTAGCGTGTGTGTATATACACGTGAATGTGAGTGTATGTATGTACGTGTGTGGAAGTGGGCGCGTATGTTTGTGTGCGCGTATGTATATGACAAGTAATATAGTTTGAAATGTGAACGCGTGTTTTTGTGTGAGACTAGAAAAGGCTCGCGCAAACATTACTACGTCTAAGTTCGCACAAGTATTCAAGTTCTGGGTATATGACCCAGATTGGCTAAACCAAGATAGAATCAGCTGACCCACATCTCCCTTACCCTGTCTTAACGACGAACAGGAAAATTGTTTCCCGTATGTTCTCGGATGAAGCCGGCTCGGATAAGAATTGTTTACTTTTAAAATAATCTGATTTCTCTACATTATTTAATGTCTTAGAAAAGGTTTTAAGATTCGGTGATAAGTTACAACACCGAAGCGCTGACAAGAATATAAAAGAGCTAAACTGTTGCTCTTTTCTCACATGCAAAGCAAAGTTTTTCCCTTTGAATTAGATTTAAAATAACCTTCAAATAAGGTTGCACCTCCAAAGGTAGCAGCTCTTGGCTTGTTCTAAGTGGGTTGGTTGTTTTGTTTTACGGCATATCAACCCTTTTCAGGTTATTTAATGCTGAATCTGGTGATTTTGAAGAACGATTTTTTAATATAGTATATTTGTTTTTTAAGTCGTATTCTATTTAACCCATAGTTGGGACCCTAACAGGTGCTACCACTCCGGGTCAGAGTGGACCTGGGAGCAATGGCAATTAAAGGGTGGCTCCACACTCCCTAAGGCCTGCAAGCTGGGGCCCTCACCATCGGATATAGTTTAAGGTCATATCCAGGACCGGCTTGTTCTAAGATAATTATGGTCTGATGCAGACTAGGGGACGCATTCACAACTCCAATATTCTTTTCGAACTAAAATTCCTTATTCTGTTAGGAAAAAAAATCATCTGACTAAACTGGTCATTAATGAAGCACACTTAATTTACTGCCATATGGGAACAAATTCAACCCTTAGCACGGTTATCCGGATTTTGGACTCCCCAGGGGAGACAAGCAGTTATGACATTTCTCTGCAGTTGCATTACATGTAAGAGGATTGGTACGCTGCCCTGCCAGGCCCCCTCCAGGTTTCAACTACCCTCTCATAGAGTAAATTTTGTTCACCCCTTTCAAACAGGTGGGTGTGGATTTTACAGGGCATTTTTTTGTTAAATACAATGAACAAGGCATCATACCAACCCCTTCAAACACTTGTAATTAATACAATCTTCGGACAGTGCTGAACCCGAATTCTAGTTATTGCTGAAGATAAAGGACTATTACCTTTCAAGGTGTTACCAGCTCTGGCACTTGTACAGTTTAATCAAGACATTAAAAAATGAAAATATCAAAAGGTTATGTTGTACGTATCCGTTTTGAACTGAAAATCTCAAAAAAAAAAATTTTCACTTAATTTGATTGAGTAGTTTTTTGTTTTTTTTTACAGTGGAAAAACGCATTTTTATGGCAGCACAATGAAGGTAGACATCTTTGAATTTTTAAATTTTTTTGAACATGCCATGGGGAGATAATTCAATGTAAAGCGCCGACACTTTCTCCCCATCTTTAATACTAGCTTTTCTTCCTAAAAATCGAACCTTTTGCTCGGTATCATAACAAATTGTTTGCCACTTGTACAGTTTAATCAAGACATTAAAAAATTAAAATATCGAAAAAGAAAAAAAAAAAAAAAAAAATTATATTGTACGTATCTATTTTAAACTGAAGATCTCCGAAAAAAAACTTCACTTAATTTGATTAAGTAGTTTTAGTTTTACAGTGGAAAAATACATTTTTATGAGAGCGTGTTGAAGTCAGCCATTGTGGAAATTTTTAACACGCCATGGGGAGATAACTCCATGTAAAGCACCGACACTCCCTCCCCATCTTTAATACTAGCTTTTCTTTCTTAAAATCGAACCTTTTGCTCGGTATTATAACAAATTGTTTTTTCTCTGTAAAAAAAAAAAAAAAAAAAAAACTACTTGATGAAATGAAGTGATTTTTTTTTCAGAGAACTTTATTCCATAACGGATACGTACAATTTAAACTTTTTTTTCGATATTTTCATTTTTTAATGTCTTGATTACACTGTACAAGTACCAATTGTTTTTTCGCTGTAAAAAAAAAAAAAAAAAAAAAAAAAAAAAAAAAAATACTTGATGAAATTAAGTAAAATTTATCAACCTTAGAACTATTTTATGCCATTTCACCGTCTTCATTAACACTGCGCACGGTAGCAATTCTTACTATATTCGCGCACACATGGATCATCACATGACATTTCAGAAGGTGCATGAATACACAGCGGACATTTTAAATAACAAGAAATATTTTTCATAAAATAAAAAGTAGTTTTCACCTCATTTAATAGTAAAAATAATGCTGTGAGTAAGTTTTCAATGAGCAATTTACAAAAACATTTGTTTTTCGCTCTTTTTTTGTAGGGGTGTATTCAATTATAGAACTAGGTGCTTCTGCAATTTAATTACCCATTTTTCCGTAAGTAACATGCTGACATTAACTGAGCAGAAGAACCATTTAATATTTCATAAAAATTCTGTTTACATTTGGGGGGGAAACAGTGGACAGGCTTGGAGGTGTTGTGATGGCGGGTTACTTATGGAAAAACTGTAAATTAAACTGCAGAAGTACCTGTTAAAAATCTATACAAGTTCTATAATTGAATACACTCCTCCAAAAGAGAACGAAAAACAAAAATGTTTTTGTAAACTGCTCGTGAAAACTTAATTTTTTAGCTCAATTAAAAAGCATTAAAAACTATGTAATAACAAAAAAAAAAAAAAAAAAAATGAAGCACATTATTATTTTTTAATTTTCTATTTCAAATGTCCGCTAAAGATTCCTCCGCAATGTGACAAGTCACTTTACTACACACGTGTGCACATGGACGTCTTATGTAAGAAAACACTAATACACGTTCACACGTAGCGTTAACGAAGGCAGGAAATGGCACAAAATAGTCCCAGGAGTTAATTACCATGCAAACTTTGTAAATTTGCGACGGGTTTGATTATCAGATTCATTGTGGGTGACCTCTATTACCTTCTAAAAAAAATTAGAATGGTCACGGTTCTGTTGTAGCATAAGGTAACATTTACTAAAACTCGTAAACATTAATCAGAAGTGACTTTTCCAGGGCATTTACTAGCAAGCTCAAATATCAGCTTACGTGATAAACTAACAGACGGAACTTGATGAAAGCTTAAATTTGCTTTAAAGTTATTTTAAAACACAAAAATAAATAGTTCCTGCTTACTTGCCCTCCCCCTACGATACAAAGTGAGACACAAGGTCGGTTTTTAATGTAGGGGAAAAGCCAGTGCTCCAAATAAAAACAAGGGGGGGGGGGGGTTCTGGAATGGAATAAATATTAAAATTTTCTTAGTCTAGAAGGAATTCTATTTCATTGGACAGAGGACAAAATAGAATAAGTCACGCATCAGAAAAGTATCGCAGCCTCGCTGTAGTCACAGCGAGATCTACTCAAATAGAATAATAGCGCGCAGCCCCACTGTAAAACCCAATTGTGCATGCGCCTGTATAAAGATTACTTCAGCTGCGCGTACATCATCTTTTTATGCGCACGCAGATTGTGGACTTATAAACAAAACTTTACCTTTTCACGCAGACGTTTGGGAAAGCACCTAACGTCATAAAGATGGGTTTTTTTTCATCCAATCGGATTACAAAAAAAAAAAAAATTTCAAAAATATTTTTTATCTGACAGTGTTCGTGGAGCCGGTTGGCAATCAATAAATAGGGCATTTTGTGCCCAAACCAATCAGTCGACCCTTCGACTCTGTCCCCAGTACGTTAAACGCGCGCGCAATCAAGAATTAATTTTCCACGGAAATTAATTTTTTTACCCCTTTTCTATCTCTCTGCTAAAGTAAGCGATGGACTTTTTTCTATTTCATTTCATTACCTCAGTCGCAGGAAGAGACTTCCAATTATGAAGAAACTTTTTTCTTTTTTTTTTTTTTTTTACCCAGTGATCACCACTTATCAAGGCCCGGAAGCCACTCAGGGATAAGGGTTATTGCAAGTACTTTCTTATCTTCTCTTTTCATTTATTTCAGATTTTGAAAAAATAAATTTTGTATTACGTTTATTCATCCGCCTCAGTCATCTTTGTTTGATTGCCACCACCATTTTACACTTGATTTTTTTTTTTTTTTTTTTTTTTTTTTTGGAGTTGGCGGGACCAACACCGAGACCCGTAGTCCCGCAACAAGAGACTCACTTTGTTCCGTAAAATTTTAGAAAAAGCGTGAACTTGAATTAGTAGAAAAAAAATATTTTTCTTGTAGATTTTGGTGTGCTACAAAAGAATCTGAAAACCGTATCCGTTGCAAATTAATAGTTTCGGAGATATTAATATTTTCCCAATGGATTATTTTCTTTATAAAATCCACTATAATGGCGTAGGTCAGTTGATTGCGCATGCACACATAGGCCATTTCACCGACTTCATTTACGCTACGCATGAGCGATAGTCACGTGACATTTTACAAGGCGCATGTATACATGGCAGACATTTTAAATCACAAGAAATATTTTCATAAAATAAAAAGGTTTTACCTCATTTTATAGTAAAAATAATACTGTTAGTAAGTTTTCACGACTGGTTTACAAAAAACCAGTCTTTATGCTTTTCGTTTTTTTTTTTCGGAGGAGGGGGGGGGGGGCAATCATATATAGAACTTGTATAGCTTAACAGGTGCTTCTGCAGTTAAATTAACCGTTTTTCAGTAACGTGCCGAAAATTATCGAGCAGAGTAATGATTAACATTTCACAAAAATTCTGTGTTTACATTGGCGGGGCGGAGGGGGGCGGTGACGGCGGCGGTGTTGCGCAACATCGCCGCCGCCCCCCTCCGCCCCGCCAATGTAAACACAGAATTTTTGTGAAATGTTAATCATTACTCTGCTCGATAATTTTCGGCACGTTACTTACGAAAAAACGGTCATGTTTTTGTAAACTGCTCATGAAAACTGATTTTTTTAGATAAATTAAAAAGCATTAAAAACTACGTAACACACAAAAATGAACCATATTTTTTTTTAAATGCCCGCTAAAAATTCCTCCGCAATGTGACAAGTCATTTTATGGTCGTCGTGCGCACGTGAACGCAAGAACCAAAATAACGTGAACAGATACAACGATGTGTTGTGGTATTTATTTTTTACTTACGGAAACTAATAAAATGCTGATTTTGAAAAATAAATATGATTTCTCTTCGGTCTGTGCGCATGCGTAATTAGCCGACTTACGCCATTATAGCAGATTTTATAAAGAAAATAATCCCTTAAAAAAAATGTTGAGGTCTCTGAAACTATTAATTTGCGACGGATACAGATTCATTTTTAGCACCGAAATCTACAAAAACAATATATTTTTATCTACTAGTCCGAGTTCACGCTTTTTCTAAAATAATACCCTTTGTTCCATGACAAAGTGTTCTTGCCTTTGGTAATTACTTTCGACTATTGTTTTGTTTTTTGTTTTATTATTATTAATTGTTACGAATCGCTAAAAAATCAGTACTTCTGCAGTTTATCGCCGAAAACGGAGACGCCATTTTATTTCGGGCACCTGCCATTAAAATCAGAGGGAGAAATCAATATTTTAAACTATTGCCGAAATAGGAAATAAACAACAAAAAAATTAAACTAGATATTAAGATCTTTGAAAAAAAGTAAATAAAGAAAGTGAAAGAGAACATATATACGTAATTGTTTAATTGAAAATGTTTCCATTTAATTAATGAAAACATGGAGTTTTTGATTAAATGTATATATATTTATTATTAAAAACAGAAAATGAAAAAAGACATTAAAACACAGAAATTGAAAATGACATTCATAATTGTTTAAACTTGGCGAGCGCCATTTGAAAACCAAACATGGTAATCATTAAGATTAGTCTTCCTTTGTTTACAAAGCCATTTGATGGAAGTGACGTCCAACATATTTTTAGCTACGGATGAGCAAAACTGTATAGAATTAACCTTTTATTATTATTATTATTATTATTATTATTATTATTCAATCTTCCCCCCAAACAAGGCAAGTGTGACTTTGAAGTAGGGGACATTATGAAGGGAGATAAGTAGAAAGATGTTTGTTCACATTACACTTGAACTTCTGCATATCAGTACAGTTGGGAAAGCAGTATACTGGAAGGGAGTTCCAAAGACTTGCAATTCTGGGGAAGAAACTATTGGAGTAAAAGGCTTTCTTACACCTAGGGATCTCTACTGTAAAGGGGTGGGACTTAGTTGCTTGTCGGGTTTGTTGGGGGTAGTCACGTCGAGGAGGTACAAGTGCTTGTAGTTCGTCAGAGCAGCCACCATTAAAGTATTTGTAGAACAGGAAATGGGATCCAACATTTCATCGATGGGACAGAGGCTGAAGCTTAGATGACAGTTCAGGACCTATCAGGTTGGCGACTCTCCTTTGAACCCTGTCCAGGAGTGAGAGACAAACAGCAGATGCAACCAGCCCAAATGTGACAGCAATACTCCATATATGAGCGAATGGTGGCCTTATAGAGGTACAGGATACTTTTAGGTAGCCTACCTTCTTTGCAGCAGCCTTGGCAATGCTCTCAATGTATATATTCCTGTTCATGTTCCCTGTAAACGTTAGGCCGAGGAGTTTAAAGGAAGTACTTTCAGGCAGTATTCTTAGCCATTGCCTTTGGTGGTAGAAAAGGTTTCTTGTAGTTATTGAAGGAAACAAGCTTAGTCTTGGCAGCATTGAATGTGATCATCCATTTTTGTCCCTATTCCACTACAGATTGGAGGTCATCCTATAATGATTCTGCCATTTCCGTAGATAGGTGTTCATATGTTTTTCCCCTCATGCCCGTTATAGAAGGTTGTGTCATTCGGCAAATATACCCACCTCCGAAACAATTTTATCAGGAAGGTAATTTATGAATATCAGGAATAATAAAGGTCCAAGGATAGACCGCATTTATATCATATAGTTTAGATGTACGACCGTCGAAGACACCTTGTATTTTTCTCTTAAGAAGGATTTAATTACATTGTGTATTTTTCCAGAGATACAATATGATCTAATTTTCCTTAGAAGACCATCGTGCCATACCCTTAGATATATCAAGGCCTCCCGCTCTACCGAGGTATTAACATGTTAATAATATATCTCGGCGGCGGTGGCCTGGGGCTGGGCTCTACCCTCCCCTGTTTTGTCCAGTGAACGGTATATACGTTCAGAGACTACAGTTAAGATATCTGTTGTTGAATGGGCTTGCCTGAATCCAGTTTGTCGGTCAGGAGTTTAGCAGATGTTAGGTGTTGAACTGGGGCTTGATTAACTTTTAGAAGTTTTATTTAAACTTTTTCTTTTTTAGATTTATGAACTGTTTTTCCCCCATTAATATGTTTAGGAACATTTACCTAACTTTTATAATAAAAGTTAGGTAAACGTCGATATCGAAATTTTGAAATTAAAGTTAGTTTAAAAAAAAAAAAAAAGGGGGGGGGTTATTGTTGAATAAAATTTCAAAGTGATAAATGGAGAAAAAAAATCTCGAAAAGAAAAAAAAAAAAAAAACACCGTCTTTTTTCTTTTTTTTTAAATAAAAAATTTAATTTTAAAATTTCGATGTTCGGAAAACAGTCCTTATTTCATTATAAAAGTTTGGTTGTTTTTTTTTTATAAAAAGAATAAAACAGTTAATAAATATTAAAAAAAAAAAAAAAAACAGTCCATTAAGTTCAAATAAAAATTGTTTGAATAAAACTTCTAAAAAAAAAAGAAAAAAAAAGTTCATTCTATACGGTTTTGGTCATCCGTAGCTAAAAATATGTCGGACGTCACTTCCGCCAAATGGCTTTGTAAACAAAGGAAGACGAATCTTCAAAATCACCCAAACATTTATTGTATAATAAAATGGTACTTGTACATTTAGTCAAGACATTAAAAAATGAAAATACCGAAAAAAGTTTAAATTGTATGTAGCCGTTATCGAACGAAGTTCTCCTAAAAAAAATTTCACTTAATTTCATCAAAAAGTTTTTTTGTTTTTTTTGTTTACAACGGAAAAACACGTTTTTATCAAAATATAATTGTAAAGACATTTGAAATGTCTGCGTAAAAAAAAAACAATTTTGTAATTTTTTTTTTGGTGCTAGTGCACTTAGTGATCTGCGCTATTTTTTAAGTTTAATTTACAAGTTTAATTAAAGTTTTCTGATATGCTTTTTTTGGTATTATTATACAAACACCGTGACAGCGTTAGGGTTAGGGTTAGGGTTAATTCGCTGTCACGGTGTTTGTATAGTTTTACCCTTTTTTTTTTTATATTCAATTCTAAGGTTAAAGTATAGAATAGTTACAAAACACCCTCCCCTCCCCATGTTAAGAATGGTTTTTTTAAATAATAACGTTATTATTTCAGCACGGATTGCACTATGCACTGGTACCTTTTTTTTTTTTTTTTTCCTACTTCGGTCATAGTTTAAAATACTGATTTTTACCTCTGATTTTAACGACAGGTGCCCGAAGTAAAATGGCGTGTCCATTTTCGGCGATAAACTGTAGTAGTACCAAGAAATCTTGGCAAATATATCATGAAAATATCTGAAATTTGAATTTTCGTTTGCGCTTCGCTTCGCTTCGCTTCACTTACCGAAATCTCCAAGGTAGTTGGTTGTTTAAACCGATTCCTTTGTTTCTGCACATGGCACAGATGAGATTTAACTTGATGCCGTCAACCATTGTTGGATTACTTTCGTCTTATTATTATTCAATTTAAAAAACAAAAGCCGATTTGATTTATGAGGGAAGAATGTCAGACAGTAATATCAAGATGGTACGTAAGAGAACACGTGTTTTCCTGTGTTATAAAAATGCGCCAATTTTTAATGGGGAGATAACTCTTGGAAAATATAAAAATAATGATCTCCCCTTTAGTAGACATGTTTTGTCTTTACTTTTATAATTTTTGTGTGCAAGCCCAGAGTCCAACTTAATTAGAAAAAAAAATACAGTAAAATCTTTATAAAATTCGTACCCGGCATGAAACAAAAATGTCATATTCCAAAAATCACGTAAATTGATTAAGTAGTTTTTTTTTGTTTTTTTTTGTTTTGTTTTTTACACAGTGGTCACCACTTATCAAGGCCCGGAAGCCACTCAGGGATAAGGGTTATTGCAAGTACATTTACGTTAGTGTGGAGATTTGATGAAGTGTTTACTTAAGGGGGCGGTTCATTAGGAATTTGTTAACGTTGGACTTGAACACATCCAAGTTGTAGTCAGGTGGGAAGCAGGCAGACGGAACAGAGTTCCACAGGCGTGCAGTTCTAAGAAAGAAGCTTTGTTCATGGAATCCACGTTTTGAATTTAGGCACAGATAGAGAGTGGGGGGAATTTTTCACAGTGGATTCAGGTAGACGAGTGTTTTTCGTGAAAGATTGGCGAGGGGGTACCAGAGATTGGAGTTCAGACGAGCACCTGCCATGGAAATAACGATAAAACAGGAATAGGCTCGCAACGTCTCTTCTGTGGGAGAGAGGTTGCAGGGTAGAGAAAAGGGCATCCCCCACTAAGCCACGAAGTCTATTTTGTACTCTGTCAAGGCAGGATAGGCTGTTTTTAGCAGCTCCTGCCCAGATATGGCAGCAGTATTCCATCCTTGGACGTACTTGGCTTTTATATAGATAGAGAATTGTATCAGTAGTGAGATATCTTCTGGAGCGGTAGAAGAATCCCATCATCTTTCCAGCGATCTTGGCAACAGACTTGATGTACGTGTTCCATTTCAGATCAGGAGTAAAGGTCAAACCCAGAAGCTTGTCAAAATACGGGGCCTCTCCCAGACGAGAGCCATCCATCCCAATTGATGCCAGATGGGGATCAGAGCGTTGATGATGTAAGGATAGGAGTTTGGTTTTAGATGCATTAAAGGTAACCAGCCACGTCTTCCCCCACTGAACCACGCGCTCGAGATCAGAGGAGAGAGAATCAGAGAGAACTATCATTTACAGCCTTTGATGTGTTGCCGTAGATGGTCGTGTCATCAGCATAGATGTCAACGAATGATTTAAGTATGTGTTTAGGGAGGTCATTGATGTAGATCAGGAAGAGAGTTGGGCCCAGGATTGACCCTTGAGGGACTCCAGCATTAATACTGCAGGCCTCTGATTTTTGTCCATCGACCACTACTCTTATGAGCCTATCAGAGAGAAATGATTTAATGATTGAGAAAACATTTCCAGTTATACCGTAGCTGGAAATCTTGTGAAGTAGACCTTTATGCCATACCTTGTCGAAGGCCTTTGATATGTCAAGAGCAATTGCCCTAGAAAGGAAGCCTTTGTCAAGAGATTAACTAATCCTATGAGATATAACCATCAGCACATCTGCGTTAGATCTTGCAGAGCGGAAACCATATTGTGTGTCACTAAGAAGGTTGTTTCTGCTGAGGTGGTTAACTATTTCTCTATTTAATATGGATTCCAGCAACTTACTCATAACACACAGGAGACTTATTGGTCTGTACTGAGAGGGAGATGACTTATCACCTGAGTTCTTAAATACAGAGCAAACTGATGAGGTCTTCCAGGAAGTCGGAAAGCACTTCTCCTTAAGGCAGCGCTTAAACAGTTTTGTAAGTATGGGAGCAAGTTCTGGTTGAAGCTTTTTTAACACTATAATTGGGATGCCATCAGGGTCAGTTGCTTTACTGGAATTAAGGTTCTTGATTAGCTTGGCGACCTCATGCACGGATATTTGTATGTTACCTAGCATGTTCTTTGTTATAGGAGGAAATATGGGGAGTTGATGGCCTTCGTCGCATAGGGTAGAATTAGCTGCAAAGTTCTTTGCAAATAGTTTGGCCTTGTCTGATGCTGACGAGATGACCTCTGGTCCATTAATAATGGTTGGGATAGAACGCACACTTCTGTTCAGGATCCTATTTGTTATTTGCCAAAACTTGTGGGAACCAAGCCGCTGATCAGCTACCTTGGATTTAACAGACTGGGCATATAGCTCTCTTGCATTTTTTATTACTCTTCTGGCAGTCCTGAAAGCAGCTTTAGTTTTTATTTTGTTTTTTTTACAAAGGAAAATAAAACTTTAATGAAATCGATCGTGTCGCAGCCATATTGCTAATTTTGCGGTGCCAGGGGAGATAACTCCAATCACCACTTAAAGGTTGTCAAAATTTTATAAGATTATTTTGAAACATAGGCAGAAAAAATACCGAGATAAATTTTTTTTGGTTTTGTTTTTTGGGTTTTTTTTTTTTCACTTATTTTACAAAGTTTCTCTGTACTTTTTCAATCCTTTTTTCATTTTGTCCTTTGTTAATCACCTTTTCGTTTAAAGATACCTCCTCCTTGTTCGCGAAATAAGCAAGATGGCCGTGACACGATCGATCTCATTATAATTTGATTTTCCTCTATAAAAAAAAAATACTTGATCATTCAAATCAGCAATTTTTTTTTTTTGTATAAAAATTTTATTCCATATAGAGTACATACAATATAGTTTTTTTTTTTTTTTCAATATCTTCATTTTTTAATGTCTTGATTAAACTAAACAAGTACCGGGTTTTCATAACGGAAATATTTTTTTTTTTTTACAAATTTTAGCGATATTAATGGTAAATCGTAGCCATTGCAAGGCTGATTTTGACCTCAGTAGTTCGAATTGAGGTGTCTACCTTTATTTATTAAATATGGTGGATCAAGACACAACATCTCACTTCATCATAAAACTTTGTCTTTTTAGTCAGTTTAAAAGTTTTGGAATCCAGGAGATGATATTGCCAACACCTTTATTTTTCAGCAATATCATCTACTGGATTGGTTGGATTTGTACTTATTATGTTTGAATTTAATGTATTTTTTAACATATGTGAAACATTCACATTTTAAAACTGTTAAAATATTTTCTGTATCACATTCACCTTTTCAAAACTGCTAAAACTGTAAAACAAAAAGATGTGACATATTCATTATTTCTATTTTTTTTTCATGTTTTTGTAAATAAATATATTTTTCAAATATCTAAATAGTTTTTTTTTTATAGGAGTCACTATTTATCAAGACTCGAAGGCCACTTGAGGATAAGGGTTAATGAGTGTACAGTAGTCAATGGGATAATATTGTAGTAATCATTAGTAGTGGAAATTTGGTCAATTGGATTACTTAAGGGGACGGTTCATAAAGAATTTGTTTACGTTGGAGTTGAAGATGACCACATTGTAGTCAGCTGGAAAGCAGGTAAACAGAAGAGAGTTCCACAGGCGTGCAGTTCTAAGAAAGAAGTTTTGTTCATGGAATCTATGTTTAAGTTTAGGCACAGTTAAAGATTGGGGAAAGTATTGAGAGTGGTTTCAGCTAGACGAGTGTTTTTCATGAAAGTTTGGCAAGGGAGGGACCATAAGTGCTCAGACGAGCACTTGCCTGAAAATAATGATAATGCAAAGACAAGCTCATAACGTCTCTTCTGTGGGAAAGAGGTTGCAGGGAAGAGAAAAGGGCATCCCCTACTAGGCTGTGAAGTCTATTTTGAACTCTGTCAAGGCAGGATAAGTTCTTTCTAGCAGCTCCATCTCAGATGTAGCAACAGTACTCAATTCTTGAACGTACGTGGCTCTTATACAGGTAGAGAATTACATTAGCAGTGAGATATCTACTGGAGCGGTAGAAGGATCCCACCATTTTTCCAGTGACCTTGACAACAGATTTTATGTACATGTTCCATTTCAGACCAGGAGTAAAGGTCAAACCCTCAGAAGCTTGTCAAAACATGGAGCCTCCCCAAGACGACAGCCATTCATTTCAAGTGATGCCAGATGAAGATCATAGTGGTGATGATGTAAAGATAGGAGCTTGGTCTAAGGTGCATTAATAGTAACCAGCTATCTCTTTTCTCATTGTACCACATGCTCAAGATCAGAGAGAGAATCAGAGAGAACTTGGTCATTTACAGCCTTGGATGTGTTTAATACTGTGAGCTTCTGGTTTCTGTCCATCAACCACTACTCTTATGAACCTATCAGAGAGAAATGATTTAATAATTGAGAAGACATTTCCAGCTATACTGTAACTGGAGATTTTGTGAAGTAGAACTTTTATGCCATACCCTATCAAAGGCCTTTGATATGTCAAGAGCAATTGCCCTAGAAAGGAAACCTCGATTGAGAGCTTTGCTAATCCTATGAGATATAACTGTTAGCACATCTGCTGTAGATTAGCAGAATGGAATGTATTTCATGTCACTAAGAAGGTCATTTTTGCTAAGATGATTGACTACTTCTCTATTTAACACAGATTCTAGCAAGTTACTCATGGTGCACGGGAGACTTATTGGTCTGTACTGAGAGGGAGATGACCGATCATCTGAATTCTTAAATACAAGGCATACTGATGAGGTTTTTCAGGGTGTTGGAAAGCAATTCTCCTTAAGACAACGTTTAAACAGCTTTTTAAGCATGAGACTTAGTTTTGGTTGAAGCTTTTTCAACACTATAATTGGAATGCTATCAGGGTCAGTTGCTTTACTGGAATCAAGGTTTTTGATTAGCTTGGCAACGCCACGCACAGATATTTGTATGTCACATAGCGTGTTTTCAGATACAGGAGGAAATACAGGGGGTTAGTGGTTTGGTCACATTGGTGAGAATTAGCTGCAAAGTTCTTGCCAAAAATTTTGTCTTTGTCCGATGCTGATGAGATTACCTCAGGTCCATTGATGTTCAAGACTCTGTTGGCTATTTGCCAAAACTGGTGGGAACCAAGCCACTGCTCAGCTACTTTAGACTTAACGGAATGAGCATACCACTCTCTCGCAGTCTTTATTACTCTTTTACAGTGGTTGTTGAAAGTCCTGAAAGCGGCTTTAGTCTCAGTACATCTATTACATTGGAAACAATGGAAAAAGTGATTTCTGTGCACAATGACAGCAGCACAATCTGAAGAAAACCATGGTTGGCTGTTAGGTTTCTGTTGGAATATTTTGGAGGGTATTAAGCGGTCTATACCTACAATTAACCATTCCATCATGTCTGATACTATAGAGGACACATTATTTTTAAACATAGAATGCAGAGTAGATCTTATATAAATGTACGGAATCTATCCTAGTCAGCCATAGAGTATCGATATACTGTACAATGGAGAGGTACGTTTGAGGACTTATTACATTTTGTTTTTATCTGAACTGATACAATCGAATGGTTGGAAGATTCCAGTGGAGACAGAATGGAATATGAACATAGCTCAGGGCAAGTTGTAAGAAAAAGTTCTAGGAGACTTGCATACTGACTGTCAGTGTTGGGCACAAAGGTGGGTTCGTGACCAATCTGAGTTAAGTTATAAGCAATGGAAAAATCATGACAGAGTCTCCCCTTATCATCTGTCTTGTTTAAGTGGGCTAACCATTCCACATTGTGAACATTGAAGTCCCCACAGACATGAATGTTAGTCAAAGGATAAGCAGCAGGATGGAGTTAGGACTTTATTTAAGTAATATACTTAATATATACTATTACTATAAGCTTGCTTGTATTGAAAATGCTTGCTTCCTTGCTAGCCAATCAAACCATCTAATATAGTTAGTCTTACTTTCAATTATATTTGAAACTAAAATACACAGTGGCATTAGCTACATCGCTAGGACTATTACTGAATAGATATGCAATGCTTTGAGCTTGATCAAACTGACTGCATTTAATTAATCCCGACGTACTATATACTAATAGTTTTTTCTCATTACGGTACAAGCAACCTTGCTGAATTGCTACGTATATCCAATATGTACTTTGCCTCCAAGACGACTGACTGCCTATGTCTGATTTGCATGTTAAGTATAAAAAAAAACATTTTTCTTCTCTTCTCAAACTAAACGTTACTTGGCACTCAAAACTCTTATAATTAATCCTAACTGTATTCTGTATGTTTAATCCTCTCTTGAAAACTAACAATCTGCTCTACTCCACAAGCTGCCACTAACACTCATACAATACACCCGACTTAGATGGGGCTCTTTAGCTTTCAACCCTTAACCTTCGCATGCTGACCGATTGGAAGTCATGATCACTAAACATCTGTACATTTCTACTCCTTAGGCATGCATTAGTTTATTCTTATCCAGGTGGATACTCACTAAAAACAGTCTCTACTTAGATATACAACTATCTATATTACATACCAATAGCTGTCCCTTCCTTAGCTTAGCAATGTTAAATACAAAAACTGAATCGATACTCTATAATGCAAATACAACTTCCTGATTTTTTAATACTTACAATCTCCATATACTGGAAATATGCCCATATATCTATTTATTGTATTATACATACTGTATACGACATAGCATATAATTTACTCCCAATTATACCTGTACTGTAATGTATTTCATATCAAAAATGACGTTACTTGTATCTATTGAATATACAACTTAACCCTCCTGCTATCTAAAATATCCAGAGCTTGTACAATTTTTTCTAGTTAATTCGTAATACCATACCATTCTGCAATGCATTATCCTATTCCTAAGCCAACATAAAAATAAGAAAAGGAAACTTTTTTTTTAACCTAAAGGAAAAAACAAATCACGTTAACTCCTTCCAACAGACCTGTTTGCAAATATAGCTGCTTCCACTGCATGGACTCTTGCTCAGCTCCTCCTCCAGTAACAAACAATGAAATAGCAATGCCGTGTAATCACATTGAGGAGTATAATTTTTCAGTTGATATATAACCTTTTTAAACTAACCCGTTAACATTAACCACCAACACGGGGGTGCAGAAGTACCTGGATTACGACCCAGGTGCGGGGAAAACCCTCTCGGTGCTGATGGACTCGTAGATCTTCCCAGGTCATCCGTCTAGGAGAAGGAAAACTCTGAAGCTAAACCTAAGGGGAGGAAGGCCTCTCCAGTCTTGGATGACAACCTTCCTAGAGCTGGTGACTCAAACAAATTACCGGTCTGCAAACCTAAACTGCTTAAGGAGTAGATAGGCACTGTCTATCGCCCAGCTTCCATACTCCTTCTTTGCCTATTAGCTAGGCGTAGAGGTCGAATCACAGGGAGTCAACAGACCTTCAGTGGTCGATCTTGTTTCCTGACTAGGGCAATGAACGCTGTTTTCCCCACTCCCGACACATCCCATCCCCTAAACTGGGCACTTGGGAGTGCTTGAATGCCATAATGCCAGTACTAGTAGATTGGGTTGAACATCGTCTGATGGGTTGAGAGTACTGGATAGACAGTTCCCGGCTGCTATTCCCGACTAGTAGTACAGGTCCCCTAACTCTTTGGTAGCACTTAGAGTGGCTGCTCCATCAACAGTTGTATAATATCGGGTTGTTTGTAGTGCCATGTCGCGCATGGAAAGGGACCCTGCACTGATCCCTGGACGGCTATCCCGAGGCCACAATCTTAGTAGATAGTAGGACAACTGATGGTCTGCTTGTGTTGCATGTCTGGTATTCTGCATAACCACTTGTTCAGCATCCCTTACCTAAACTGAAACTCTTAAAAAAAATTACAGTACAATAAAAAAAATTACGCTAAAACCAGGCCAAACTCAAACAAAACCAACCTGCCTTCTCCCTTGAGACTTGCATTTACGAACATCCGTGGGCTTAAAATTAATTTAAATGATGTCGAAGCATTTCTCCTAACAAACACCCAGGATACCCTAGCACTAAGTGAGACTAACCTACACTCCTCCATCCCCTCTAACTACTTTAACATGCCTGGCTATCTCCCACTGCCGTAAGGACTCTGACAGACATATGCACGGACTTGGAGTCTACATTCGTAACACCCTCCCTTTGACAAGAGAAACAAACCTAGAATCGGACGATCAAGCCTTTATGTGCTTTAGACTAAACATACAATGTAACATTAGCTACTTTTATTTTCTCTACCGCTCTCCCTCGACCCAGGACTGCACCATAATAAACAAAGTCTCTGACAGCATAGATACAGCACTCTCCCTCAACACTAGCGCACAAGTATATGTATTTGGTGACTTTAATGTCCACCACAAAAACTGGCTTGAATTTTCTACTTACACAGATGCAGCGGGCAGCACAACACATAGCTTCACTATATCTCACTCCCTATCACAAATTGTTACATTTCCAACCCGTTTCCCTGATCAGCAAGAACAACATGCATCACTTCTAGATCTGTTTCTGACCAGTTCCCGAGGATTGTATAACGAATGCTGACAGCCTACTCAGGAATGCTGATCATGCAGTGATAATGGTCGAAATCGCCCTAAACTCTAGACCCAAAGCAATGAGATATTATAAAAAGACTGACTGGGTAGCCATCAGTGATCTTATCAGAGATGCCCCATGGGGAAATATTTTTTCTCTTCCTGCTGAACAGTGCGCAAATGAGACCACTGAATGGTTCAAAATGGCAATTGAAACACATGTTCCCATGCGGAAATTTTATAGCAAGCCCCATTCTCCCCAATGGTTTACTTCGACTTGTTCAATTGCCATTGCTCAAAGGCAGCATGCATACCACAAATTTAACCGATATAAATCCAGTTCAAACACACAGAAGTATATAGAAGCTAGAAGTAACGTTAAGAAAGAAATAGTGACAGCTAAGAGAGAATTGATTGAAGCCACTAAAAAACGCATCGAAGCACAAAAATTAGGAACACGTGACTTCTGGAAAATCTACAACAGTGTAGTAAATAATGGGCAATCAGCAATTCCCCCACTAACCAACAATCACGAGGCTGTTTGCTCAGCAACTGACAAGGCTAATATGCTTGCCAGTCGGTTTGCCTCAAACTCCATATTGGACCCTTCCAACCACCCCCTGCCTGACTTTCCTTTGCGGACAGATGCCACGCTAGACGATCTAAAAATCACCCCTGCTCAGGTGCATGCTATCATAAAAAACCTTTACACTTCAAAAGCATGTGGACCCGATCTCATCCCAGCTGTGCTATTAAAAAATGCTCAGCCGAAGTAGCTCCAGTTCTCTCCAAACTCTACAACAAATGCCTTAATGAATCTTGCTTTCTGGGCTGTTGGAAAACTGCTTCTGTGGTACCAGTATTCAAGAATTCTGGCGAAAGAACTGACCCTTCAAATTATCGCCCCATTAGCCTCCTCCCACTTTTCGCCAAAATATTTGAGACTATAATTAACCATGCTCTAGTCCGTCACCTTACAGATGCTAAATTTCTGACTGACAAACAATATGGATTTAGACAAGCCCGTTCCACTGCAGATATCCTCACTGTAACCTCTGAACGTATATACCATTCACTGGACAAAGCGGGGAAGGGCAGAGCGATAGCTCTAGATATATCTAAGGCTTTTGACAGGGTATGGCATGAGGGTCTCCTCAGAAAAATTAGATCATACAGTATCACTGGTAGAATACTTAATATAATTAAATCCTTCTTAGATAAGAGAAAAATCCAGGTTATCCTCGATGGTTGTACATCTAAACAATATGATATAAATGCAGGAGTACCTCAGGGGTCTATCCTTGGACCTCTATTGTTCCTAATATTCATTAATGACCTTCCCGACAAAATTGCCTCTGAGATGGGTATATATGCTGATGACACCACACTCTATAACAGGCCTGACAGGAAAACAAATGAACACATATCTAAAGAAATGGCCAAAATCTTAGAGGATGACCTCCAATCTGTAGTGGAATGGGGACAAAAATGGATGGTCACATTCAATGCTGCCAAGACTAAACTAGTTTCCTTCAATAATTACAAGAAACCTTCACTACCACCAATAGCAATGGCCAGTGACTCTTTATCTGAGAGTACATCTTTCAAACTGCTTGGACTAACGTTCACAGGAAACATGAGTTGGAACAATTACATTGAAAACATTGCTAGGGCCGCTGTGAAGAAGGTAGGCTCTCTCTACCGTGCTAGAAAACTACTAACATCCGAAAGTATCCTGTACCTCTATAAGGCCACCATTCGCCCATGTATGGAGTATTGCTGTCACATTTGGGCTGGTTGCATCTGCTACTAGTCTCTCGCTCCTTGACAAGGTTCAAAAGAGAGTCGCCAATCTGATAGGCCCTGAACTGGCATCTAAGCTTCAGCCTCTGTCCCATCGACGAAATGTTGCATCCCTCTGCCTGTTCTACAAGTATTTTAATGGTGATTGCTTTGGCGAACTGCAGACACTTGTGCCCCCACGACATAGACACCCTTGACAAACCCGACAAGCAGCTAAATCCCATCCCCATTAGAGATCCCTTAATGTAAAGATCTTTCTACTCCAGTAGTTTCTTCCACAGAACCGCTAGACTCTGGAATTCCATTCCAGGTCCCTGCTTCCCCAACTGTACTGACATGCAGAAGTTCAAGTGTAACGTGAACTGACATCTTGCTGCCCAAATCCTAACATAGTACCCCAGTAGTTGTTGCCCCTGATAGTAGCCCCCTACACCAAAGTGGCAATGTGCCTTGTTTGGGGTGAAAATGTAATAAAAAAAAAAAAAAATGTGATCAATTTTCTCAGATATGCTCCTAAAGGTAGTAACTCTGCTGTTGTGGGGGTAATAGAGGGCAGTGGTGTGAGCAAGTGCAATCCAGAAGCACATATAGGGTAATTTAGGGTGTTCTTTGGAGATGTCCCAACTCATGGCGATCTTGAGAGTCAGTTTTTGATGTTAAATTTGACAAACTATATAAAACATTAACTTAAATAAACATAGTTATTTGAAAAGATATGCGATAAAAAAAAAAAAATTAATTAATAAAAAAAGTTTACATATTTTTGTATATTTTTAAAAATAAAAAAATAAACACAAAATATATTTGAAAATTGTTCCCATTTTGTGCTTCCATACCTCAATTGACAGACGCGGGCGCCACCTGCTGGCATGTTTGAAAGTTAGGGTCTCCCTTTATGCACGCTAACCAAAAATTTTTATTTTATTTTTGTTTTTATAGATTTGCACCAATTTTTTTGGTCCCTCCAACAAAAAGAGTCTATTCTTCCATTCTGTCTGTTCGTCTGTCTGCACTGTCCTCAATAACTATGCATTGAAATTTTTTGAAATTTTCACAAACATTAAACATGATATGAGTAAAAAAGTAACAGAACGGATTTTTCGGGAAAACTCTGGTTGCCCCTGTTGGGGTGCCTTTCAAGTTAAAATGGCTAAAATTGACACTTTTATGCTTATTAAATAAAATTGATGCCTTGGATTTTCATAAAACTTTCTGAAAAGTTGTAACTAACTGATTTCTGTATAATTTTGTTTGTCTATACTTTGTGATAACTCTTGGGTGTGTCAACGGAAAAAATAAAAATGAGATTCTATATTTTTGTTTCATGCTTCATGCAATTACACGTAAATGCCTAAACCTCCTATCTTTCCATTTTGCAAAGACAAAAATGGTTACCTGTTCTGTACTATATTACGTTAATTTTATAAAGTGAACTCCCAATATAACGTGTGACACATTTTTTGCAGAGGAAAACTAATTCACCATATTAATTTGTTTTCTGAGTTTTGCAAATTAAACTATATTTGCTGCAGATGGTTTTTGTTGTAAGTATTAATTTATTTTCTGATTTTGCTAAATTCTTTTATATATACTGATAATTAACACAGTTAGGTAATCTGCAAAAATCAGAAAACAATTTAATGCTTAAAAAAATTATAATAACAATAAAAATATCCACACAAAAAAAATCAGACAACAAATTACTACAGAGTATTAATTTGCTTTCACACCACATTGGAAAAAAAATTACTTCTGTTGTGACTGAATAATGATGTGATTCATACAAACACTAAAAAGCAAATGGCTTGAATAAGTTGCTCTCTTTCTTTCTCCATTTTGTTTGAATTCGCTCTCCTTTTCACTTCCAAAGACAAGGTTTCACAGGAGCTTGTTAACTCAGTGTTTTCAACCAATGAAAATCGTTTCAAACCCTAAAAGTAACAAATCTATGTTAAATCAACAAGCTGATGTGAACTTAGAACCCCCCCCCCCGAACAGAACTCAAGAACAGTATGCTCAACAACTTCTCCTCCCACCCCATGCCTTTGGCCAGGGAGAAGTGAGGCAAAAAGAAATCTCCAGTGACTCACATACCATCCTTCTTCATCTTGCATTCACATTCTTACACAATAGTGAAAGTTAGGCGAACAGAAACAAATTACTGCTCACAACTACACACACACTAACAAGAACAAGGTGAACCAACACACATACATAGTGCCACATTGCCAAATACTTATATACATAGATTACCAACATACACATACAGGGTGGAATGATAAAAGTGTCTCCCAAAAGAAAATAACACTACAGCTTTATTTTAAAACTTTTATTGAAAAAATCAATTTAAGTAACTTGATTATGTAGTAGAGCTGACATCTATTCAATGTAGCTGCCTTCAGCCTCAATCACCGTCTCTATATGGGTCCAGAACTGGGAGCATGCCTATTCTACAAGTGCCAGCGGGAGCTTGGAGAAGACTCAGTGGATGGTGGCGATCAGACTGGCTTTGGTGTTGTGGGAGGTCATGTTGGTGATGTTCTCAACATATGACCAAACAAAGTAGTCCAGCAGGTTCAGGGGAGGAGGCAGGTCAGTGAGAGACGGGTACAAAGTCATAGTACTCCTTGTGAAGCCGAGCCTGGGCCTCTTCTGACTTATGGGCTAGTGCTGAGTCCTGCTGCCACATTCAAGGTCTGTCAATGGTCACCTGATTGCATTATGGGATCACCACGCTGTGACCTCTGACCCCGTCCAAGTCACAATAGTCGTGATCGTCCCCTCTCCGGGAGCTCTCCACAGGATGACCAGTCCTGGGCGGGGGCCAGCAACAAATATTCTTCACCCGGCGACTGCCAGGCAGTCTGGGATTCGCTCACGTTCCCTGGACGGTATCTCTTCCCTTTCCTTGGGGATGTCTTTCCTTTCCAAGGGCATTCTCTCTGCCGATGGCCTGCCTCCAAACTGCGCCAACAGCATGCCTGCGAAAATACTTTGGCCATATGGCTAGCGTGTCCGCACGTCCAATAATGCAGGGTTTTTTTACTTCACAGGTTGCGGGTCCTCTTATGCCTTGCGCGACCCATCGGCATTTCCCGAAGCTATTTTCGGGGTTGGTTGTACCCAGATGATCTGTCCTCCCATCCTCTGTTTTGGGGCCTCCTTCACGTTCCCCCGAGATTTACCCTCGAGCGGAAGTCGTTGTGCTGGTCAAGCATATTGGCCGATTCCCAGGTGACGATCTCCTGCATCCGGGCACCATTTAGTTTCATGCCCATGCTGACGACACTTCTTACAATAGGGCTGCAGATCCCAGGGATTACCTTCCCATCTAGTCGGGCATTCCACCACCCAATGACCCTCATAGTCACACCTAAAACACATCAACCCCAATCGTCGGAGCGGGCTTATAGTACCCATATCTGAGCTCCCAGTTTAACTGATTGGGACCAACCTCTTTTTCTCAATTCTCCTCTTTCGGTCCCTGGGGAGGGTTGGTTTCAGCGACTGGTTTTGGCTTAGGCTTCCTCATGGTAGGACGATTCTCCCTAACCTCATCCCACAATTTTGAACTTTGGATACGGCTCCACACTCGGTCACTATTCTGGGCGGGGTCTACGGCCTCGCTTAGCTTAACAGGGTTGCATTTCAACACATCCGCCCTTATGTCACGGTCAAGAAGAGCTTCACCTAGGACGTCAACTAATAAGGGTTGTATCGGTGCACCATCTCGGACTGACTGATCCAGAAAGGCTCTCATAGCCAGTCCAGATATCCGCTCTGCCAAGGTACCTATTTCTTCTTCGGCACACTGTCTAAGCCTGAACAATTCTCTCACCACATCAATAGCCATCCGCTCACTACTGAACTCCTTAATCAGGGGCGACCTTAGCTGTTGCCAGGTCAACCTGGGATTCTCAGAAACTGTTGCCTGATGAATCTGGAGACCGATCCCGCCACAGCCTCATAGGCTAACAATATCATTTCAGCATCTTGCAGCCCGAATACAACCTGCTTTTTCCTCAATGCCTGCAGCCAATCGTCTATTCCCTCGCCTCCCCTCGGAAACTTGGGATTCTTAAATTTCCTAATAAGGCTCGGAAAGCTTCCGTGACCTTTGGTGAACTTAAGTTCTGTTCTATCCTGTCTTCGATTTCCCCCTGGATCTGCTTAATCCAATGCTTTGGGCTGTCCATATCTTCCTCTCTCTCTCTCTCTCTTTTTCTCTCTCTCTCTCTCTCTCTCTCTCTCTCTCTCTCTCTCTCTTTCTCTTCAACCCAACACGCGACCAACTGCTGTGCTGTTACAAAACATGCTCTCACTCCTTCTCTCTCTCTTTTCTTAATTCACTCTCTTTGTCTCTCTCCTTTTTCTTAATTCACTCTCTCCTTTTTTTTTCATTTAAAATCAGCATGCCTACTATCGCTTACCATGCAGCGTTGACATCGCCGCCCAATTCACTCTACTTTCCTTTCTCTTGATTACTGCTATCATTCAATTTGTTCCAGCACACATGCTCCAACGCTCATACAAAGTCTCTTCCTCTCTCCCTCTCTCTCCGTTCTTTTTTTTCGATTAAAACAATTCGAACACAGCAGACACAACAGTTTCGCTTTACGTCCTCAACACACCTTACTCCCTTTCTTTAACAACAGTTAACTTTCAATAAAACCAATACACTCATCTATCTTATTCTCTTCTGATTCACACATGAAAACTATGCCTCGATGACAAGGGAACTGTACGAGCCCTTTCTAGTCTTGCACAAAAACACGCGTTCACATCTCAAGCTACTTTTCTTGTCATAGACATACGCGCGCACATACACACACGTAGATATATTCACGTTCACGTACATACACGCACATTCATGTGCATACACACACATGCTAACGTACACACATGCACGCACACATATGCGCACACGTATGCACACATGGACAACGTCACTTCCCCTTTAAAGGAAATCCACACATGCGCAAAAGACCACCGGAAACAACTATAAAGCAAGAGACATAAGCTGCTTCCCTCTTTTCAATTTGGCTTCCGACATGAGAGGTTGACAAACCAACCGGCCCCTTTCGGACACACGCGCGCGCCTCACGTCACCTGTTACTATGCGCAGGGCAAGAGCCAACAGACAGTATGTACACTTTACATGTTTTCTATCTCCATGGACTTTCTCTCTCTCTCCCTCTCTCTCTACAACAACAGACTTCCTTTTGACCAGCTAACAGCAAGAGACGCATGCCAAACTGGATTGACTTTCTCTCTCTCTCTCCCTACAACAATAGACTTTCCTTCTCACCAGTTAACAGCGAGAGACGCACACCAAACTAAACACATGCTGTACCCTTTTCTTTCATTTGTTTCTTCATGAAATAAATAATAGTTTGTTTAATTCAATAAACGCGTTGTTCGTTCCTTTCTCAATTCAATTCATTTTCCAACAGAACTCAAAAAAAAAAAGAAAAACAAACTTACCCAGTCTGCGTTGATTCGGTGTCTTCCAACCCCAGTTTTCTTGATGTTTCTGTCTTGGAGAAAGCAAAGAAAGAATTCTATTCTTTCGTAATGTTCGTTAGTTAATTTATTCTTGTGTGGGTTTTATCAATCAGTTCAATATATTTTTTTTTAGTGTTTTTGTGCCGTGGATTTATATTATAGCTTTCTTTTCCATCTCTTTCCTTGTCTTTTTCTTTTTCTTAGTTTTCAGTCTCTCTTTCTCTCTTTATAATATTTTAGCTGCTTTTTTTTCATCGTACCCTTTTTTTATTAAGGATCGAATCTGGTCGCGGCAACCAGTTGTGACCTCTAACCCCATCCAAGTCACAATGGTCGTGATCGTCCCTTCCCCAGGAGCTCTCTATAGAATTCTTCCATGCCGCAAGCCTCGTCTATCAGGTTGACATGCCGGTTACAAAGTGTGTTCACATATAATATCAATCGTTCAGTTCGATTTCATACAAAACACTTTTAAGTCCCAATTAGATTTAGTCTCTTGGTAGTGATGGACAGCAGGGAGATAGGGGTGTGGCGACGATCCCTCGGTCAGTCTCAACTTGCTCAAACTTGGCTCCAACTCTACTTTGAGATTTTTGGCGCATGCATTCGCTTATATTTTGAGGGAAGGGTTGGATCAGGGTAGCTCCAGGGTCAATCACCGGCAGGTACGTAATTTCAAGGGCTGTCCCGATTCCCTACACAGCCCGAGAATCTGTGATTACAGCTCAATTCCGTTCACATAATCAGAGAGGTTAACACTTTGACCCCGGTCTGGCCTTGTACTCAAAAGGCAGACGTCCTTGAGTTGGGTTTCGCCAGGCTAAGAACGAAATTATATTTCGTTCTAGATTTCAAAATGACATCACTTGTCATTTTTCCCAAACTGTCGGGTTTCATAAAAAGAACAATAAAATTCATTTTCATCAGCCGGGTCAACCGCCGCTGTCTGGGCACATAACAATACTTAATCATATCTGCCTAGCATTCCCCGGTGTTTCAGGAGCCCAAATCATCCCCAATTGGGGAGCTCTGCTGCTCCCTGGGGCAGTCATGCCATACACTCTTTAGTACACCCAAGTTGATGTTGATTTTCAAGCCAACTTCGAAGATGTAAGGTTGCATGATGTGGCCCTCACTTGAAACCACACCAAAGACCATAATCGTGGCCAGAAACTTGGTTTTCATCAGCCTGGGCACACATTTTGAGGGTGCTGGCAATGGTCCTGTTGTCATAACTTGAATTGGTAGAGAGCATGAGTTGTACAGCAATGTGTCTTCGATCTTGCTCATTGAATATTGTGTCACTTTCAAACATGATAGAAGGCTCCTATTGCTTTTCGGATTTGTACACAACTGGCCAACTAGTAGATGGTCTGCAACAAAAAAAAAAAAGAAAACCTGTTTTCATCAAACGGAAATGGAATCATGTTGTCTTTTTCTAGAGTGACAATTTTATCGTTCCACTCTGTATTATTCACACTATGAACATAATGACTATTTACTACACTTTCTTTACCAAATACAAGTTTGCATAAATGAACATTTACTGATTGGAAATAACCTATATCTATATAATTATAAAACTCAAATGACCTTCTAACGGGTGTTGTAACCCAACATCCAGTTTACGACTTCCAGTTGCGCAAGCGTACATAAACATATAATCAACATTTTTTTTTTTTACATAGAGATCACCACTTATCAAGGCCTGAAGGCCACTCAGGGATAAGGGTTATTGCGTGTACAGTAATCAATGAGATAGTATTGTAGTAATCATTAGTATTGGGGGTCTTGATAGAGTGTCTTACTTAAGGGGGCGGTTTGTCAGGAGTTTGTTTATGTTGGACTTGAAGACGTCCAAGTTGTAGTCAGGTGGGAAACAGGCAAGTGGCAGAGAGTTCCACTGGCGTGCAGTTCTAAGAAAGAAGCTTTGCTCATGGAATCTACGTTTGGATTTAGGCACAGCTAAAGAGTGGGGAAAATTATTGACAGTAGTTTCAGCCAGACGGGTGTTTGTTGTGAAAGATTGGCGAGGGGGGACGAGGGATTGGAGCTCAGACGAGCACCTGCCATGGAAATAGCGATAAAACAAAGACAGGCTCGCAACGTCTCTTCTGTAGGAGAGAGGTTGCAGGGAAGAGAAAAGGGCATCCCCCACTAAACCACGAAGTCTATTTTGTACTCTGTCAAGGCAGGATAGGCTGTTTTTAGCAGCTCCTGCCCAGATATGGCAGCAGTACTCTATCCTTGGACGTACACCATAATAATAAAATGTATTGTTTTACTGTGTACGTTTTCAGTGTCCCAATTTTTTTTTTTTTTTTTTTTTCACATTTAAATTAAAAGATATATCCAAATTTGAATTTAACTTTAAGTATTATGGTATCTGTTCAGTGCACATTTACCTATAAGTATGGCAAACTACTTATAATTCAATGGCTGCAAGTTTGTTTTTTTAAAAAATAAACAATTCTAAACAGAACGACTGACAGAAATCTATCTATATTCTTTTTTCATTTTAATATACTTTCATAGAAATGTTTCTGTTATGTCAAAAAAAACTATTTTCTTTACATCACAAGTGTCACGCTTATACATTAATTCCATACCATACTGACCCAACGGGTCACGGGTAGTCTAGTATTTTTATAAGATTTTGGATATAAAAATGCTTTACTATAAAATTGTGTTTTTCGAAAATTCTCGTTTACAAAACTCTGCCTGTGTTTTAGCTAGTATTATGTAACAACACCTATATATATACATATAGATATACGTGACCAAATCTGCATGGTAAAAAACAAGCTGTGGTTAAGCTCCAAAATGGCCGCACTTTATTTGTGTAATTTCAAACATTTATTATTGACTATATTTGTTACCTTGAAGTGGTTATTTTGTTTTAGTTTCTTACATCAAATGGTTTTATGCCTTGTCTGGAGCGATTTTGATAATTTTTTTATGTGAAGCTAAAATCAACTTCCCCAAAGAGCACTCTGGCTCTGAAACAATTTTAATTTTGTTGAGAATGGTAATCTCTATAAATTTTTTTTCTTTTCTATTATTATCTGAAATTTCCTACAATTGTTCATGCTGAGACTATTTGAGGTCTGGTATTCCTTGTAAGAACTTAACAGGCGAATACTGTCCTGATGTCATATGGATTTAGTATTCAGGAGTGATTCAACTCGTTGGAAACAGCTTGTGAGAGTCAAGCCCCTCCCCCCTCCTACAGAAAAAAATCATGACTAAGAACTGTGTATATGAGATTTCATGTAAATGCTGAAAACTATACAAAGGTGAGACATGTCATCCGCTATTAGAAGAACATCGAAAAGTCATAATCCATGGAAAGATTGAAAAATCAGGTATAGCCGACCATATTTGGAGGGAAAAGGGAAACCATTTACTATTATGGGATGAGGTAAAAATTATAGACAGAAGAACAATGGAGAATGGAGAGTAAGACGACTCAAAGAAGCAGCACATATGTTGGGAGATAACGAATTATTAAGCAGACTTATTATAGAATTTAATACGATATGGAAACCGTTAATTATAAAAAACTAGCAGGACATGTTAACCGGCGTTGCCCAGTGGAAACCTCTCCCTCACAAAAAAGTAAACTACGGTTGTTGTTGTTGGTGGCCATTGCCGTCCCTGAACAAATGTGGATTCAGAGATCAGAAAGAATATGTTATGTCTATGTCTGTCTTATCCAGTTACAAAGAGTGTAATCACACTATAGTTGAAAAATGTAGAATTGGACCTGGTAGAAGTGAGAGCACTAAATAATGAGAAAGAAAAATAGGAACTTCTTCGTCTGTAGATGTCGCGATTGTGATGGTGTTGCTCCTCGGATGTAATGTAACATTTTATTATCATGAGTGAATGTGGCAGAAATAGTGGTCGTAAGCTACATAAGATAGTGGCTATCAGGGTAGATGTATTGAATTTGTATGTGGCATCTGTTGTTGCAAACCTACAATACATTGGTCCAGATGGGGATTTCTGCAATCAAAATATTATATAGTAGTAGGACCCGTTTACCGGCGTTGCCCAGTGGAAGAATTAAAGTACAGTTGTTGTTGCCCAACCCCCAACCTCCTCATGTTAAGAATGGCTTTCGGAATGGACACCTCCAGCCTCTCTATGTTAAGAACGACTTTTGGAATAGACACTCCCAAATGGCTATCGGAAAAGACACCCCATTTTGTGAGGGGGGTTGTCAGCATATTTGCTCCAAATTTAATCTTGATAATCATTGTCAGGATACCCACCTTTATAATATTATAAACCAACAAAAAAAGGGGAGGGCAGTGTCAGTCAGATAGAAATAGATTTGTTCCTCATGTAGGATTTTATTATAATTATATTATATTCATATGTATCTGGTGAATGAAATTTTATTAAAACGACTAAATGTGTCTAAAATGTTGTTCTACAGTTACATAAGATAGTAGGTCATAGTTTAGACATAATAAATTTATATGTGGCATCTACGTAATCGCCCAAAAAAAGAAGGAGTACATGATACCTTCTCCACCAGATATTTTGGTAGAAGGGATACAAAGGAGGGGATAGAAATTCCCCTCTGGCCCAAGTCCAGAAGAGAATTTCTGCAATCCAAATATTATATATGGAGATAGATAATATATACAGTAATAAGTAAAAAACAATCATTCATGTATATATATATATATATATATATATATATATATATATATATATATATATATATATATATATATATATATATATATATATAAGAGCAAATAGTTAATAAAACATGTTAAAAAATTGTAATTTTTATTTTATTTATATATATATATATATATATATATATACATATATATATATATATATATATATATATATATATATATATGCAGTAATATATAATAATAATAATAATACTTAGAAATAAATAGTAATATTTACAACTAGAAATAAAAATAGGTTTAAGGCTTCTAAAATTTGTACTAGAATTGTCCACAAGCACTGGAAAAATTAATTGTAAAAGTGATATTCTCCTGAAGGACCGAAAAATATAATTGCAAATTACTTACATGGCTGATGGAATGAGTGCATGCTACTCCTGTGAAGTAAATAAAGGGTTCTATTCGAAATGTCATCCATATTCCTGAGTTTGACATGTTATACTGTGAAATATAAGATCTCCATCGAGCCTATAATGATGTAAACAAAACACAGATGGCATTAGCAGGAGTAGAGACACCCAAACATCAGGAGCAGCCACTGATATGACAGCGTCGATTCATAAGTGACAATGGCCCCGACCTATGCTTAACTCCGATATTCGATCGATTGTTAATGACACATTAAACTATGCTTTTTGTACCCATCCTTCCACTACAATGCACAGTTCATTATAGCAAAGCCCAAATAGCTACACTAAGAGAGAAAAGGCCAGGAGATTTCGACATATATGTGATAAAAATTATTTATAAAAGGACTACAAGTGACAGACTTAGTTTAAATTAATTCACAGACACACCAGGTTTAAATAGAAATAAAACAAACGCGGAATTGAAGAAACGAACATTTCCCTACGGCAAGGCTAACCATATCATTACGACAAAAGTTTTCTATTGTTCACATCTGAACTATGTGTCTACAACTACAGTTGCATGTTCAATATATGAGCTCCCCGCATCAGCTGAGCAGCAGTGGGGGCAGAGGTAGATGCAATGACTCATATGGAATACTCTTTCTCTCTCTAGCAACATCAGCTAAATATATATTATTTAATTGGAATTCATAATTGAGATGAGTATTATTTATTAATTTATTTATTGCGGACTATTATCCTCATCTTTCTTAGTTGTTGTTTCATGATGTTTCGGCCAACTATTCCTCTGGCCTTCATCAGGTGGTAACCGCAACGGGATAGGGATTCCGAATCTCCTAACTGCATCCATAGCTGTTGTCATCTCACCACGTTTTGCCCAAGTAAGCCTCTGGCCAGCTTTGGTTAGGATTGAAACCGCCATCTTCAGACAATTCTCACCTGGAACCATAGAGATTCAACATCTCTATCCACTGCACCATGGGCCCCGAAGAGCGATCAAGGTTAGATTTTTTATTTGGTCTTCTAAATCCACGTTTATTTATTATCTCATCTCCCATGGTCGGGCCCGTACTGAATGGTATGGGTACTTGAAGAAATTTATTATCCACTTCTTCCCGTAGACGGTAATTCTTCTTAATCAATTAGACGTTACTACTAAACTCTGAAACATCAAGGAAGAAAACAAACAAAAAAAGAAAAATTAAGAGAAATAGAATTTATTAAATATAATGGCAAAAGGAAAAGTTTGTGACCTCTATGGGCTGCCAAAAATGTCCATCTGGCTTACAAGTATTCTTGTAGTAGTAACCGAAAGGGGAGAGAGTGAAGGGAAAAAGAAGGAAAGAGAGATAGAGAAGGAGGAAGAAAGAAAGAAAAAAGGGGGTGCACTTACTGGAAGCTTCTGGGCGCCCTTTTCTGAATGGAACATTTAGAAAGTTCGTTTTGTTTGGGTTTTTTTTACTTTCAGAGTTTGTGTTATTTAAAGGTTCTTTTTTATCAGTCCTTTTCTTGGAAATTTGTTTCCGTAGTCCTTTTTGCAAAGGTTAAAATTCCATGGAGGCAGAATATTTTAGAGTTTTCAAGTTTCTTAGAAACTTTCCAGCATCGAATTTTCTTCTTAAACTTCAATTATTCTTTTCTCGATAACTGAATTCAGTTTTCAAGTGTCTTAGAAAACTTTGAGGCGAATTTTCTTCTCTTGGTTCTTTTCAACAATTTTAATGTCTTGTCAGGACAGAGTTGTACATCGCCTTAGTAAATTTTCAGGCATCCCTTTTTTATCCGAGACCTTAAGGGAATGCATTCGATACTTGTTGTCTCGACGATGCCCTTTCCACAACTGCCGAATTAATTAAAAAATATCACACAAGTGTTTCAATTTAGCACGAAAACGTCTCATCCAATCAACGGGCATAAGGGAGTCAGGTAACATAAAAAAAGGGGAAGCTAGGGAAGGGAGCAGGAAGGGAGTTAAGAAGGAAGAAAGGAAGAACAGAAACAGCAGAAAAAAAGGAAAGAAAAAAGGAAAGAAAGAAGGAAAGAAAAAAGGAAAGAAAAAAGGAAAGAAAGAAGGAAAGAAAGATGGTGGAAGATAATTTCCACATATTATTTAATTGGAATTCATTATTGAGATGAGTATTATTTATCGGTTTATTTATTGCGGACTATTATCCTCATCTTTTTTAGTTGTTGTTTCACAATGTTTCGACCAACTATTCCTCTGGCCTTCGACAGGTGGTAATCGCAATGGGAGAGGAAATCCGAATCTCCTAACTGCATTCTCAGCAATTACTGCCATCCATAGCTGTTGTTGTCTCACCACGTTTTGGCCAAGTAAGTCTCTGGCCGGCTTTGGGTAGGATTGAAGCCACCATCTTCAGACAATTCTCACCAATCTTGATTACTCTTCGGAGCCCTTGGCGCAGTGGTTAGAGACATTGAATCTTTATGGTTCCAGGTAGCCGTAGTTCAGTACATATGAAAACAGCAGTTTGAAATAATAGGGTTGCCAAGAAGAATAAATCTCATTAGATATGATATTTTTTCATGTTGAGAATTTAAGACGCATAACGCATGGAAAGTCTTGTTACATAATTTAATATCCTACATGAACGGAGTCTCTTAGACATAAGCCAAGCTGGAGAAATCTGTGCAGTCATTCACTCACTCACACACACACACACACACACACACACACACACACACACACACAAATAAACGAACGTTTATTCATTTCAATTTCCCACACAATTTTGTACAAAAATAAGTTCTTCTAGTAACGGCATAATTTCAAATACGGCCACACACTTTTTCTCACAACAACAAAAGTAAAATGAACATATTTCTGGCGGACATAGTTGAAGACAGTATCACGTGACACAAGCGACCAATGAGAAAATTCAGAAGATTTTGTTTTGGAGCCGGTCCAAAATGTATAAAAACACATCAAACATTCTTTCTTTCCTTCTTTTTCCCTTCTCACTTCGACGTCCCACAAGAACATGCCTCTCGTTTTCATAACATCATCGCTGTCAAAGCCGTCAAAACCATAACTACACACGCCACACGGGCACCCAAAAATCACACTTATGTACACGTGCACCCATTCCACACATTTTCTAATAACAACGAATTACTTTCCTCACAAATTACTTTCCTCATGGGACTTTTAGATAGAGCTATCTTTGCCAGTTAAAACACCAACCTTAAAATAAGGACATTATTTTCACACAAGACTTTTACCTTCTAATCTTATTAATTCCATGAAGGACTTTCATCTAACATTCTAATCATAATGACTTCGCAAGAACTTTCACCGATTGGACCTTTGCTTGTTCATCTTGTTGTTTTTGTTAAAAAATAAATGTGGTGCATTTTAAATCAGAATGAGGTGTCATTTTGTTTTATTCCTTTTTTTTTATTATTTTGTTTGGGGCAAAGAGATTTAATTTCACTTAAACTTCTTTTCCCCTAAAAATCTGAAGAGAAACTGGTTTGATTTTCGCAGTTAAAAGCTTATATACTTTTGTTGTAGAACATTCCAAACTATTTGTTGTATCACTGCGCGCGAAACGTAACATAGTTCCTTTATTGCATGTATGTGGATGGGCAAATTACGACGTTGTAAGCTTGTGCGTACCTCATACCCGTGCATGTTGAAAATAGTGATTGTTATAAAATGTCTCTGTCGAAAATTTGTTCCGGCTGTATATAGCGGTCGGTACAACCTAAACTAGTATCCTTTTAAAAAAATTTCCCTAAAAAGGGTCACCAAAAGAACCAGTCCACCAAAGTGTGTAGTGATACGTCATTCCTGTAGTGCAAACAATGGCTACTTAATAACAAAGAAAAAAGAAAAGAAAAAAACTTTAGGGAGTGGAGTTAATGCTTTTTGGGCACTCCCTAATAAAATAAATATTTCAACACAAGCTACTGAATAAACAAACAAACGACTTTGTAAAACTTGCAAGGAAAAGGTTTATTGAAGTAAGGCGAGATGCCATTAGGATATAGCTGGGATAGAACTCGTCTGCCTTTGCCCGGTAGTTATTCCTAAGTGGGGACAGTCGATACCGATGTAGGCAGAGAGAGAGAGAATGAGGAAACAGGTCAGCTCTCTTTGACGTCTCGCTGGAAAGGAAGAGTTTTTCTTGTCCGGGACGGAAGCAGTTATAGTTCCTTAAGGGGGTAAGGAAGATCCCTGCGCTATGCCTCTGATTGGTCAGTATGTGCCATATCGCACAGTCAGGGGAGGCACTGACGCACAAGAAAAGAGTTCTATTTGTTTCTGCTGCAAAACCTACTTTTGATTATTTTACAATAATTATCTCCACAGCTTTTACTATTTTTGGATTGTAGGTTCAATCGCCACAAGTGTGGGCATTTCTGGCACATTTGATTTTTAGCGATTTAAGTGTAATTAAAATTTGCTGTCTTTCCACAACTCACTCTATTTTGATACAGCATAGTTCTCTTAATGCCATATAGAGTGAGAGGAAGATTTTTTAAAGTGACAGTTTCTGCCTTGTCACCGGTTTCCCGTCTGTACCTATTTACTATGCCTCCCCACGGGACAGAGTTAGACACCAGGGTCGTTTTTTAACGTGGAGAAAAGGTACAAAAATAAAAATTGTCTCAGTCGTGAAGGACTGCTCCTCCACCGAAAGAGAACAAGAAATGGAAGTGCAGCATCTGAAGAACAGATGGTATTTATTTGCTCCCCCACCGAGCAAATTAGGCACAAGGCCGATTTTTAATGTGAGGAGTGAAGGGAGAGGGAAGGGGAAAAGGTGACCAACTCCCGAGAGGTGGGAAATGGGAGCTGGTTAAAGGTCAGACATGTGGGGTTGCCCCCACATCTGGTCTTTGCTAGTCATAGCTAGTCATAGCTTGCAGTATCTGCCGGAACAGATGGTATTTATTTGCTCCCCCACCGAGCAAATTAGGCACAAAGCCAATTTTTAATGTGAGGAGTGAAGGGAGGGGGAAGGGGAAAAGGAGACCAGCTCCCGAGAGGTGGGAAATGGGAGCTGGTTAATGGTCAGGCATGTGGGGTTGCCCCCACATCTGGTCTTTGCTAGTCATAGCTAGTCATAGCTAGTCATAGCTTGCAGTATCTGCCGGAACAGATGGTATTTATTTGCTCCCCCACCGAGCAAATTAGGCACAAGGCCGATTTTTAATGTGAGGAGTGAAGGGAGGGGGAAGGGAAAAAGGGGACCAGCTCCCGAGAGGTGGGAAATGGGAACTGGTTAAATGTCAGGCATGTGGGGTTGCCCCCACATCTGGTCTTTGCTAGTCATAGCTAGTCATAGCTTGCAGCATCTGCCGGAACAGATGGTATTTATTTGCTCCCCCACCGAGCAAATTAGGCACAAGGCCAATTTTTAATGTGAGGAGTGAAGGGAGGGGGAAAGGAAAAAGGGGACCAGCTCCCGAGAGGTGGGAAATGGGAGCTGGTTAAAGGTCAGGCATGTGGGGTTGCCCCCACATCTGGTCTTTTCTAGTCATAGCTAGTCATAGCTTGCAGCATCTGTCGGAACAGATGGTATTTATTTGCTCCCCCACCGAGCAAATTAGGCACAAGGCCGATTTTTAATGTGAGGAGTGAAGGGAGGGGGGAGGGAAAAAGGGGACCAGCTCCCGAGAGGTGGGAAATGGGAGCTGGTTAAAGGTCAGGCATGTGGGGTTGCCCCCACATCTGGTCTTTGCTAGTCCTAGCTAGTCATAGCTTGCAGTATCTGTCGGAACAGATGGTGTTTATTTGCTCCCCCACTGAGCAAATTAGGCACAAGGCCGTTTTTAATGTGAGGTAAAAACCAGCTCCCCTAAAAGTAGGCAAAAAGGGGGCACTCTGGTTACCAAAAATAATAATTGTCCCAGTATAGAGGGTTTCCCCTCCATTGACTGGTACAAATTATCTTAAGTGCAGCATCTGAAGAACAGATGGTATTTATTTGCTCCCCCACTGAGCAAATTAGGCACAAGGCCGTTTTTAATGTGAGGTAAAAACCAGCTCCCCTAAAAGTAGGCAAAAAGGGGCACTCTGGTTACCAAAAATAATAATTGTCCCAGTATAGAGGGTTTCCCCTCCATTGACTGGTACAAATCATCCCAAGTGCAGCATCTGAAGAACAGATACTACACTTTGATCTTGACCAAAAGGCCAAGTATTTCCTGTCTGTAAAGCAGCTTCTGAAACTTCACAATTATCTCTTCAATATAGGTCTGTGTTTTTTTTTTTTTTTTAACTGTGAGTGATTGACGGGAGGGGGAGCGGTCTAAATTTTATAAGGGTACTTTTCACCGCCCAAGTTTTTTTTATTGCCTTCAGTACGAGAGAGTTCTAAATCAACAGTAAATAAAAGCTCTTTAATTCCAACAATCTTAAACAATAAATTCATATATTTTTACACCCCAGTTATGAGTGAAAATATTCTTGATAGATTAATTGCTACCGTCGATTGTAAACAAGGTGCTGTGCGAAATGTTAGATTTAATAGTAAGTTATTTTGTTATCTGTTTTGAATTTGGATTTTTTTCGATTAATTTTTATTCTTTGGGCCCAAGTTGTCAAAAAGATTAAATATATGTAAGAATAAATACATAAATAAATAATAAATAAAAGGTACTTCAACAGTATTTATTACTAGTAAACTAATCCTGGTTCGGCAAAAGTTTGTACGATTCGGTTCAAATTCTATAGAAGCACCAAAATCAGATTTATTTATTTTTCATTGTTCTCGTACAATAGGTACCTCTAACAATGTAACTGTAATTTAATTTATTATTATCATCCTAACTTTCGGTGCTAATGCACTTACTGATCCGCGCTATTTTTTAAATCGTATTTCCAAGGTTAATTAAAGTTTTATGATATGTTTGTTTGTTTTTTAATTCAATTGTAAGGTTAAAGTACAGAATAGGTACAAAACACCCTCTCCTCCCCATGTTAAGAATGGCTTTTTAAATAATAACGTTATTATTTCAGCACGGATCAATAAGTGCATGAGTACCCAACTTTCTTACCATTTAAAAGAAGCTTCGAATAAACTGCTAATATTTAAAAAAAAAAAATTTACAGCATACAAAAATAATGAAAATGCGAGACAAAAATTGTGTTTACATTATTGACGCTTTAAAACAACATTCCTATGTAGTGACGTTTTTTAAGCCGTATACACACGTTTCAAAACTCTAGCAAAAATCAAATAATAATCATATTTTCCTGAAATTATCGATATTTATTCATTATTAAATAAACTTACATATTAAAAGTAGGTTTCATTAAATATATTAGAGGAAATTTTTTTAGGTGTTCTCACGGCCACCGAGAGTAAGAAGAAGGTCTGTTAACTGAAAAATGCCTGCAGACAATGCAGGTAAGATTTGTCAGACTGTCAATACTATATGAGGGCCATTTGAAAAAGAGCAACAAAACATTTTTAAAAAGAAAAAGGAACACAGTTCGATTAATACTGAAACTGAACTTTATTCAATATAAAATATAAATATTATCTATGTAAAATTAAGTAATTTTAGAGCAATATACAATTTAATGCTGATAAAACTGAATTATTAATTTAGGGAACAAACAATTAAAGAAACATTAAACACAAATATTTTTTGCCCTTGAGAACAAGATCACAGTGTAGTATCTGTTTTGATGCTACACTTCACCTTTTCTGTCCTTAGTCGGTGGAAGAGAACTCTTTCATGACTGAGATTATTTTTGTTCCTATTCAGAGTGCCCCTTATTGGGAAGCTGGATTTTCCTCACAAGATTATATATATATATATATATATATATATATATATATATATATATATTTTAATTCAATTTTCACCCCAAACAAGGCACAGTGCCACTTTGAAGCAGGGGGCTACTATCAGGGACTTAATTAGCGGGGTCATTATGAAGGGAGATGAGTAGAAAGATGTTTGTTAACATTACACTTGAACTTCTGCATATCATTGCAGTTGGGAAAGCAGAATCCCGGAAGGGAGTTCCAAAGACCCGCAGTTCTGGGGAAGAAACTATTATATATAAAGTTTTGGTTTTCTGTTCTTCTATGCCCATTTTTCCCCCATGTTTTTCATCAAAATGTGTAGCGTATTAGTTGTCGGTACTAGTGCACTTATTGATCCATGCAAAATGATAACATTATTTAAAAAGCCATTCTTAACATGGGGAGGGAGGGTTTTTTGTACCTATTCTATACTTTAATCTTACAATTGAATAAAAAACATCATAAAACTTTAATTAAACTTGGAAATACGATTTAAAAAATAGCGCGGATCAATAAGGGTACTAGCACCTGGTTGGCTCACAGGCCATCATCAGTGATCACACACTGGCAGTAACCTGTGATGTTCCCTGGAGACCAAGTAACAACAAGTCTCCCCAGATTTCCAGTATTCTCGGCCTCTTGGCCACTTGTGCAGATGATTGCATGTTATTGTCACTGATTTCTCATTTGGCATCGACCATTGGTGTTTCCTGGGGCTTGGGGGACAAAATGCCTCCCCAAGGTACCAGATTTGAACTGCACACTTCCAGTGGAGATTTGGTTAGTACATTCCCACCTTAGTCTTTTCATCCTCCCTACCCTTCACAACTAGTTGGTGTAGCGCCAATCGATGTCATCTACACCAGTATTTTTTATTATTACTATTGTTATTATGATAATAATATGGGTGCTTGTACAGTGTACGCACATGTATTTTAAATAGTATTTCCAAGTTAAATTAAATTTTGGGGTTGTATTACTGTGTACATAGATTCAAAAATGTATAGTAAAACAAACCCTGAATTTTTAATTAATTTGTGTTGTTTGTAGAGAGAATAAAAGTTTCCTATTTCATTTCCCGTTTCAGTTATGTAAATTATTTACAGTTAAAATATTATAATAAAACAAAACATTGAAGTTTTAAATATATTTCAAACAAATAAATTACACCCGGTGCTAAAATATTGAAAATTCATTGATTGTAAAAAAAAAAAAAAAAAAAATCTGCCATGAAAAATGCTCTTTAAAATATTTGGAAATACCCAGTGAAAAGTTTTATTTATTATTAAAAGAACGGACTGAAAAATATTATATAAAAATTGTTTGTTTTGCAGTAAAAAAAAAAAATAAAATGAAATATTCAACTTTCTCCAATAGAAATAAAAGTTAAAAATCGAGTTCACTTACTATATTTTGTTAGATTAAAATGATCCCAATGTGCAATTATAATAATTATTATTCAAATGGAGAATTGTTCTTTCTCTTTAGAAGAACATACGTGGACGTTCGGTAATACAGCCACATTTTTTATGCCTATTAGCATGACCACGTAGTTGAACACCGGAAACTTTCTATACCTGCAAGTTGATCAGGAAGTGACGTTACACTGTCATGTTCACTGGCCTACTCTCTCGGTGGTGGTGGTTCTACCCTCCCCCCTTATTTTATGTGACAAAAACTAAAAAAATAAATGTACGTCGATAAAAATTTTAACATTTTTTAAAACTGGAAAGATTAAATAATTAAAAAATATCTTGTTATTTATTTCACTTACCTTAAAATTGTAAATAAAATTGGACATAAAATCGATATTATTATGTTTAAAAAAAAAATTTTCTTGATTTTTTTTTTCTCTGTAATATAATTTGAATTACAACAAAAAAACAATTCTATAAAATGATTATTTTTAAAAAGCTTTAAATGATATTAAATTCAAATATTATGCGATATGAAGTTTAAATAGATTTTTTATATAATAGGTTTCCAATAATAAAAAAATATATTCATATAAATAGAAAATATGACTCTTGAGATAATAAAAATTGCAAAAGCAAAATCGACTAAAACAAATTCGTTTGGATTTAATTATTTGAAATGAGAGAGGGTGATAATCAAATTTTGCGCCTTTTTTCCAAAAAAGTATGGAAGCCTGTAAGCAATAGCATCTTTAGATACATGTATCAACAGAACAGGTTAAAATTAATTTTATCGTCTATGTAGTTTGTTATTAAAAATCTATTTGTTTTACAAAAGGTAAACTATAAATTAATCGTTACATCATGTTTTATACAGTGGTGAATCATATTTTTTAAATATAAGCAAACGAGCAGATTAATTGATATTTTTTTCTTGTTTGTTTATTATACAATTTCAATGCAATTGTTAAAGAAAAACTATTATAAATAAGTTTCATTTTTTAGATGACAGAATACATATACTTATTGTATAGGGAAAAATATAAGCCAAACGGATTAATAAATACATAAATATTCAATTATTAATTTTTCTAAATCTATATGATATGAATGTAAATATGAAAATCCGATAGCAAAATAATGTTACTTTAAAAATAAGTATTGTAGTGCTAATGTTCTTCCATAGAAATTGACCCAGATTACAGTAAACACACAAAATGATGACATCGTTAGTTAATGTGTAGAATGATGACGTTTTACACAACAGTTTGGAGATGCTTATCATACAATTTGCGTCAACAACTTAGCAATACACCGAAAACCTGTAATAAATTAATATTTTAGAGTAGAATTTCAATTGATGTAAATTTAACTAACAATGATCACCTAATTCTGAACCACATAGCCTTAGACAGAACGGGCAACATTTTTTTCCAGTAAAACTTTATAATCACAAAACATGGACGACGAATTGATTTACGTGGACGAAATATTGACTACGAATTGATTGATTGATTTAATCGAATCTCTAAAATTTTAAATATTGCTTTTCTAAAATGAGGATTTGATGAGTTAAAAGGAATATTGCTAAAAGTACAGAATTGTTAAGACGAGAAATCGTAAATGAAAAAAAATAATACTAAATAACTTCTACCAAACGCAGTAGAATTTAATTATTTATTGATCATTACTGATCCAGTTTTTGACTAAATCTCCAGAAACTTCACGTCTGTATCATATGCAGCAGATGTCAAAGCAAAGACGGTACTTATACAGAATGGAGACCGTACTAAAATAATAATGTTATTATTTAGACACCCATTCTTAATATGAACATTGAAGGCAGAGCTTTTGATTAACTATTCTGTACTTTTTTATCTAACAAGTTTAATAAACAAAAGGTACCGTAGAAATTTTAATGAACAAAAGACACCGTAGAAATTGAATTTAACTTGGAAATCCTATCTAAAAAAGCACATTTTTACCTGCTTCCACCTTAACATTTTCCTTTAAAATGATGACTTTTATAGGTTTTCGAGTATGCAGAAAATGAATATTGCATTTAAATTTTCCACAAATAATCTATATAATTATGAAATTCAAATGACCTTGTAATGGGTGTTGTAACCACAAATCCGGTTTACGCCTGCGTACATAAACATAAACCCATAACAGTGTAAACAAATAAACACAAATCACTACTTTTGCAGAATTTGACCTGCGCACTAAAATATTAATGTTATTATTTAGAAATTATTATTTAACATGGGAAGGGTGGGGATGTTTTACAACTATACTGTTGCAATTTTCTTACAAATAAATCAACTTTGATCCATTGACAACCATAAGAACAATTTACAACGGCGATTTACCCACTGCCTTTTTTTTTTAAATTTATTTTCCATTTTTTAATACAACTTTTTTAAAAACATTCATACATTTTCTTCTACACTACCAACATAAATAAATAATGCCAAAAATGTTTTTTTTAATTTGCGTTACAAATAAATAATCAATGCGACAATAAAATGTACTGTGTACGTTTTCAGCATCCCAATTGTTTTTTTTTTCACATTTAAATTATCCAAATAAACAATTGTTAATACTTTCTGCTTTTTTTTTTTTTTTTTTTTTTTTTACATCGTTCATTTCCGCATTGTCTTAATTAGTTTTATTGACCTTATTATTAACATATAAATTAAATATTTGTCCCAATGGTTCATGAATGTTTATTTAAAATATATGAAAAAAAAAGGTTACATTTGATTTTCATTTTAAAAAGATATTCTTAACATGGGGAAAGTGTTTTTAACTATTCTGTACTTTCAACTAACAATTTCATTTAAAAAAGATATGTTAAAATTTTAATTTAACTTTAAGTATTATGGTATCTGTTCAGTGCACATTTATGTATAAGTATGGCAAACCACTTATAATTCAATGGATGTAAGTTTTTTTTCTTATTTTGTTAAAATAAACAATTATAAACAGAACGACTCATAGAAATCTATCTATATTCTTTTTTTCATTTTAATATACTTTCATAGAAATGTTTCTGTTATGTCACAAAAAACTATTTTCTTTACGTCACAAGTGTCACGTTCATACATTAATTCCATAGCTAATATAACATACTGACCCAACGGGTCATGGGTAGTCTAGTGTATATATATATATATATATATATATATATATATATATATATATATATTGCTTTAAAAAGTATGAATGGAGTCATTATGGGTGAAGAAAAAAAAAAAAAGAAAAGAGAAACGGGAAATTGTATAGAGACAAATTGACTAAAAAGAATTATAGGTAAAAAAAGACATCGAATAAAAAAGGATCCATACGAAATTACGTGTAAAAAAATTTAAGGGATCTAGAGGTTAACCTTTCGACCGACCCTTTTCAATAGATCTCGTCGGTAAGTTGCATTAAATTAACGAATGAGAATGGAAAAAAGGGAGGAGATGAAGTCAAGAAAAGAAAAAAAATATATATACAATTAAGAAAATCCGTTGTCTACAAATAAGTATAGACAAAACAGAAAATCCAGCATACGTGTAGACTTTTTTTTTTTTTTTTTTTTTTTTTTTAGAGTTCTTTAAATAACTCTAATTTATGTGAAAGTTCTTTTTGTCTACATAAAGCTGGTTTGCGCATCAGCACACTGACGGCCTCCAAAATGTTGAGGTGCTGTTTGTTCCGGGCTTTATGTAAAATGCGAAAACATTCATCAGAATATGCTTGGCCACAAGTTTTATTTTCATACAAATGAACACCAATTGACGATTCAAGAATTGGTGGTCGCTGCCTTCCCAGCGTTTAAAAAAGATGTACTTCCCACGCTACAAAATAGTTTAATAATATATGAATTTAGATGTCGGTGTGATGCTGACTACGTGGGTCGAACTTTTAAACGTTTAGGGGTCAGAGTGGCACAACACGTTCCTGGGTATTTACGCAAGCTTTTTATATCATCCGGGCCTTTAAGGAATACATCCGGGCCTTTACGCAATACATCCGGACGACCACCAATTCGGTCGAAAGGTTAACCTCTAGATCCCTTAATTTTTTTACACGTAATTTCGTACGGATCCTTTTTTAGTCGATGTCTTTTTTTACCTATAATTCTTTTTAGTCGATTTGTCTCTATACAATTTCCTGTTTCTCTCTTTTTTTTTTTTTTCTTCACCCATAATGACTCCATTCATACTTTTTAAAGCAATATTAAAATTGTGTACCACGAAACATCTGTTTATATATATATATATATATATATATATATATATATATATATATATATATATATATAAAATATATTAAGTGGATATTAAGCAATGTCATTTCTTTTGTTATTGCTGGTTGCCATCTTAGTATGTGTGGGGTTGTGTTTATATGCATGAGCACTCGCTTGTGCATACCAAGATGCCCACCAGAAATAACATAAGAAAGGACATTGCTTAATATCCAGAAACTTACTTATGTGCGGAAAATTTAAATGCAATATTCGTGTTCAGCATATCTGAAAACCTAGAAAAGTCATCATTTTAAAGGAAAATGTTAAGGTGAAAACAAGATAAAAATTTACCCTAAAATCATCGCACAGTCATATTCTATTTTGAAAAGACTGCGAAATGATTAATTAAAAATGCGGCATTCACCCTTTTTTCACCATGTTAAGAATGGCTTTCTATTTAAAATGCACCTCCTCCTTTGTCAGCGCAGACTCTGCTGGCTGGGTCATGTCCACTGGATGACTAGTGGCTGTATCCTGTCTTGTATGGCGAGCTGGCAATAAGACAGCGCCCCAGCTTTCCGCTACAAGGATGTGTGCAAATGAAACCTAAAACTTACTGGCATCAACCTGGGCAACTGGGAGCAGCTGGCAGACACCCGCAGTGCCTGGTGAGGTGCTATATGGCAGAGAGTGGGGAGAGGAAAAGACAACAGAAACCTGATGCTGGAGGACAGGAGACAAAGCAGAAAGCCATGCCAAAACGCAGCAGACCCCAGCACACCATCCTCCTTCCTGTGTCCATGCGGCAGAGACTGACATTTCCAAATAGGGCTCTAGAGCCACGCTTAAAGATACCCAAAGACAATCTGCTGAAACACCAAAGTGCATGTCATTATCTCTCGAGATAAATATTGCCGACTACTACTGCTACTGCTCACCAGTAGAGCATTACCACTATCAACCAAGTGAAAAGTCTGTCAGGCATGTGTCCATAGTGTGATGACTCATTGAAATAAAACCTGGCTAGTGAGGGTTGAAGACATGCATTGCATGAACAGAAATGATATGAGACTGACAGAATGGATGTGTGATATGAATCTTAGAGAGGTTTAGATCTGATAACTTCAGAGAAAGATTAAATCTGGATAATCTAAGGAGATATGTGTAAGAACAGGGGACTCATGGTATGGCCACATTGAAAGAATGGCGGCATTCTTGAGTAAGGAGATAAACATGCATATCCTTATTGCAAAATTTTTCGATGAGGAATAACAATTTGTATTTTAAGGTTCCTAAAATTCATAGAAGTTTTGTTTGCAAGGACCCATGGCACAACGGATAAAAAAGTGCTACATATGATCAGTTCTAAGTGACAGTCTTCTGGAGGTTGAAGGTCCAAATACGAAGAATGCAATCATGAATTACTTAAGACTAATAACCGGTCATGGCTGATAGAATGAGAGACAGCTACTCCCATTAATTAAATGAAGATGATATTATTTATTTGTTTGCAAACTGTTATCCTCATCTTTATAGTTGTTGTTTCTCAACGTTTCGGCCAACTATTCCTCTGGCCTTTGTCAAATGGTTAAGCATGATGGGATAGGAATGCTGAATCTCTTTTACTGCCTTCCATAGTTCTTATAGTTTTGGCCAACTAATCCTCTGGTCAGCTTTGAGTAGGATTGAAACCATTGTCTTCAGACAACGCTCACCTGGAACCATAGAGATTCAACATCTCTATCCACTGCACCACTGAGACGACAACTATGGAAAGCAGTAATTACTGACAATACAGTTAGGAGATTCAGCATTCCTATCCCATCGCAGTTAACCACCTGACGAAGTCCAGAGGAATAGTTGGCTGAAACATTGTGAAACAAACAAATAAATAAAAAACAAATAAAGATGAGAATAACAGTCCACAAATAAATAAATAAATATACAAATTACTTATCTCAAAGAATTCCAATAGTCAAAAATGAAGATTATATCGTTTTGATAAGACTCACCTGAAATAGGTTGGCATTTACATTGGCCAAAATGATGCAAGCATAGTGTTCAAGATGAGAACAGTATTTAATTTTTTATTTTTATTTCGGACTATTAGTCTCATCTTTATTAGTTGTTGTTTTTGGATCTTTTTTTATTGGTTCACAACGTTTCAGCCAACTTCCTCTGGCCTTCGTCAGGTGGTAACCGCGACGGATAGGAACTTCGAATCTCCTAACTGCATTCTCAGCCATCACTGCCATCCGTAGTTGTTGTCGTCTCACTACATTTTTGACCAATTACCTCTGGCACGCTTTGGGTGGGATTGAAACCGCTATCTTCAGACAATGTTCATCTGGAACCGTAGAGATTCAACGTCTCTATCAACTGCGCCACGGGCCCCGAAGGGCGATCAAGGTTGGATTCTTTGATCTTATAAATCCACGTTTATTTATTATCTGATCTTCCATAGTCAGAATACAACAGTAGTCAGAATAATCCAGATAATACATGCACTGATAAACCCTTTATTTATTTATTTATTTATCTATAGATAAAATAGTTATCCATGGACACATGTTTTGCTGTCATCATGACTTATCAGCATGGCTAATCATGACAAGATTCGAACCTGTGATCACCTTTTTATTTACTTAGATAACTGTGTCACTTTTGTTAATTCATTTCTATTTTGATATTCTTTTCTTTTTTTACTCGTTCGTAGATGATGGCCAATATTGTTTGAGTTGTGGCAGTGACAAGACCATTAAATTATGGAATCCTCATCGGCAGTTGTTGCTTAAAACCTACTCTGGACATGGATATGAAGTTCTCGATGCCCATTCTTCTGGAGACAATAGCCAAATTTGTTCTGGTGGAATGGACAAATCTGTTATCCTTTGGGATGTTGCTTCTGGTAAATTGTTGAGAAAATATCGAGGACATGTCGGTAAGTAATACTATCCTCCTATAACGTTATATTATCCTTCTATAACCTTAATAAGTAATAATATCCTCCTCTAATGTATGTATGTCTGTTGGTTATACATTTAAGCACACTTGAGAAAGCCGAAGCAAAACAAAATGGCCACTGAATTTATCCTGATGTGTTTATCTAAGAACAAAACTCAAATTTTAACTCAAAATGATTTAACATTTGATAATATTTATTAGTACTAATATAAATTAATATGTAATGGAAAAAAAACTACTTTAATGACTAAACAAATTTTCTCTTGCATTCTTCCATTATTACAGTCTTTATAAATCGCATATTTTTTTTTTTAATTTTAATTTTTATAATTTTCATTTTTAGGGGAAATAACTTAAAAATTATTTATAGAGTAATTACCCTTGATTTCTTAAACGAAAGAACGTATTTTTATCACTTTTTTTATTAAGTCATAAATTTTATTTCTGCTGAACCCAAATAATTATAAGACCAAAAAATCCGACCTTGATCTCTCTTTGGGGCCCATGGCGCAATGGATAGAGACGTTGAATCTCTACAGTTCCAGTTGAGCATTGTCTGAAGATAACGGTTTAGGAGGATTAGTTGGCCAAAATGTGGTGAGACGACAACTATGGAAGGCAGTAATTACTGAAGATACAGTTGAAGATTCAGCGTTCGTATTCCGTTGTGGTTTACAACCTGATGAAGGCCAGAGGAATAGTTGGCTGAAACGTCATGAAGCAACAACTATAAAAGATGAGGATAATAGTCCGCAAATAAATAAATAAAAATACAAATTACTCATCTCAAAAGAATTCCAATAATTAAACATATATATATATACCAAGTTAAAGGTATTCAGGAGATAAAACCCATGAATTAAAGCAAGGTTATTAAGAGTTCTCAGTAGAAAAAGGTCAAGATATTATAGAATTGAATTTACAATATTTTATTCAAAATAAGGAATACGAGGTAAAGGTGAAAGGTTCCTTGTTCCATGGAGTTTCAAAGATAGGCTCTTCTCCTTAGAGGAAAAAATATTAGCAAAAAGTATGTACAGATAAATATCTATTTTTGTTGGTTAGCTCATTTTTGAAAACAGGCGAGAGAAAAATAGTTTTTTGAAAGAAAATAAAAGTTTATTGGTTAAATGAAAAGAATACTCAACAATATTCAATAATTTTGGTTGCAAATATCCAGCCAGTTTCAAAAGTTCATAAGAGATGTGGTGATTAGTAATATATATATATATATATATATATATATATATATATATATATATATATAATTTTATTTTTTATTACCGTTTTATCTGTTCAGTTACATATGTTTCGGATGCCGGACCATATTTACGATCCAGCAGCCTCGCCAGACCTTACAGAAATTCCTCTCCCTTCCTCCCCTTACTCCTCTCTTTTATCTCCCCCTCTCCATATCACTATACCTTCACCCATGCCTAGCTGAATTTACTAACCCCCCCCCCTACACACACACACACACACACTACAATCTAATGTATTTTAAACTTCAAAACTTAATTATTGTTGATCTCCGGCCTCCCTCCTTATTTTCTCTTCCCCTCTTTCATTTTTTCCCTGTTTTTTTTTTTTTATTTCTCTCGTATTTCTTTTAAAACTGTTCTTCCAAATAATAATAGACATTTCTGTAAGGTCTGACGAGGCTGTTGGATCGTAAATATGGTCCGGCAACCGAAACATATGTAATTGAGCAGATAAAATGGTAATAAAAAATAAAACGCATATTTGCTCTGCAATAGTATTGAGCACTCTTCAGGTTTTACTAATTACCATTTTTACCAAATATATATATATATATATATATATATATATATATATATATACATATACATAGATCGATATTACTAATCACCACATATAACCTTGAAATTACTAATCTAGAAGCATACATGGACATTTTACCATTATAATTAACTGTATTTTGAAACATGTATGTTCAATCTATTTTAAACAATAATAAATACTAGGTAAACAATAATATAGTTTACCATAGACCATGTTTGAAAGTTGAACACACGCCTGAAGACTTCCCTAAATATTACAACATGGATATGCTACCTGACCAACTGACACAAGTAAGAACATATTACATGTAAAATACTATATAAAAAATATATACGTATAATATAATAATGTATGTAAATAACATAATATAAATGTATGTGTACATATATACACGCATCATTGAATCATTACATCTGAAGTTGCTTCAGTTTGAGTCCATCTGTTACATCTCTGCATTTTCTGCCTTCTATATACCTAAATTTCGTCTATATACAATGTTCTGATCAGAGAACATCATTATCTTTTCCAGGAACTGTTAGTTGTGTGAAATTCAATGAAGAATCTACCGTCATCCTCTCCGGGTCAGTAGATGGCACAATCCGCACTTGGGATAGTCGGAGTCGAAGAAATGATCCAATTCAGGTGGGTTCTTTTCTTTTTCTTTTATTTATTTAAATCCATTGTAAATTTGACTTTTTTATTCCGATAGCTTCCTAAAGAAACAAATTTGAATATACCACAAACAACAAAACAGAATGGCATATATTCAACTTGATACGGAGTAAGATTAAATTTTGGCAAATGTTTTATCTTGTATTTCTTATTATTTTCATGTATTCCAATCATTATTTATCCTAAAGATATTTTTAATAATAATGCAAACATCCGTGGACACTCTATTCTAATTATATAAATAAATAAATATATATATATATATATATATATATATATATTATGTATCGATTTACTTTAACAATGCTATACTCTATGGCTGACTGGGACATCTTCCGTACATTCATATCTGATTTACCTCTGCATTCCATGTTTAAAAAGGATGTGTCCTCTATAGTATCAGATCTGACCGAATGGTTAATTGTAGGCATAGACCAATTCATACCATCTAAAAAATTCCAACAAAAACCTACCAGCCAGCCATGGTTCTCCCCAGAATGTGCTGCTGCTATCGTGCACAGAAATCACTTTTTCCATAACTACCAATGTAATAGATGCACTGAGACTAAAGCTGCTTTCAGGAATGCCAGCAATCACTGTAAAAGAGTAATAAAAAATGCAAGAGAGCTATATGCCCAGTCTGTTAAATCCAAAGTAGCTGATCAGCGGCTTGGTTCCCACAAGTTTTGCCAAATAACAAATAGGATCCTGAACAGAAGTATGCGTTCTATCCCAACCATTATCAATGGACCAGAGGTCATCTCGTCAGCGTCAGACAAGGCCAAACTATTTGCAAAGAACTTTGCAGCTAATTCTACCCTATGCGACGAAGGCCATCAACTCCCCATATTTCCTCCTATAACACAGAACACGCTAGGTAACATACAAATATCTAAACATGAGGTCGCCAAGCTAATCAAGAACCTTAATTCCAGTAAAGCAACTGGCCCTGACAGCATCCCAATTATAGTGTTAAAAAAGCTTCAACCAGAACTTGCTCCCGTACTTACAAAACTGTTTAAGCGTTGCCTTAAGGAGAAGTGCTTTCCGACTCCCTGGAAAACCTCATCAGTATGCCCTGTATTTAAGAATTCAGGTGATAAGTCATCCCCCTCTCAGTACAGACCAATAAGCTTCCTGTGTGTTATGAGTAAGTTGCTGGAATCCATATTAAATAGAGAAATAGTAAACCACCTCAGCAGAAACAATCTTCTTAGTGACACACAATATGGTTTCCGTTCTGCAAGATCTACCGCAGATGTGCTAACAGTTATATCTCACAGGATTAGTGAATCTCTTGACAAAGGCTTCCTTTCTAGGGCAATTGCTCTTGACATATCAAAGGCCTTCGACAAGATTTCCAGCTACGATATAACTGGAAATTCACAAGATTTCCAGCTACGATATAACTGGAAATGTTTTCTCAATCATTAAATCGTTTCTCTTTGATAGGCTCATAAGAGTAGTGGTCGATGGACAAAAATCAGAGGCCTGCAGTATTAATGCTGGAGTCCCTCAAGGGTCAATCCTGGGCCCAACTCTCTTCCTGATCTACATCAATGACCTCCCTAAACATATACTTAAATCATTCGTTGACATCTATGCTGATGACACGACCATCTACAGCAACACATCAAAGGCTGTAAATGACAAAGTTCTCTCTGATTCTCTCTCCTCTGATCTCGAGCGCGTGGTTCAGTGGGGGAAGTCATGGCTAGTTACCTTTAATGCATCTAAAACCAAACTCCTATCTTTACATCATCAACGCTCTGATCCCCATCTGGCATCAATTGAAATGGATGGCTGTCGTCTGGGAGAAGCCCCGTGTTTTGACAAGCTTCTGGGTTTGTCCTTTACTCCTGATCTGAAATGGAACACGTACATCAAGTCTGTTGCCAAGGTCGCTGGAAAGATGGTGGGATCCTTCTACCGCTCCAGAAGATATCTCACTACTGATGCAATTCTCTATCTATATAAAAGCCAAGTACGTCCAAGGATGGAATACTGCTGCCATATCTGGGCAGTAGCTGCTAAAAACAGCCTATCCTGCCTTGACAGAGTACAAAATAGACTTCGTGGCTTAGTGAGGGATGCCCTTTTCTCTACCCTGCAACCTCTCTCCCACAGAAGAGACGTTGCGAGCCTATTCTTGTTTTATCGTTATTTCCATGACAGGTGCTCGTCTGAACTCCAATCTCTGGTTCCCCCTCGCCAATCTTTCACGAAAAACACCCGTCTAGCTGAATCCACTGTGAAAAATTTCCCCCACTCTTTATCTGTGCCTAAATCAAAATGTGGATTCCATGAACACAGCTTCTTTCTTAGAACTGCACGCCTGTGGAACTCTGTTCCGTCTGCCTGCTTCCCACCTGACTACAACTTGGATGTCTTCAAGTCCAACGTTAACAAATTCCTAATGAACCGCCCCCTTAAGTAAACACTTCATCAAATCTCTACACTAACATACTGTACTTGCAATAACCATTATCCCTGAGTAGCTTCCGGGCCTTGATAAGTGGTGACCACCCTGTAAAAAAAATATGTATATATATATATATATACGTAAATAGAGCTAGGTAGTAAGTTATGAAAATATATATGGCAATTAAGCTACACAGAATATTCCATGTTTCATCCTCATGAGAATTTATCAGGTTACCTATGTATTAAGCACTGTTGAAGTAAATACTGAAAATTTATGCATAAAATTATATCTTCATATATTAAGAATATGAAGTAGTCATATATATATATGTATATATATACATATATATATATGACTACTTCATACTACTATTTGATTGATATAATAATTGATTGATTTTGCGCTACGAAACAGATACTGTCAAGAATTGTAAATGTCAACTGAATTAAAGGAATAGATAATAAGATGGTCAACATCATAAATTTTGGAATATAGTTTTTTGTCATTTATTCATTATATATATATATATATATGTGTGTGTGTATATATATATATATATATATATATATATATATATACAGGGTGACCCCAAAAAAACAGGACATTCAATTGTTTTTCTGAGTATTTTACAACAGAGAAAAAAAGGCCAAGTGTTTTGATGTGATGTTTTGAATATAATAAACTAGTTATGACCAAAGTTTCATTTCATTTGGACAAAACACTAAGAAACGAGGCCTAATTAGAGTTGGGGCCCGTTTTTTGGGGAGGGTCACCCTGTATATATATATATACATATCTATATATATATATATATATATATATATATATATATATATATATATATATATATATATATATAAGTTATCAAAGAGTAAATCTTTAACAAAGCAAAACTTATCAAGATAAGAAAAGCTCAACACTATTAAGAAGAGCAAACAATAATATTAAATGAAAGATGAGGAATAAAAGTTACATATAACTTTTATTATATCATCAGAACAATAAAGGGAAAATTAAGAAAAAACCTCTTTAAGCCATAGTATTTTCTCATCCGAAGAGGAGAAGGGCCAGAATTATAAAAAAAAAATGTAAATATAGAAAAAAATGTCTTAATGACATTTACATATGAAATGAGAATGAAGGAATAAGATATGGTAAATAGTAATTAAAAGTAGGTCAGGGCAATTTTTTTTTACCTACATATATATTCTACCCTTCCAATTCACCCTACTTTTATTTTATCGTATTCCTTCATTCTTATTTCCTATCTAAATATCATTAAACCAGTTTTTTCTATATTTGCATTTTGTATAATTCTGGCTTTTATTTAAATAATTTTGAATCTAATGGTTGACAAGACCATGCAAGTACAAAATTCATTTTAATAAACATGTATTTATTAAAATTAAATTCATTTTTTTTTTTTTAATTTTCGAATAGTAAAATATTCTGTGTCAGGAAATACAGAGTTTTTTTCCTTTCGTGTCATGATGTCAAGAGGTAACTCCTGATACGTCTGCTGAAGGGGAGAAGAGGAGATCATGTAGTCGTACAAGCTTGAATTCCTGATTTATCATTCAGCCGAGAGATATGGAATGCTCTATTTTTTATATTTATAGAATAAATAGTGATGTTTGTCCTTACTGCAAGCCTGTTGTTCAGTAGAGAAACCAAGGATCCTTGAAATCTTCAAAAAAAATAAAAAACTTGTTTAAAACTGGAGTTTTGATCTTATTTGGAAGGGAAAACCCTTTCTTACAGCACTGAGTCCACATGATTGACACTTCCGCAAGTGCCAAAATCATGTACCCAATTCGAACGAAAACAATGAGCAGACGATCAGTCTGTGCTGTGGATGTATACAAACACAAGTTTAGTTATTCTAGCGATTTATTCTCCTTTTATTTGCAGACTATGAATGAAGCAAAAGACAGTGTAACATCAATACAAGTTTCAGATCACGAAATTTTGTCTGGATCGGGTGACTGTCGGATTCGGCGTTATGATTTACGGATTGGACGTATGTTTTGTGATTATGTTGGAAGTGAGTATAAGATCAAAAACTTTATCAAATTTTACATATGACCATCATTTACCCAACAAACAGGAAAGTAAATCTTACTATTCTTTTTAGAACACAAAAACCAACATACACAACACAAAAAACAACATACACAACACAATCAGACACAACACAAACAAAGACACAAACTCAGACACATTGTGTATAGATCAGTTTTATTCTTATGACACTGTCGCAAAAAAGGATCCCCAAATGTTAGCCTCCACATGATAGTTAACTTCCAGTACATCAGCTTAGACCTAACTGAAATAATTTGTCTGATATTCGCTTGTCAGGTCATCTTATCTCATCGTCTGTTAAAGCCGGTTTAAATCTCTGCCAAGCTTTCTCGCTTCAGATCTACGCGAATCTGCAATCTTCCTCGCCTCTTTCAGCTCTCCGCCTGCCCCATCTGATTTCTAAACATATTTAGTTTGGATCAGAAAACTTACATGGCATCCAATGAAGTTATCTGAAGAACCTCTGCCAAGATGTCCCTCCTTGAAACTATGCCAACGACTGATTGAAGAAACATATTTTAATTAATATTGTTCAGCTACATGCTAGTCTTCAGCGATCACCAACGCACAACTTTTCTGCTATGGTTTGCTTTTCTTTCACCTTCTGTTCTGGCTGTGTCGTCTGGTGAGAGCAAATGGCACAGGAACTGGTTTAAAAATATACTAAAACATAAACAATAAAATTAAAAGAAAACATAAATTTCTCTACCACCAAAAGCAATGGTCAAAGACACATTACCTGAAAGTACTTCACAAGGAACATGAGTTGGAACAGATACATTGAGAGCATTGCCAAGGCCACTGCGAAGAAGGTGGGCTCTCTCTACCGTGCTAGAAAGCTATGTATGCCTGAAAGTATCCTGTACCTTTATAAGACCACCATTCGCTCATGTATGGAGTATTGTTGTCACATTTTGACTGGTGCATCTGCTACTGGTCTCTGACTCCTCGACAGGGTTCAAAAAAAGAGTCGCCAACCTAATAGGCCCTGAACTGACATCTAAGCTTCAGCCTCTGTCCCATTGACGAAATGTTGCATCTCTCTGCCTGTTCTGCAAGTATCTTAATGGTGAATGCTCTGATGAACTACAAGCACTTGTACCCCCTCTACGTGAATACCCCCGACAAACCCGACAAGCTGCTAAATCCCACCCCTTCACAGTAGAGATCCCTAGGTGTAAGAAAGCCTTCTACTCTAATAGTTTCTTCCCCAGAACTGCTAGATTTTCGAACTCCTTTCCGGGATTCTGCTTTCCAAACTGTACTGACATGCAGAAGTTTAAGTGTAATGTGAACAGACATCTTGCTGCTCATCTCCCTTCATAATATCCCTGCAACTGATGTCTCCAATAGTAACCCCCTACTTCAAAGTGGCACTGTGCCTTGTTTGGGGTGAAAATTGAATTAAAAAGAAAAACATGTTGTATATAGATCAGTTATAATCTCTTTATAACGTCAACAATCTTAGTTAAATTCTAGTATATCAGTTAAGACTTAATTGATATAATTTGTCTACTGAGGCCATCATTGTTGTTCACTCATCGATTGATATCATTATCTGCTGGCACCTGTCTAAATTTCTGCCAAGAATTCCCTCCTCAATTTGTTCAGTTCTACCTGCTCATTCCCTAAACTGAACTCTGATTCCTAAATATATTTAGTTTTGACCGGAAATCCTAAATATCTGGTCTTTGTCTCAGCTCTGGCTGAGAAGGCATCAAGCACTATATATGTGTAAATCTGAAATCTTGAGCCATTTTCAAAGGTCGCTACTCATAAACTATCAGTATGTATGATAATATATATTTTGACTACTGTACACTCTTTAACCTTTATCCTCGAGTTGCCTCCGGGCCTTGATAAGTGGTGATTCCCTTGTAAAAGAAAAAAAATTATAATTTAATAATTAAGTGTATTTTTTTTACATTGATCAAAGCAACATTTTTTTTTATTTATAGATTGACTTATACTTTTTATAATGAAAATTTCTCCTCTATGTTAATATAAATACATATACATTTACTTTATATTTTTAATGATTGTTGATTACTTTTTTATACAAGCTTTTTATTATTCTCTTAAAACAAGTTTATCTATATAGAAAAGCGAAAATGTGTGTTTGTATGTCTCGCAAAAACTTTCTACACGGGTCATGGATTTTCGCCAGATCGGTATCATTTTAAACTTCCAACCTTCGCCCGACAAATATCGAAAAATTGGCCAAAAACGTTAATTTTTTCACCCTGAAAGCATCACTTTTCTACAGTGGGAAGGGGTCAGCAAAAAACCTCCTCTCATGACGAATTTGCTTCTACGCATGCGTTATACGATGTCGTAACCTGATTTATTTCAGCGACGTCGTCTTAGCTCGGTTGGTTAGAGCGCGGCCTCATTATCTAAACGTTTTGGGTTCGAATCGTGGTGTAAGATGTCTTCTTTTTTTTTTTGATATTTTAAATTTTAATATTGAAGCAGGGTTATTTAAGCCATTTTTCAGGTGTTTTTTTTTTGGGGGGGGCGGTATTTTTCACATTCGTTTTTCTGTTTTTTTTTTGTTTTTTTTTACTTTGCTTATTCTTAGGTTGTCATTAACAACCCCCACCCCCACCCGACCACACACACCCAAAAACACCCCGGGGTTATTTAAGCCATTTTTCATGTGTTTTTTTTTTTTTTTGAGGGGGGGGGGGTCAGATTTTTTAAAGAAGTTTTAACGTTCGTTTTTCTGTTTTCTTTTTCACGTTTTCTTTTTTTAACATCGTTCGTTTGCCTTACGTTAGTTTTTTTTTAAATATTTACTTCGCTTATTATGTTTTGATTAACACCCCGCCTAAGCACACACACACCTCCAAACACCCGGGCAACGCCGGGTACCCCCCGCTAGTATATATATAAAATAGTAGTGTTCGTGTCTGTGTGTACACCTCTACTACAGCCCACACCACTGGACCGATCATGACCAAACCTGGCATGATGATGGTCCCTCACCTAGGGATGGTGCACACCATTTTCCAAGCTCAAGATCAAGGTAATAGCCGATGTATATATACTCTTCCACAGCCCACACCATTGAACTGATCATGACCAAACCTAACATGATGATGGTCTCCTACCTAGAAATGGTGCACACCATTTTTCAAGGTCATGGTCAAACATTAAGATCATATTTGGTGTGGCTCTTCATAAACTTCCCCACCTAGGGATGATGGTGTTTACAATCTCTAGTGTTTATATAATAAATATTTCTTTACATGAAACTTGATTTTAGTTCTTATATTTTTTACATAAGACCCGTTTCTTTCATATTTTTCTTTTTGTTACAATATTTTTACTTGATCAACCTAAACAAATTTTTTTAGGATGAATCCATAGAGGTTTACGGCAACTGTAATATTTAGGCCGTAGTAAGGTCCCAAAACAGAATTGTGTACTTGATCAGAATGTGGTTGTTAGGCAACTCATCTCTATCGTGCTGATGATGCTCCGTCTTGTCATGGAAGCTCAAACACCTTGTGCCACTGCAGAAATGTTTGAGTTGAACCCATTTATGATTGGAGAATCTTGCAACTCAGAAGGAAGATAGACCATTAACTCGGAAGGGAGCAAGTTAGTTCTGAATATGGTTGGTTGTCCTCTTCATCCTTAATAACATCTTTTTTGGTTGTTAAAGCTGTTCAGAATTTCTGCATTTCAATAACAATTCTCTGACCATAAGATACAAAACAAGAAATCATGACAAAAAAAAAAATCGGAACTTTTGAGGTATCAAAATCAATATCAGAATCAGATAAATTTGTACCTGCTTTCCAATGCCAAAAACGATTCTTTAAATTGTTTGTTTTTGTTGGTGTTGTTTAAAACATAATTTTCCATTACATGTACAAATGATAAATATTTATTGATTTTAAAATTACCAGGAAAACTAACATCTATAGATCCTCACACTCACCCACCCAGTGTATTTTTACTTTTGTGAAAATGTATGCATATATATTAAATGGGTTTTTGCAGTTATACTAAAAATTTGAAAAAAAAAAACAACCAGATAGCTAAATATTTAAAGATTTATAAAGAATTAGAATTTTATCGAAATTAGGAATTTAGAACAAAATCGGGAATTGTTTTGGAATCGAAAAATATCAGAATCCTCCTATCCCTAATTTTTACTTAGCACAGCTGATTCCATAGTTTGCCATTGTATCCATTAGTCCGTTCAACAAACTTATGTATTGTGTCTCTTTTCTGAATTGATGAAAACAAAATTGCTGAATATTTTTGATATTTTATTGTTTATTTGTTCTCGTTTCAGAAACAGTAACTTGTGTCAATTTCACACGTGACGACCAATGCGTTCTTGTCAGTACATTGGACGGAGTTATCCGTCTTTTTGATAAACAGACAGGAGAATTATTGAATGAGTGAGTGCAAAAAAAAACGCTTTTTATTTAAAAAAAAATATTTTTTTAACAAAAACCTTTCGTTTCTGAGTGAAATATTTCATCAAATCATAACTGTTAATTTCTTGGTTGAAATTAGTCTTTGCTTACGTCTGCTTTTGTTACCTATACTGTTCAATAAGTATCCTCTGTATATAATTTACACAATCATAAACATTGTCTTGAAACAGCTGTAAACAACTTTAATTCCTTTGTGAATAATTTTTATTTGGAACATGATTTGAAAATTATATAAATAATCATATATATATATATATATATATATATATATATATATATATATATATATATATATATATATATGACAAAAGTCTATATTCTAAATTTCTAGATGTTGACCATTGTACTGTTTATTTCTTTAAGTAGTTAAAATGCACAATTCTTAACAGCACCTGTTTCGTAGTGCAGAATCATTCATGTAATTGAGGTTTAAATTTAGCAAAATGCTTGCAAAAGTATTTAATGAAACTACAAGTAAGTCATAAATCTTATTTGGGAAAAAAATAGTGAAGTAGAGAGAATAGGGGAAGAAAAAGGTGATTTCACGTGAGTGGATAGTCTGGTGAAGGGCAAAATATCCAATAACGGTAAAATCCAAAAAAGTTGGTTAAATTTTCATTTCCACAAGTAAAATCCAAGGGAATCGCATAATTGGAAGATGGTCCAATAATATTATTAAAAGAAAGATAAGATGTGCGTAGAAAAAAGAAATGGAAGAAATTTAAAACCCGACTGTCAAGGCTGGGCTGATTTAAGAAACTATATATATATATATATATATATATATATATATATATATATATATTCTTTCATTTTACTTTAGTATAAAATCTCAGAAATCAAAGAGGTCCCTTTTTGAGGTTAATACTTGATCTCTACATGGGATGCATAGATATCCGAGTGATCAACTAAATTTCTCCTTTATCTTTCAAACGTCGAGTTAATAAAAAATTGAAGAACATTAATTTTGCTCTTCTCAATCGACTGGTAAACTATGTCATAATAGATATTCTTTCTGGTCTCTTAATGTTACTAGGTTCCAGGAAAAGAATTTATATGGTCTGGTGGAGTATCCAGCTAAGTGCTATTACTTGTAAGAGTGCTACTTAGAACTGAATTTTTACTTTTTTTTTTTTTTTTCAGTTGTAAGTGACACACTTGAAGAGGTTGATAGTTCAATTGTCAGTGTAGGCAATAATCGGAATACAATTATGAATCACTTAAGACTTTTACCAACTTATGACTGATGGAACGAGCGCATGTTATCACTATGGATCAAATAAAGAATTCAATTTAAAATCCTTTGCAACTTCCCGGGTTCGACCGAAAGATTTCTGAGTTTAACAAGATACACTTGAAGAAAGTCAGTTACATTAACCGAAACATTGTGCAAATAGCACTCAAGACAAGAAACGTTAGTCCCAACAATCCAGTAACACATGGTTAAATGTTATCAATCTGTTGTGCAAGCAAAGAAGTGAACATTATTATTTTTAATTAGAGACGAAAATGTATTCTGGTAGATTTCTAGAATATTAATAGTAAAAAAAAAAATAATTTAACATGTAATTATGAAAGTTGACGAGAGAAAAATAAAAAAACACACTTCAATTTTTTTTTTTTTTTACATGGGGGTTACCACTTATCAAGGCCTGAAGGCCACTCAGGGATAAAGGTTATTGCGTGTACAGTAATCAATTAGATAGTATTGGGGGTTTGGATAGTGTCTTACTTAAGGGGGCGGTTTGTCAGGAATTTGTTTATGTTGGACTTGAAGACGTCCAAGTTGTAGTCAGGTGGGAAACAGGCAAGCGGCAGAGAGTTTGTTTCATAATTTAATATAGGATATATATATATATATATATATGTGTGTGTGTATGAGTGTGCGTGCATGTATGTCTGATTTTTTTTTTCCTTCTCTTCAGGTACAAAGGTCATAAGAATACCGAATACAAAATTGACAGTTGTATGAATGATAAAGATGACTATGTTCTCAGTGGTTCAGAAGATGGTTACGTCTACATCTGGGATCTTGTTGAAGTAAGTTTGAAACTTTCATCTATTATATAAAGAACAGGTGTGTGTGTGTGTGTGTGTGTGTGTGTGTGTGTGTGTGTGTGTGTGACCCAGCTAAAAGTCAAAAACTACAAAGCAAATGCCCACAAAGTTGGTATATTATTGATTAGCATTGCCCTGGATGAATAATATCACAAATTAAAACAAGAATATTCATTCTTTAGAAGTCAACTGAGTCAGGTTTTGTCAGAGGTTGAAGGGGAATGGGTTGGTTTTTCAGCTATTTTATGTACTTATTTGTAAAAGAAAATGCTAATTCATGCTTGAAAAATCTATTATATAAAGGAGAATTATCTGTGTGTGTGTGTCCACAGAGAAGAATGGGCTGTGCAGAGAAAAAGGGGTTTGAGGAGAGAGAGAGGATGGAGAAGGGTTATAGATAGAAAGATAGATAAAGAAAAAGGTAGGGAGAACTTTTAATAGAAATATGTCACACTTTTGCCCTGGGCAATGCTAATCATCACTGCAATAGTGATACTTGTTGCTTTTGAGCAAAGGGGTTTGCTGTTTTGTTTTGGTTTGCTAAGTTTTGTACTAATTTTTATTAGTTTGGTGAAAGTACAGAATAGTTGACAAGAAGATTTTGTTTTGCCAATAAATTCTAGCTCTTTTTTATTTTGCCAATGAATTCTAGCTCTTTTTTATTTTGCCAATACATTTTAGCTCTCTTTTTTATTTTGCCAATACATTTTAGCTCTTTTTTTTATTTTGCCAATACATTTTAGCTCTTTTTTTATTTTGCCAATACATTTTAGCTCTTTTTTATTTTGCCAATACATTTTAGCTCTTTTTTTATTTTGCCAATACATTTTAGCTCTTTTTTTATTTTGCCAATACATTTTAGCTCTTTTTTTATTTTGCCAATACATTTTAGCTCTTTTTTTATTTTGCCAATACATTTTAGCTCTTTTTTTATTTTGCCAATACATTTTAGCTCTTTTTTTATTTTGCCAATACATTTTAGCTCTTTTTTTATTTTGCCAATACATTTTAGCTCTTTTTTTATTTTGCCAATACATTTTAGCTCTTTTTTTATTTTGCCAATACATTTTAGCTCTTTTTTTATTTTGCCAATACATTTTAGCTCTCTTTTTTTATTTTGCCAATACATTTTAGCTCTCTTTTTTTATTTTGCCAATACATTTTAGCTCTTTTTTTATTTTGCCAATACATTTTAGCTCTTTTTTTATTTTGCCAATACATTTTAGCTCTTTTTTTATTTTGCCAATACATTTTAGCTCTTTTTTATTTTGCCAATACATTTTAGCTCTCTTTTTTATTTTGCCAATACATTTTAGCTCTTTTTTTATTTTGCCAATACATTTTAGCTCTTTTTTTATTTTGCCAATACATTTTAGCTCTTTTTTTATTTTGCCAATACATTTTAGCTCTTTTTTTATTTTGCCAATACATTTTAGCTCTTTTTTTATTTTGCCAATACATTTTAGCTCTTTTTTTATTTTGCCAATACATTTTAGCTCTTTTTTTATTTTGCCAATACATTTTAGCTCTTTTTTATTTTGCCAATAAATTCTAGCTCTTTTTTATTTTGCCAATAAATTCTAGCTCTTTTTTATTTTGCCAATAAATTCTAGCTCTTTTTTATTTTGCCAATAAATTCTAGCTCTTTTTTATTTTGCCAATAAATTCTAGCTCTTTTTGTTACATGATAAGGGCTGTCCCCTGTTCATGTAAGTATAAAAATAGAGAGATTAGTTAAAATGGAAATAAGAGAAAGCAGAAATCGAACCCTGGACATAAGTTTTAAAGAACAATAGGTTTAAATGGAATGTCCAGTAAATTGTTAATTCGGATGAAATAAATAATAAATAAACTATTCAATTGTTAAAAGAATGTGGATAATAAAATATGAGTTAAATAAATTAGATATGTAGGTTAAATTCCTTTGTGGAAACAACACAAGGAAAATAGGTTATTGGGAAATCAATGTCGAAAACGTGCAAAGTCGCGCATGTTGAAACACGTGAATTTTGCTCACGTGGCCGGGATGCATGGATTTCTCAATATAGCAAGTGGGAGTTAGTTGGTCGAGAGAGAGTCAGAGACAGTCAGAGAGACAGTCAGGAGAGACAGTAAGACGTCTGAAGCGAGACGTCACTTCAGAAACTAAGATGTGAAACTTTGAGTTCTTAATGAGGAAATCCCGACCGGTCGTATTAAATAAATCCATCATGTGTTTTGGATAAAGCTCATCTTTGTGTTTGTGATTTCTACAAAAAGGTAAATTGTATTGTTATTATATGTCTGTTATAAAATGTCATTACATACACATCTCTCTCTAAGATACAACATCATATGTAATAAGACAAGAACTCTCACTAAGACTCATATCATTACTAATAAGAACTCACGTAACATACGCGCACAAGTGGTATCGTCTAATAATAATAATAATAACTATATAATATTTTTTATTTTGCCAATAAATTCCAGTTCTTTTTCAAATAATTTTAAGTTAACATTTTTACTAGTATCTATTATTGATTTGCAAGATCCCGTTCAAATTTAATGCTTTTTACTGTTAATAATAATTTTCCTTATGAAATAATAAATGTCTATCAAGGTTAGTACTATTAAGAAAAAAACAATTGCTCTTTCTTTTGTAAAAATAATTGTAATTTCCAGATGAATATGTGTCTTTTTATTTATTTAAAATTGTAGCAATTCTTTTAAAAACAATAAATATTGTCTTTTTAACATAAAAATAATTATCAGTTAAATATTTTTCTAATTAATTAAAACAAACGTTACTTTTCGCAATTGATTTATTTAAAATTACCCTCTTTTAGTTAATGCAATCATATTTTTTTATGTACATTAAAGGTGATAATGTGCATACAGACGTGAAATACCTTATCATATTATGACATAATTGTTCAAAAACCATAGAAGTGTTTGATTGGATAAGCCGTTTGCAAGACTAATATATGTAAGTGACATTTTTGTCAGTTATTTAAATGTTGGTGCTTATATAATACTAGCCTGGGTGCCCAGCGTTGCCCGGATGTTTGGAGGTGTGTGTTGAGCAAAAAAAAAAAAAAGGGGGGTAGTAGGCAGGCAGGCTCAAACCCATACCGTGAAGGAGGAACAAAACATGAAAAAAAAAACTGGAAGTGACATAGGTTTAAATTAAGGCTAGATAATCAAAAAGTGGTGATAACTTTCAAAAATATTGGGAAAAAAGTGACCCTCTAGAAAAGTGCCCAGTTGAGAGTGAATGAATTAATGTTTTTAGCCAATTTTTCGATATTTGTCGTCCAAAGAATCGATTTTCAAAACGATACTGATCTTGTGAAAATCCGTCGCATCTGTCAAAGATTTTAGACAGACATACATATATACATACACACATACATACACACATACATACATACATACATACAATTAAACAGACAGGTGAGATTTATATCATTGATGGAGCACAGGCAAAAATCACATTCCAAGTAACAACTCTATGATATACTTATGCATCATGCAAAAATAAGTATCCTCTCCAAAAATTAGTAAAAATTGTTGAGTAGAATTTTAATTAAGGATAAAAATCAATTTTCTGGGATTGAGCTGTCATTTATTATTACTTTGTTAAATACCAGACTGACTTATCTCTCTTTGTTTAGTGAGATTTCTGCTCTTATCAATGACGGATCAGCAAAATACAATAAAAAAATGATTTTTATTTTGAATGAACATATTGAATGTGCTAGTACTGTTGGGGGGGAAAAAGCGTTATTATATTTGGAAATTAAAATTTTACTCAATTTTTCCTAATTTTTTTATGTAGGTACGTATTTTTGCCTGATACGCAAGTATATCAAATAGTCTTTCTGTCAATTTATTTGGAAATGTGATTATCATTTGTACTCCATACTATTGTGCTAAATTTTTTACATAATGATGTCACATGATTCCAATTTCAAATATACACTCTTTGATATATTTACATATTATGCAAAAAATAAGTATTGTCACCAAAAATTAGTAGAATTTTAATCTAACATATCTAGAAAAGTGAGAATGCAATGGGAACGAAGTTCTCCACACAAGCGAAAACGCAAACGGATGACCTTATGGTAAGCACGATTATCGCCCTTTAACTCTGGTAATATCATTCTTGGCCACAACGGCGGGGGGGGGGGGCGGTACAGCCACCTTCACTTCCGGTTTGTATCATTCATTCCCTTTTTTTGCTGGACCTCTAAACAATACAGAGATGACAGCAAACACTCCCTGATTTCGGCGACAGCCAAACTGACGTTCGACCTCTCATCAAGGACTCTTGAATCCAAGATGCAAGTAACATTATTCATACATCTCTCGCTATAAACTTTTACAATTTAACACTTGTATCTACGATGTAAATAAATTTACTTTGGTTGTAGTATTAATATCGGCATATTTCGTGTCTTCATTTCATGGCAAGGAGACCATGCGACTTTTCTTTATTCTCCTACTTAACAATAAATGCACCTATCGTCCGCTACAAGGATGGCTAATGTGATCCATCCTCTACATGTACATGTGTGTGAGGACACTTCTCAATCTATATACCCAACAAATTTTTGATCTACATACTTGAAATTTGGTATGTAGGATATTCTGACATGTGGAAAACTTAATCGCTTTTCATCTGGAAAAAAAGTCTGCTAAGGGGTCAAAATTATCGAATTGGTATGTGGGGGTTGTCAGATTTTTATCTGTTTGTCAACTGTTTGATGACTGCGCATGCACGGTCAGGAAACATGGCAGCTTCCATATGTTAAGGATAAGTAGGTGTGAAAACACATTTGAAGATTCTGTCGAGCTGGTCTAATGTTATCATACTTGACTCACTGTCTTTAGGTTTTTGTTTCAATCTCGGCTCGAGTAATTTTTTTTCACCTACAAGAAGTGAACTGTTTAGAAAAACATAATACTCGCATGCATACATCTCAGTTACTTTCTGTTTCTTTTAGTTCATTTTTGTAAAACAAACTTAACGTTAGGTTTAATACCTATGGTATTTGTGTTTATAATAAATAAGAAATCTACAATAATTCAAATATAATGTTTATGAGTATTTTATAACCGGGCAACACCGCCTGCTAGTTAAAGATAAAAATCAATTTTCGTTATTTTGTGATCTGTTACTCATTAGTACTTGGTTAAATGACAGACTGACTTATCTCCCCTTGTTTAATGAGATTTTCACTCTTATCAATGGCAAATCAGCAAAATTCAATAAAAATGATTTTTATTTGGAATGTGCATATGGCGTTGGCAATGCTTTAACATCTTTGTTATAGAAGAAAGTGTTATTTTATTATATACCAGTGGGGGTACCCGGCGTTGCCTGGGTGTCGTGAGGTGTGTGTGTGAGGGGAGAGGGAATAAATCAAAACAATAATCTATAAATATAAAAGCGAAAATGTATGTATGTTTGTATGTGTGTTCGCTTTTTCTGTATGTCTATAAAAGGCTTTTTTCAGAGAAGCGATCGGTCACCTAACAACTTTTTTTAACTTTTTATATCACATATAAATCATAATATCTCAGAGTTAACAATGAAGCTCGCCTGTCTATTTACTTTGCTCGATTTCGGGAAGATAAATATTCAACATTTGTCGCTCGCCGCATGTGGGTTAGTCTTTTTCCTATAACATCTTGGGAAAAAAAAAAGCGTTCCACAGTAAATGAAATACTATCCCGCAGTCAAACTTGACCTCATTAACTCATTAAAACGGGCACCTGCCAAATCCAAGTAATTAAATAAATTCAAACGTGTTTCCGTTAGCATCTCGCGGTGGGGCAATGGTTAACGTCGCACGTTTTTTTTTGTTTTTTTTTTACACTTTAATTTACAACTTTGCCTCAAGGGTTTGGGTTCGATCCTCATACTTACCTACCAAAAAATTATTTTTAACCCCACCCCCGGAGTTTCCACAAACACCTCCAAACACCCGGGCAACGCCGGGTACCCCTCGCTAGTAAAATAGAAAATAAAGAATAAACAAACAAAATAACCCTGTTTAAATGTTAAAACTTTTTTTTTAAAATCGGAAAAAGAAAAAACAAACAAAAAAAACAGCGAACTTGATAGCAAATAAAGAATAACTTGATAGCAAATAAAGAATAAGTGAACAAAAAACTGGAATCGTAGAAAGATCTCCATCATTCCAGTAATTATTAGAGCAACCAGACTTATGAAAAAGAATTTCCACAGCTACCTTTCAAATATACCTAGTGAACCAAGTACAAGAAAGATACAAACAATTGCACTTAAAGGGATGGTTAGAATCTTGAAAAGATCTCTTGGTTAGAATGTACGATATAGCAGGAGAATGTTTGGTATTTGGTAGAATGCCCCATCTCCATCTAGAAAAAAAAAAATAATAACAATCTCAAAAACACAACATACCTACAATGTTTTCTACATCTTAAAACCTATAACATCTGTAAAGACAGCAGATATAATTTCACAATCTTTGTTCAAAGGAAAAAGATAATATACAATGTTTGTGTCTATTTTGATTCTTTTTTTTTCATGAAGATATTTTTTCCTTCTTTCTCTCAGGCAAAAGTGAAAAAGAAACTCTACCATGAAACAAACCGTCCGATTCATTCGTTGTCTCATCATCCGAAAAAAGTGTGCTTGTTGACAGCGTCTGGTGGAAACATTTACTTGTGGTCATCACCTTATGAGGATGCTGACCAGTGATACACAGACCAAGATGAACAGTCACACTGACCCTATAAGCATCAGCCTTTTCTGCTCAGATCAAGAATTGGACGAGGATTACATAACATTTTCGACGGCTATGCAACTTCACGTTGCCTGCCTCACTAGACCAATGTTTATCGCAACTTCAGTTTGACACTCCTGTCTTTCATTAATATTGGTTGTATTTAACCATCACATTCGCCAGTAAAGTTCCCAATCTGAGAGGAGAGAATTTCAAAAGAAAATAAACTACTTTTTATTATTAAAGTGATTATAAATGCAAAATTTGAGTCAAAATTATTCCAAAACTGCAGACTTTTTTTTTTTTTTTAAATAAAGAATCTTATTTTTCTACATTCATTTATTTCTATTTTTTAATTTTTCATGCGTCCAAAAGATCATATTGGCTGATCTGACACATTTTTTCCTTGTTTTCATACAATTGTTATGTAATCGTTGTGGCCGTTTGTTCAAAATGCCTTTGTCCAGTCTATATAATGTTAACATACTTTTGTCACTGGCACAAGTATATATACACACTGACAGTGGAGTAGAAATTTCAACACAGTTGATCTACAAAAGTCGATATCGTTTTTATTTCACACCGACAATTAGTTTTTTCTGTGATAAATTATTTTCTGTTTTGACCCTTTACTGAAAGGGGAGAGGAGGGTTAGATAGTTGTCAGGCAGTTAAGAAATGACATGGGCTGCAGCCTCTCTCTCTCTCTCTCCCTTTCTCTCTGTGTCTTTCTCTTTCTCTCTTATGCATTCTAGACCAACGTTTGTCACAACTTTTGTTTGACACTCATGTCTTTTATTGATATTGGTTGTATTTAAAAATCACACTCGCCAGTAAATCTTAAAATAAACTACTACTATTACTAAAGTGGTAATATATGCAAAATTTGAATCAAAATTATTCCGGAACTGCAAACTTTTTTTTTTAAATAAAAATTTTTATTTTTTACATTCATTTCTATTTATTTTTTTATGCATCCAAGAGATCATATATAATGTTCTTTTGTCCTATTTTGTATTTCAACCTAACTTATCGTTGATCGGCATTACTTTGGTTTATGGGTTGATTTTCACAGCTGACGATTTCCCTTAATATTTCAGCTGTTTGGATTATTTGGATTAATGTTTACATCTTACAACAATGATTTATGACATAATAGATTAAATAAAAGTCAATACTAAGTGGCACTCCCCAGTGATTTTTTTTCTTTGGCCTGGTTTTGATTCCAATCTGATCTCCTGAGAACATCCGAGTTGCAATCTGTCATCCTTGGAGTCCAAACTCAAACTGTCATAAACTGGACTCTCAACACTGACTGTTGTCAACCATTGCCAAAACGCTATCAATTGTTGTCAACCGGACACTGTCGTAAAAACATTGCAAAACATCAGCCTGATCAAACTGTCCCCCACAATAATAAAACGCATTTTCAATTTATATTTTCAATTCCTTTCGTTCATGTTTTTAATTACAACTGCACCTAAAAAAAAAAAAAAAAAGTCTGCACACTAACTCCAAAGTACATTGATTGTTAACTCTTTTGTAATAAAATAATTATCCTACCTTAGATCTCTTTTGTCAGCATTAAAGAACAAATTCTAATCCATTGTCTATTGATAAACTCTATTTCCTATTTCTTTAGTTATTTATCTTTGTTCTGAGAGAAGAGAATTTCAAAGGGAAATAAACTACTTTTATTATTAAAGTGATTATGAACGCAAAATTTGGATCAAAATTATTCCAGAACTGCAAACATTTTTTTAAAATAAAAACTCTTATTTTTCTACATTCATATATTTCTATTTTTTTTATTTTTAAATTTTTCATGCATCCAAAAGATCATATTGGTTGATCTGCCACATTTTTTCCCTTATTTTCATACAATTCTTACGTAATCGTTGTGGCTGTTTGTTCAAAATACCTTTATCCAGTCTATATAATTTTAACATGTACTTTTGTCACTGACGCAAGTATATATACACACTGACAGTGAAGTAAAAATCACAACACAGTTGATCTACAAAAATATATAGTGTTTTTATTTTACTCCAACTTTTCTGTGATAAATTGATATTCTCTGTTTTGATGTTAATTGGAAAGTGCAGGGGGGGGCATGTTTAGATGGTTGGACAATGAAAAAATGGTGACACATGCCACAGCCTCTCTCTCTCTGACTCTTTGTCTGTGACGATTTTTTTAATAATCATATTCTTTCACATTGGAATCTCTAAAAAATTTTTGTCTATTGTTTCAACTGTTTGACTTATATCTAATAAAATATTTCTGGGTCAGGTTATGCATTCCATTAGGCAATGGTGGAAATATCAAAGTCTTAACATAACATTTGCATTGAATGTTTTTCTTCCCGGCAATACCTGCCAATATCTAACACAATGTTCTTTCTATATATTTTGTCTATTTCAACATAACGTGTTATTGGTTATTTTGTTTTAAGGGTTGTTTTTCACAGCTGAGGATTTTTTAAAATATTTCAGCTGTTTTAATATATTAGGTTTACATTATTTGAATTACTATTCACATCTTGTGGAAATGACCCATCGCATAATGGATAAAATAAAATTAAGTTCTAAATGGCACTCTTCTGGAAATTGAATGTTCAATCCTCAGTACAGGTGATACTAAGAATACAATTGCAAATTACTTAAAACTTACACCCGGTCATGGCTGACAGAATGAGAGTATGTTACCCTCATGGATTAAATAAAGAGTTCCGTTCAAAATTCTGTGCAGATTGCAGAGTTGACAGAAATATTTTCGAGTTCAATAAGATATACCTTAAGAAGATCAGAGGTTACATCAGTCAAACCATCGTGGGAATAACACTCAAGGTGAGCACAATTGTCCAAATAATACAAAATTATCTATCCTCATCTAAAGACTTCAGAAATATATATATATACATATATATATATATATATATATATTGTTTTAACAAAAACCAAAACTTCAAAGAAAGGGTTGATAGCAACAAAAAGTGTATTTCATTGTTAGTTACAATTGTTTCATGACCATTTGGACAAATTTAAACATTATGTTGTTTGAAAATTTTCACAAGAACAGCCTTTCTTCAAACTTATTGAATAAAAAACACTTTAACAATAAAACATTATGAAAAAAAAAATTTCCTTTATAAGGAAAAGAAAACAAGCAAGACCACTTTACATCTTTCGCATCTTTGCAAAGTATATATATATATATATATATATATATATATATATACAGCCTTTGAGACTTTACACGCCACAGTCGATTGAAAATTTCTTAGGGCGACTAAAAGTCGTAAATCACTCGCCCGCCAGTCAATAAAATTTCTTTAAATAAAGAAACAGTAAAAACTCATTTATTTTATGACCCTCAAATATGCGGTGACTTAGAAAGAATGACCTATGTCTCATTATTTGTGGATTTTTTCATCTCTAGCTGTGAGACCGTTGGAATATCGTATTGAAAAATATGTGGTCACACTAAAGGTCAACAGGAGGTCAAATTTACACATTTAACGTCTAGTCAAAATGTCACCTTCATGTAGCTCTCTGATTTTGAAATTCATTTGGAAAAAAAATTCTTCGACACTACAACTACATACACTTCATGCTTACAAAAGTAAAGATGAACATTTGAAAGAGGAAAAAATGCATCATTCCGTCAAGCATGCACCGTAAATTAAATTATTTAACAAGTAATCACATTTTTCTCAATCATATAAATTCAGATAGTTGCATGCTTTTTTTTTTGCGCAACTTTTAAAAAATCATTGATACTCAATTTTAAAAATAATATTCTAAATTTTAGAATGTTGTTCCGAGGTGAATTCTTTGTTTTAATAGAAACAAAAGAGACCAATTTCTGTTCTATATCAAAGTTTTTTTTTCCATAAATTACAAAGAAAAATTGACCGTTTAAATTTTAAAAAGATATTAAACCATACCGATTTTCTAAGAAATCTAGTTCATTTCAGCTAAATGGTATATTTTTTTGAATATCGGAGATTTCGGGCTACAGAGATCTCATACCAGGAGATTTCAGTCCACAATCGTGAATACCCGGAGATTTCGTAACACTTTTTTTCAACACCCACGGTTTAGGCTAGATATTTTAATTTTTGTATGAAATTTTACAACATAATTTGGGTATCAGAAGAATAGTTTGTTGATATTTTTATTAAGAATAAACAAGAAAAATATAATTGAATTGTTGTAAAATTATTTACTATTATTGACTGAAACAAAGATATAAAGTCGGACGAGTAAAAATATTTTGGGGCGAGTAAATTTTCCCTCACACTCGACCAGTGGTCGAGTGATTTTTTTTTTTCAAATCTCAAAGACTGTTTATATATATTTATATATAGATTACATTTATTTGTTTATTTTGCCTGCGATACTTTTAAACAGGAAGCAAAAAATACTAATTAGGAAAGCTCTCAGACAGAGAGTGACACACACATGCACACACACATATATATACTAGCATTTCAGCCCGGGTGTATGTTGAGCAAAAAAAAAAAAAAAGAAAAAAGTGGTAGCAGGAAGGCAGGTTCAAACCCGTACCGTGAAGGGGGAAAAGAATGTGAAAAAATATGACGCCTTTGCTGTTACAACCACTACCAAACCAGAAGTGACGTAGGTTTAAATTAAAGCTAGACAATCAAAAAGAGGGGATGACTTTCGAAAATATCGGTGAAAAAAGCGACCCTCCCTGTTGAAAAGTGCCCAGTTGAGGGTGAGGAAATTAATGTTTTTAGCCAATTTTTCAGTATTTGTCATCTGAAGGGTCGAGTTTCAAAACTATACTGATCTTGTGAAAATCCGTTGCCTCTGTCAAAAGTTTTAGGCAGACATGCAAAAATACACATACATTTATATATTAGTAGCTCAAATTTTCGCTCCAAACCGATTAAAAAGCTTGCACTATATCCTTTATGTAAAATTTTGCTTGCCCTATACCCTTTATGTAAAATTTCAAATGTTTAGACCAGAAATTATCTGAGTAATTTAGTAGAGACCACAGCGGTCAAATTTTTTCTAACTTTGATCCCTATTATGACCCTTTAACATTTATTGTTTTAGGCTCAAATCAAGTTATTAAGTTAGATCCATGTCCAAGGAACTTATATATAAAATCTCAAGTGTTTAGACCCAAAATTGGTGGAAGAGTTTGGTAGAGTTCTTAAAGGTCAAATCGTTGAACTTTGACCCCTTAACAGCAAAATTTCTGGCTGAAAACGGATTACAAAGATGTTCCCAAATCTCAGTACACTGCATATCAAATTTCGAGTCTGTAGACTGAAAATTTACAGAGTTATTGCATAGGGAAATGTACACAGACACACAGACAGACATGTTCACTTTTATATATATACTAGCATGGGTCAAAAGAATGACAATACCTTTGTATATAAAAACATACAACCGCTTTATCATAGCTTTAGTGGCAATGTGTCCGATCAGACAGGAAAGGGTTTTGGTTGGAAGAAGGCATGCACTCTTGAATTTGGTCACTGGCTTGACTTCTGCTCACCAAACAAAAAACTAAATTGAACTCAATTCAAACGACTGTTATGTGACATTTTGACTGAGCCTCTATGATGTTTTATGACTGCCAACTTCATTGCATGTTTATCCATTTTTTATTTATTGTTTCTGTTTGAATGGCTTTTGGAAATTTCATTTATATTTTTGCTTTTTCAGGACTCTGTATATGTGACCTTTATTCAACAATATTCACTTCTGCATTCATTTATTTCTATTTATTCATTTATTTATTTATTTTTATTTTTGCATCAAAGAGGTCCTGGCAGTTGATCTTTCACATTTTAAGTTTGAAACACAATTACATTGTATTTAAGTGTACATTATGTGATACTATGAATATTACCTCCTCCAATTGTAACAGAGCACATGTGAAAATAGCAGCAGCAGCAGCGTTTGAGCACATGCAAATTAGCAAGTGTACGCAGACTTGCGTCACGGTTGTCGAAAAGCAAAGTGCGCATCAGAAAAGATGAACGTGTAAAGTCAAACATGAGGAATGGCCGGCTTGGCTGGTGTGTATTTGAGGAGAAAAGAAAAGTGTGCACTGGGTGAGGTAGGTGGCAAGAGACTTTTAAGCTAGTGTCGAGATGGCAGGGTTTTTTTAGCAGACAAAATGTAGAGTAAAAAAAAAAACAAGAACATTGTTTGGAAAGTCATGGTAATAAATGCCTTTTGCTAAAACAAAAAAAAAAAAGCCAAGTTTTTTTTTTTTAATTTTTTCTTTTTTTTTCCTTTGCAACAGTACCAGATGGGGTGGGTGTCTGGGAGAGGCTTGAAGTGACGAACACGGTTTGAGCGTCACGGCCATGTTACACAGTGTTAGAAAGAAAAAAAGGAAAAAAGTTAATCATTAGAACAAAGTTTAGTAGAAAGGTACACAACGCTAAAATAGGATTTCATAGGCATTTATGCTGACAACACAAGGCTGTAAATGGCCAAGTTCTCTTTGATTCTCTCTCCTCTGATCTTTTTTTTTTTTTTTTTTACAAAGGTATCACCACATTATCAAGGCCAAGAGGCCACTCAAGGATAAGGGTTAAAGAGTGTACAGTAGAAATTGGACAATATAGTAATCATTAGTAATGAAAATTTGGTAAATTTGATAACTTATATGGAACAGCTCATCAAGAACTTATTTACTTGACTTGAAGACAACCATATTGTAGTCAGCCGGAAAGCAGGAAAACGGAAGACAATTCCACAGGCATGCAGTTCTAAGAAAGAAGCTTTGTTCATGGAATCTACGTTTAGGTTTAGGCACAGATAAAGAGTGGGGGGAATTATTGATAGTGTTTACAGCTAGACGAGTGTTTCTTGTGAAAGTTTGGCGAGGGGGGACCATAGATTGAAGCTCAGTCGAACACTTTCCATAAAAATAACGATTATAATGATCTTGAGCACATGGTGCAATGAGGAAAGAGGTGGCTGGCTAATTTTAATGCACCTAAAACCAAGCTTCTATCTTTCCATCATTAACGCTCTGAGCCCCATCTGGCATCAATTGAAATGAATGGTTCTTGGCTTGAGGAAGCTCCATGTTTTGACAAGCTTCTAGGACTGAACTCCTAATCTGAAATGGAACACATACATCAAATCTGTTGCCAATGTCGCTGGAAAAATGGTTAGATCATTCTACTGCTCTAGTAAATATCTCACTGATGATGCAATTCTCTACTTCTATAAGAGCCAAGTATGTTCTAGGATGGAGTACTGTTGCCACATCTGGGCAGGACTGTTAGAAGCACCTTGTCTTGCCTTGACAGAATTCAAAATAGACTTCGTAGCCTAGTAGGAGATGCCCTTTTCTCTGCAACCTCTTTCCCACAGACAAGACGTTGTGAGCCTGTCTGCTTTATCATGATTTCTATGACAAGTGCTCATCTGAACTCCAATCTATGATCCCCCCCCATCACCAAACTTTCACGAAAAACACTCGTCTAGCTGAAACCACTATCAATACTTTCCCCCACTTTTTAGCTGTACCTAAACCTAAACGTAGATTCCATGAACAAAGTTTTTTTCTTAAAACTGCATACCTGTGGAATACTCTTCTGTTTCCCTGCTTTACAGCTGCCTAGAATATGGTCGTCTTCAAGTCCAATGTAAACAAGTTTTTAAAAAGTCGCCCCCTTAAGTAATCTAATTTACCAAATTTCCACTACTAATGATTATTACAATGTTATATCATTGACTACCATACACTCATTAACCCTTATCCTTGAATGGCCTCTGAGCCTTGATAAGTGGTGACTCCTTAGAAAAAAAAAAAGCTTTGACAGGTGATTTGCAACAAAAAATCGTACATGCATGTTGATATATTTAGAATTAGTTTACAGATAGTTTTAGGAGTGGCAGTGAATTTTTCAATAAGGGACAGTTTACAAACAGTTTCTAGTTTGGGACAGTTGAGGGCAAGTTGTGGCAGAGCAAGATGAGCTGATGACTACTGACAAACATAGCCTCAGCAAGCCGTAGACATAGACCTTAGCACTTGAAGGTTTTCTGCAATAGTGACCCACACATACCCAGAACTCAATGTGTTGGAGTCTGTTTCTCTCCAGTTCATGTTCTTTAGATGCATCATTCTTATACTTGTGAGCAATGATGCGATGATTCCAATATTTTTGCCGATTCCATTACGATGCCTCCGTTCGGTCTCGAAAGACAAAGGATGCACCCTTTTAGGGGCAGCTGTGCGTGTAATTGTGAGGCAAGGGTTGCGCAATCTCTAACCCTAACCTCTCCTGATTCGGCACTGTCTGGATCCAGTGGCAAGGAGGAGTCCAGGATGACTGGAAACAATGCCGAGATAAGCGGAGAGCACATACAGCACCTGGAAATCCCAAATGGTCACCCATTTAGTACTGACCAGGCTCATCATTGCTTAACTTCGGTGATGCAACGGGAACCGGTGTGTCAATGTGATTATACCGATACGATTACCGATTCCGTACTAAATTCCTGATTCCGATTCTTTATAAATCTAAATATTTAACCATAGAATTGTTATCTTTCATGATTACCATAAAAACACATGTTAAATATGCATATATTTTCTCAAATGTAAAAATACATTTGCTGGAGGAGGGTGATCTATAGATTTTAGTTTAAAAAATCAATAAATATTGATTATTTTATCATTAGTACCAAGTGGAAGATTTCATTTTAAATAAAATCAAATAAAAAAGACAAAAGAATCGTTTTTACATCAGAAAATAGCCACAAGTTTTTCTGTTTCCAATACTGTCCCAAAAATTCGATTTTTCTTGTTCCCGATTTCGTCCGAACACTGGTTTTGAGCCACTTCAAGTTTGCTCAGCAGCTGTCAATATGAGAGATGACAGCACGGCCAGAAAATAAAATGAAGAGGAAGGAAACCGCGGAAACAGTGTTGAAGTCGATGATTGTTGTTCCTATTTACAATGCCTCCCCACGGGACAGAGTTTGACACCAGGGTCGTTTTTTAACGTGGAGAAAAGAAACAAAAATAAAAATTGTCAGTGATTGTTGTTGAACAAACAGGGAATCGCATTTTTTTTTTTTCTTTACATGGAGGTCACCACTTATCAAGGCCCGGAAGTCACTTGCGGATAAGGGTTATTGCGTGTCCAGTAATCAATGGGATAATATTGTAGTAACCGTTAGTATTGGAGATTTGATAAAGTGTCTTACTTAAGGGGGCGGTTCATCAGGAATTTGTTTGTGTTGGACTTGAAGACATCCAAGCTGTAGTCAGGTGGGAAACAGGCAAACAGAAGAGAGTTCCACAGGCGTGCACTTCTAAGAAAGAAGCTTTGTTCATGGAATCTACATTTTGATTTAGGCACAGATAAAGAGTGGGGAAAATTACTGACAGTGGTTTCAGCTAGACGGGTGTTTTTCGTGAAAGATTGACAAGGGGGGACTAGAAATTAGAGCTCAGACGAGCACTTCCCATGGAAATAACGAGAAAACAAAGATAGGCTCGCAACGTCTCTTCTGTAGGTTGGTTGGTTGTTTTTGTTTTACGGCATATCAACCCTTTTCGGGTTATTTAATGCCGAATCCAAAGATTTTGAAGAAAAAATTTTTAATAGAATATATTTGTTGTTTTCAAGTCGGTTTCTATTTAACCCATAGTTGGAACCCTAACAGGTACTACCACTCCGGGTCAGAGTGGACCTGGGAGCAATGGTAATTAAAGGGTGGCTTCACACTCCCCAAAGCCCACAAGCTGGGGCCTCACCACTGGATATAGTTTAAGGTCATATCCAGGACCCCCATTGAGGGACTTTTACCCTCTGCAGGGGGGCAGTCGGCGTATTCTAATGCCCCACCGACAGGACCCTCTTCTGTAGGAGAGAGGTTGCAGGGAAGAGAAAAAGGCGTCCCCCACTAAGCCAGAAAGTCTATTTTGTGCTCTGTCAAGGCAAGATAGGATGTTCCGGAATTGAATAGACATGTTTTAAAAATGCATCTTCATTATTTTTACCCAGTGCATGATTCATTAGCAGAGCAAAGAGGAAATGTGTTTATCAGCAGAATAATGGAGAGAAAGTTGTGCACCAAGGCATACAAAGAGTTATTTTTACTAACTGAAGACCAGACCAAATCAAATTTGTTCTACAGGTCCAAATCCCCTAGATATCAATTTTCAAGTCTGTAAACCAAAAATTGACAGAGAAGTTTGTTAGAGACCGTTCCTTTGACAGACACACAGACAAGGTCACTTCTTTACATATGCTAGCAGGCCACCTGGTGTTGCCCGGTCGTAAAATACAAATAAATATTATATTTTAATTAATACAGATTTCTTATTCATTGTAAACAGAAATACTAAGGTATTAAATGTAATGTTAAATTCCTTAAAAATAAATAAACTGAGATGTGCATGCGAGTATTATGTTTTTTCTAAACAGTTCACTTCTTGTAAATAAAAATACTTGAGCTGAGATTGAAATCAACATCTAAAGACAGTGAGTAAAGTACGATAACCATTAGACCAGCTTGCCACAATCTTTAAAAAGAGTTTTCAAACTTACTTATTCTTAACATAAGGAAGCTGTCATGTTTCACGGCCGCGCATGTGCAGCCGTGAAACAGTTGACAGACAGATAAAAATCTGATGACTCCTAAGTACCAATTTTTGAACTTTGACCCCTTAGAAGCCCTTCTTTCTGGATTAAAAGTGGTTAAAAAGTTTTCCACATGTCTGAATACTCTATATACCCAATTTCACGTTTGTAGATCCAAAATTCGTTGAGTATATAGGTTGAGAAGTGTCCTCACACATACACAATTCTAACTTATATATATACACACACATATATATAGAGAGAGAGCCAACAGGGGGAGCTGGAGAAAAAAATATGAAAACACTGAAATCTTTGAAAACAACAGAAGACAGAAAGAAGAAACAGAAAGAGCCCAAAGAAAAGCTTGAGGTCAACAACCTGTGAACCCTTCTACTATTCCATGTGACGGCTGCAGCCGCCTCTTCCGTGCACAAATAGGACTTGTTTCACATCGTAGGAAATATCAATGAGCAAAATGTATACTCATATCAGAGTTCTGAAAACGATGACAGTGTATATATATATGAAAAAAATTCAATTTGGCGTAATGGTAAAATATAAAGGTAACTGCAGCTTCTCTTCCAATTTTCAGATTTTTACCATGTCAAATCACATTTCAACTCCTTTTGACAGATTGAGTGTTGCTCTTTCTTCTGATGAGTTAAGGACATTATAGATTCACTAATTCATATAATAATTAAGTGATTGATTTTGTGCTACAAAACAGATACTGTCAAGAATTGTATAAGTCAACTGATTTAAAGGAATAAGTTATAAGATGGTCAACATCATGAATTTTGGAATATAACTTTTTGTCGTTTATTATAAATATATATAGTTTTCTTTGGAAAAAGAAATCCAGCAGAGTGCTCGATTAAAAGGAAAATCCGAAATATAAGAGCGTATTTATATTTTGTGTACAGAAAGTTGTTAGATGAGACAAGTCATTGGTACTGTCGGTTTCAAGCCCGATAATTAGGACTGTTTAAGATATCCATATCAAGCTCTCTTCAGCTAATACTTTATATATATATATATATATATATATATGCGAGAGAGAGAGAGAGAGAGTTTAGAAATGGCAGTGAATTTTGTGACAATTTATGGACAGTTTTTGATTTACAAAAGTTTCCAGTTAAATATAGAAGAATGCAAGTTACAACTTGAATCAGATCCAGAGAGCTTTAGGTTGTGATGAGAAAATGAATTGATCAACTGATGGACACACTCGGAATCAACAGAAAAACTAATATATGGACATTAGCATTTAGAGAGTCGTTTCCCACAATGGTGTCACACACACACACACTCAGAGCCCAACTGATATTTGCATGTGTTTTGTTTTCTTTTGAATAGTTTTATTATTTTTAAACTTGAGAACCCGTGTACCACCTCGGCAGCTGCCAATGTGAGAGACGACGACATGGTGCCTAATCTAGAGACATGAAGGTCAGATTTAGTATCAGGATACTTTTCTTACACAGAAATAGGTCTTATGTGGCATATACATTCGTTGCAAACTTAAACTGAGCAACAAATTTCACATTCCTATGTTTAATAACACTGCAACAAATGCACATAAGACCCATTTCTGTGTAAAAAAAAAAAAAAGTATCCTGATACTAAATCTGACCTTCATGTCTCTAGATTAGGCATCGTTTCCATGTACTATAAATCACATTTTATTATTATTGGTTATGAATGAAAAACACAGAATTGTCAGTTTAAACAATATTAATCCTCTTAACCCTCTCGTGTTAGGTGTCAGCCCTCCTTTATATATTCCAGTGATAGTTTGCTAATATGCCAGAGTTCCATTCCCCTTTAAAACATTTCATCACTGAAATATCCTGATCTTCTCATGTTCATCACTCGCATCACTAAGATTTTTTGTAAAATTCTTGAAAGTGACATTTTTGCAAAAAAACAAAAAACAAACAAACAAAAAAAACTATCTCCTTCGACAAAAAGAAGGCTAGAAATGGATTTTCCATACCATTGTGTGTATAAAAATGGCCATAGATGTCCTGTACTTTTTTTTGAGCATTGCACAGTAATAATTTTCTTGTTTAGGTCGTTCAATATCAGCCTGGTTGTAAATGGCTGTGACTGGATTTCTGATCACCACTTTTTTAGACAATAAGAGTTTTTGCATGTTCTTTTTGACCTGCTTATGTCGTAGACAAGGAATGTTTCCATTTTAATTCATTTATTTTTTTCAAAACAATTCTTTTTATTTTGAACTCAAACACATCTGCTAGCGATCCAGGTTCAAAACCTATGTCCTAATAATGTCACACAAGGGAAGTAATCCTAATTCTTCAATTGGAAAGATTTCTTATAGAAATTACTCTAGACAAGGTATGAAGCCACTTAATGTAAGGAGCTAGGAAAAAAACAAACCTACTTTAAGGTCAAAACACTTGCCAACGATAAGTATTAATGGAATAGATTCCAACCTAGAAAACAGCAATTCTTTCCTATTTGGCAGAAACATCGTTCATGGAATGTGAGGATTAAAGGACAAAATAAGGGAAGCGAGTTACGCGGCAGATTTGTATTAATAGTCTATTTTGGGGAGATACTTGTACTTGCTTTGAAATTCACTCTGGAGTGGTCAGACCAGTTCCATCAAGAGAACTTGCTGAGTTTTGAATGAATGCTGATTACGTTCAACGGTTCTACTATAGTAGCAGATACAAATGTAAGCCAATCATCTGCCAAATAGGAAAGAATTGCTGTTGCAGAAACGATTGTGAATTCCATGGGTGGCTGGGGAAAAAAGGAGATGGGGAAAAAAAAAAAAAAAAAAAAAAAACACCACTCTGTAGTAAGTTTGAAAATATACCGTTTTGTGATGTAAGAGATGAAAGAAAAAAGCGATTTAAAACTAAAACTTTATTCAGATGCGTGAAATTTTTTTCAGAAAATGAGCGCCTTGTTTATTAGTGTTAACACCTCATTTTTTGGTTTTGATTTTCAAGTTAAGGCATCATTTTCTTTTATCCACACATGCACACACGTATATATATATATACAAGTAAGAGTTCATAATGAAAAAGATACTTAAAATAAAAAATGATTACAACAGAAGTTGATTTTCAAAAGGTAGATGTTTGAAATTGGGGGTGGAAAAAAAAAAAAAAAAAAAAAAAAATGAATGGGTTAAAATTTATCAAGTTTAAAGAAATAAAAAAAAAAAATAAAAATGTTTTTCCGTAATGAGGAATGGATTTATTAATGATTCCACATTAAGAATCTGCGGAAAATGCAGAGTAGGAGGGAATGAATTTCAGTTTATTTTTAATGAAAAGGCTAAAAATTTTTGGTAATTTTACACGAGTTCATACAGGTTTCAGTGTTGGTGAGGATGTCTGATGGCTATGATGAAGACTTGCATAGGAGCACAGAATGTTGACCGCCACCCGATATAGAAATGCCTTTCCTGTAATGGAGAAGAAAATAAATGAGTTTTATTTAAGATGAGCAGGGCTACCCGGCATTGCCTGGGGGGAAAAATGTAACAATTTCTATCCTTCTCACCCACCTCTTTCTTCTTTCCCAATCCCATTCCTCTTTCTACACACACACACACAACTGGAGTTGGCATAAGGGAAATAACTAAAAAAAAAATTTTAGGTTCTTTGTTATTGTAGCAAAATTCTAAAATTGAAATATTGAATTTCAAGTGAAAGCAATGGTATCTACTGAATCGTCATGTCACAGTAATGAAAATATCCAAAACTTATAAAAAATGATACGGTAGAAAATTAATTATTTATGAAAAAAGTTTTCGGGAAAAATTAGTGAAAATTAAGTTTTGCTTTCAGAAAATATTTACCTTATTTTTTTTTTTTTTTTTAATTTTAATTTTATTTTGTAAAACTGAATTTGTTACCATAACGAAGAACCAAAAATTATAACATTAAAAATAATGTTTACTTCTTGATCGATATTGTACAACCCCTTAACCCCTTCCCTGATTTTTTCTCCTAAATTTTAGGTATTATCTTTTGGGGGTTACACAAATTAAAAGAAAATGACCAACTTTGTAGGGGTTTGTTGAGTATTTTTTAAGTTTTAATGAGACATACATTTGTCTCTTATATCTAGATAAGAAAAATTTTAATAATACAAGGATCGTTTGAAAATTAATTCCTCCTATTTGTTTTTTTTTTTGTTTTTTTTAAACTCAAAAAGTTGAAATTCTACAAAGACAGAAATGGTACCATTAAAACAAGCAACCTTCTGTGCTCGAGAATTTATTTTTTGTACACAGCCATCACCATTCGCCGCACTTTTGCCAGGAATTCAATGACATCGGTTTCTGACGTAAACCATGACAGGGGGTTGCTTTACTACAGTCTGACACAGTCAAGATGGAAGCTTCAGGTCATAAATGCAAAAGTTTAGTCATCATAACGCAATTTGCAATCCATTATGACCCAATCGGGCAAAAAAAAAAAAAAAAAAAAGGAGGCATTACTTTTTGAATGCCTCTCGTATGTCAAGTCTTCATGAAACTGAAGTTTCAGATTGAGCTTCATTGAACTTGTCTATAGTAGATCTCTGGGAAACCCTTGGGCAAGGTTAAGTACCCATGATACATAGAATACATGTTTTAATTGTATATTTTACTGAAAGAAAAAATATGTAATAGTGTAAAATAAAAAAATTTTTAAATTCCTATTTAATTACAAAATTAAATCCACCAGAATACATATTGTAAATAAGTCAGATTTGAAGCTTTTATTGATAAAATGTTACTTTATCACTTCTTTAGAAGTATATGATACCAACATTTCTTCAGTAAGTAATACAAAAATATATGAAAAAAAAAAAAAAATAGCTATGCTAAAAAAAGTTAATACATTAAAAGAATAGTTAAAATATCAGGTTGTTTACATGCCAACCGAAAAAGCTAACATGCTTGCCTGTCAATTTGCTTCTATTTTAGACATAGCAAACCACTCCCTCCCTGATATTCCTTTGCGGACAGAAGCCACACTAGATGATCTGAAAATCACCCCCTCTCAAGTTTATGATATAATAAAAAATTTAAACACCTTAAAAGCATGTGGACCGGATCTCATCCCTGCTATACTATTAAAAAATTGCTCCATTGAGGTTGCTCCAGTTCTCTCCAAATTCTTTAAAAAATGCCTTAACAAATCATACTTTCCTGACTGATGAAAAACTGCTTCTGTGGTACAAGTTTACAAGAATTCTAACGACTGACCCATTAAATTATCGCCCTATTAGCCTCCTCCCTCTTTTCGCCAAAAGATTTGAGTCCTTCATAAATCAAATTCTAGTTCAATATCTTACAATCACTAAACTTGTGTACGACCATCAGTATGGATTTAAGCAAACCCGTTCTACTGCAGATATTCTAACTGTAATGACTTCCCAAATAAGCTCTGAGATGGGTATATTTGCTAACGACACCATGCTCTATAACCGGCATGAGGGGGAAATGAACGAACACATATCCAAGGCAATGGCGGAAACCCTGGAAGAAGACCTCCAGCCTGTAGTGGAATGGGGTCAAAAATGGATGGTACATTCACAGGGAACATGAGTTGAACTAATATGTCGAGAAGCATTGCCAAGGCTGCTACGAAGAAGGTGGGCTCTCTCTACCGTGCTAGAAAGTTACTTACACCTGAAAGTATCTTGTACCTCTACAAGGCCACTATTTGCCCATGCATGGAGTATTCTTGTCACATGTGGGCTATTGCATCTGCTACTAGTCTCTCACTCCTGGACAGGGTTAAAGAGAGTTGCCAACCTGATTGGTCCTGAAGACATCTAAGCTTCAATCTCTGTCCAATCGACGAAATGTTGCATCTCTCTGCCTATTCTACAAGTATTTTAATGGTGGATGCTCCGACAAACTACAAGCACTTACTCGTAAGCACTTGAAGTAAATACTTCTGACAAACCCAACAAGCAGCAAAATCCCACTCTCTACAGTCAAGATCCCTAGATGTAAGAAAGCCTTATACTCTAAGTTGCTTCCTCAGAACTGCTAGACATGGGAATTCCCTCCCGGGTTCCAGTTTCCAACTATACTGACATGCAGAAGTTAAAGTGTAATGTGAACAGACATCTTACTGCTCAACTCCCTACATAGTATCCCTACAACTTATGTCCCTGATAGTAACCCCTACATCAAAGTCGCACTGTGCCTTGTTTGGAGTGAAAAATGTATTAAAAAAAAAAAATAAATAAATAAATAAAAATAGTCAAAATATAAAAAAGTTAAAACCTATTTTCATTTTTCTTTTTTATAGAAATTATCAATCATCTCAAACAAGTTTTGTCTGTGATCAGCCTTCAATTTAAAATTGCATTTTCATCACTAGACGCACCACACTGATATATCTACACACGTCTGCCAGTCAAATCACAGTGTTATTCAGCTACCCACAAAGAAACCTACCTTTCTGCAAGTTGCTTTCCACTCATCACAATTGGAACCCATGCGTCGTCGTCATTTCCACTGGCCAATTGATTATTTGTTCCCATACCCCACGCATACAAAACACCTGAAACAAGAAAACATTTTGTTTTATTCATTTCTTTTGATAAAAAAAGTTTAATCAACGTTTGTTAAAATTCTATCCCGTTCAGCTGCATTTATATTTGCACGATCAAATGAAATGTTAATTTTTCCTTATTCACTTAAAAATGGATCCAGATTTATATCCTTCAATATTTGTGTTTAATGTTTCTTTCATGTCTAGGAGAATTAGTTTGATTTTCAATAAGTTGCCATCTATAAATATAAAAGCGAAAATGTGTGCGTGTATGTTCGCTTTTTGTGTATGTCTGCAAAAAGCTTTTTTCGCCGGGCTCCTCGGTCGGCTCACACCTTAAATTTTTTATATGCTGTCTAAATGATACGAATGGAGGTCACGTGTATATTTAATTTGCCGACTTTCACGCGCTATTTTTTTCTAGATCGCCACGTGTTTCTTTCGCTTTTCAGTATAAAAAAAGCGAAACTGGTTGGTAAAAACAAACAAACCGGATAAAAACTGTCCCACAGAAAATATTAACTGCGACTAATATTTGACCTCATTAAGTCATTAAGTGCGGGCACCTGTCAATTCTCTTCCTACTTAAATAAATTCAAACCTCTTTCAGTAACTCATTCTTGCTGGCCGAGCGGTTACCGGGTCATGTTTTTTCACATTTTATTTTCCAAATTCGCCTCAGGGCTTCGGGTTCGATCCTACCTACCTACCAAAACTTTTGTGCAAGAGTTTTGGTATGTCCAACAAAGGCTTTTTCATCAGGCTTCCTGGGGGAAGGGGGGTTATTATCGCTTAGAAGTGTTTATATACCCCCTAGATAATAATATCTAGGATTTGCGAACGCGCGTCGCGTCTAGATTTATTTATGTCAAATTTACACGATTCTTGCTATTTCGGCGCCTTTTGTGTTGATTCAGCTTTTTCGTATAAAAGCGAAACTGATCTGAAGCGAATGTGTGGTTCCCGGCATGAAAGCTGGGAATGTCCAGAAAGCAATGGGCCTTTGATCAATATGGGGAAAACTAATTGCTATTCATATGGACACTCTCCTCTTTATAAGGAACTGGTTTCCCCCCCAACATTTTGGTAAAACAAAAAGTTGGGAAACGAAACCAGAAAAACTGTCTCACAGTAAATGTTCACTGCGGGACTTCTATGGCGCAATCATTAAAATCATGCACCTGTCAATTTAACTTTTTAATTGTTAAAATTGAACTGTTTATTTACTCTCCCTTCGTGGGAGAGTGGGTAAGTTGCCAGGTTTTTTTTCATTTTCTTTTCCACCTTCGCCTCAACGTTCCGGGTTCGATCCTATCTACTTATCAAAACTGATTTTTTTTAAATCCCCCCCCCCTCCCCCCAATACAAACACCTGGGCAATGCCGGATACCCCCGCTAGTCTATTATATAAGTTTAAGTTGTATTTGTATGCCCGCTAAAAACTTGTCATACGCATCGAACTGGCATGAACCTGGTTCTATTAAAAAGAGCAATCTCTTAGACACATACCGAAAAATTTTTTTTAAATCGTCAGTTATTTCATGTAGAAATGTTTGGTTTTGGGGGGGGGGGGGGGGGGGTCAATGCAGATAGTTTGATTAGTCTCCAGATTTATAGGGGCCTTTCTAAATAGGGAATCTGCTAAAATATTTAAATCTTTGCATATTCATACAATCGGCAGAACAGTAATGAACTTTTTATTTTTTTTTTTAATTTATTTTAACTTTTTGGTACTTGTTTAGATTAATGAAAACATTAAAAAACTGAAAATGTTGAAAAAAATTATATTGTACATACTCATTATGGAATAAAGTTTTCATAAAAAAAAAATCACTTAATTTAATCAAGTAGGTTTTTTTTTGTGTGTTTAACAGAGGAAAATCAAATTTTAATGAGATCGATCATGTCGTGGCTATCTCGCCTATTTCGTGGACTAGGGGAGGGGTGCCTTTAAACAAAAAATTGATTAACAAAAGACAAAATGAAAAAAGGATTAAAAAAGGACAGAGAAACTCTGTAAAATAAGTGAAAAAAAAAATTAAAAAAAAAAATACTTATCTCAGTATTTTTTCTGGCCAAGTTTCAAAGTAATCTCATCAAATTTTGACAAACTTTAAGCGGTGATTAGAGTTACTTTTCTTATAGGTACGAAAAGAAAATAACCAACAATAAGTGTTCGATAGATTCTGACTCAGAAAACAGCAGTTCTTCTTCCTTTGTCGGACACATTACTACTGAGATATGTGGACTAAAGGATAGAAAAAGGGAAGCAAGCATTATCAAAGACAACTTTGCAGAACATGATTGAGTTCTGCAAAGGGAAAGGAAATAAAATTAATGAAACCAAGATTTGGTGCATTTTTGGTCAGGAAACCAGTATCTTCAGACAGCCTTATCTGATAGCACCAGATGTTCTAACAGGCATATTACTAATCTGAGTCAAAGTGGACCAAGAGAAACTCCACATTCCCCACTGCCACCAAATGGGGCCTCACCACTGAGTCTTTTATAGTTAAAAAGATTTCTTTTAAGCATTTCACAAACAGGGGAGACAGAGAGAGAAGTAGTCATTCTCCCTCTATTCTTGCTTCTGTTAAGTCATAAATTGAATTTTGATTACCTCCCTTGAAATATTTTTTTTTTAAAATATCATTTATCCTAATCTATATAATTATAAAATTCTAATGACCTTGTAATGAGTGATGTAACCAACTTTCCGGTTTACGACATATGGTTGCGCATGCGCGCATAAACATTAACCCATAACAACGTAAACAAATAAACACACATCGCTTCTTTTGCAGATTTTGACATGTGCATTGAAATATTAACGTTATTTCAAAATTATTATTTAACATGGGAAGAGTGGGGGTGTTTTGCAACTATTTTTTATTACAGCTATACTGTCGCTATTTTCTTACAACTAAACAACTTTAATCTGTTGACAAACAAGAACAATTGTAGTAAAGCCAAGACTACTGCTCTCTGTCTCTTTTCCTTCCTTCCTTCTTTTTTATTTTTTGTTTACATTTCTAGATACAAAATAGTTGTGAGAGAACGGTGAATTTGCCGACACATTTACTAATCCGTTTCAATATTAGCTTTATTTTATTTTATTTAGGTTTTATTTTTTTTGCTTCAGGTTTTATTAATTATTTTTTTTTTTTTTTTAGATTTTAAGTTTCTATAACTTGATTGAAGGATTCCAATATGGGTTTTTCATTCTTATATTTCTCATTGGTAGGTTCATGTGCGTTTTTGCTGCTAAATGACTTTCATTGGCATTCGATTCGTAGGAAAATCATGTTTAATTTTCGATTTTGGAGCAATTATTCGGAAAAATAGGTAACTTTACACGAATAGGAAGGATTTTTGTTTTTTTTTAATGTTTGAATGATCCATCCGTGATTTTTCATTTTAATATACTTTCATAGAAATGTTTCTGTTATGTCAAAAAAAACCCTGTTTTCTTTACGCCACAAGTGTCATGCTCATACATGAATTTCATAGCTAGTATAACATACTGACCCAACGGGTCACAGGTAGTCTAATTTTTATTAAATTACTTTAATTAGTTAACATTGACTAAAACTATTGCATATACAGTAAAAATAGAACAATAAAATTACAAATGAACATCAAACATTAATTTATTCTAAATTGTTTGAATAACTATACAAGTTAGGCATTTAAATAACCATCTTTAGTTCTTTTGTCTGCACGGTATATTAGTGATGTGACCATTCCAATATTTTTCCAATTCTGATACCATTCTTGATTCTGTTCTAAATTCCTGTTCTGATACCATCATGGATCCAGATTTTTTTTTTTTTTTTAAATCTAAACATTTGGCCATAAAGTTGTCATTTTTTCTGATTATCGCAAAACCTCATGTAATATTTGCATATATTTTCACAAAGATAAAAGTACACTCGCAGGTAGTAATCTACAGATTTTAGTTTTGTTTTAAATCAAGAGAAAGAAAAATTAAAAGAATCATTTTTGATATAGAGAAAACAGACACTGATTTTTCCGATTTAAATTACTGTTGAGATGATTAATCGGAATCAGAAAAATCGGAATATTTAGGGGTATCAGAATCAGTATCGGAAAGATTTGTGCATATTTTCTGATGCTCAAGATCAAAGTGTAGTATTTGTTCTTCAGATCTACACTTCAATTTCTTGTTTTCTGTCAGTGCGGGAGAAATCCTTCACGACTGAGACAATTTTTATTTTTGTTCCTTTTCTCCACATTAAAAAACGACCCTGGTGTCTAACTGTCACATGGGGAGGCACTGTAAATAGGAACAATTCTTTTAATTGTATTTTTTTATTTGAATATGTTTAAAGCAAAATCTACCTTTATCGGTAATAATTATAAAATAAATATTTATTGGTTTTTAATGATTAGTAAAACTAAAATCGATAGATGATTCCTACAAATGTATTTTTTTGTTTAGGAAAATATCTGCACATTTAGCATGTGTTTTTATGGTAATCGGGAAAAATAACGACTATATTTGAATATTTAAAGATTTATAAGGAATCAGAAATTGTATCGGAACCGTGAAAAATATTGGAACCACCCCATCACTAATTTCAATACACCAAAATGTTCTTTTTTTTTTCCCTAATAACTCCTCTCAACACTCATATATACAGCATTTCACAATCTGTTGTATTATCGATTAAAATAATTGTAAACCAGTTTTGAGTGTAATAAATAAAAAGATACTTTCAGATTTAATTATTTTGATATTATGTATAGACAAACCTTCTGAAGTGATTGCATACGACACACAAGTTCCACCACCAATTGCAACAATCTTTTTATTCGCAAGAGATGTCACCAAAGTTGGTTCTTTTTTTTCCTGGCAATCTTCACCTAATCCAAGACGGCCATATTCACAGCGACCAAGTGTGTATACTTTATCTAAAAAAAAATAAAATAAAAAATAAAGTTTTAATTATTGCAAATTTTTTTAATCTTTCAAATTTTTTGTTGCCACCAACCAAGTTTGTTTTTCCTCCAAAAAATAATTTTATACTTGTTTATATCAGTGATCTTTTAATAAAGCAACGCAACGCATTTCAGGTGAAAACATATACTTACATGTCATGCTGAAATTAGTATAAATTTATGAAAAAAAATAAAAAAATAATCCAATAAAAAAAATAATTACAATTAAAAAAACAAAAATTTTTTACGTGTTTTGCAATTTGAGTTTTAATGTATATTTTAATGGCAGATAGTTTGCAGGTAATTAATCAATAACTTTGACCAAATCATCAGTACTGTCATCTTTAATCCAGATATCTGGAAACGTATGTGTGGCTGATTTTTTTTTTTTTTTTAAATTTAAAATACTTCTAGCACATCATCCACATGATCATTTCTCGTAGTTTTTAGAATTTATATTAATTTCAGCATGACGTATGTAATGTTTTCACTTGAAATGCGTTGTTTAAAAGACCACCGATATAAACAAGTGTTACAATAATTTCAGTTTTATCAACAAGATGAAAAAATTCAATTTATTACAGATATGTTATTACAAAACAAATTATTGAAATAGATGAACGCATCGGATCTTCATATTTACTTGAAGATATTTGCTATGTTTTTTTTTTAACATGGAGGTCACCACTTATCAAGGCCCAGAAGCCACTTGGGGATAAGGGTTATTGCGTGTACAGTAATTAATGGGATAGTATCGTAGTAATCGTAAGTATTGGAGATTTGATAAAGTGTCTTAAGAGGGCGGTTCATCAGGAATTTGTTTATGTTGGACTTGAAGACATCCAAGTTGTAGTCAGGTGGGAAACAGGCAAACAGAAGAGAATTCCACAGGCGTGCACTTCTCAGAAAAAAGCTATGTTCATGGAATCTATGTTTTGATTTAGGCACAGATAAAGAGTGGGGAAAATTATTGACAGTGGTTTCAGCTAGACGGGTGTTTATCGTGAAAGATTGGCGAGAGGGGACCAGAGATTGGAGTTCAGACGAGCACTTGCCATGGAAATAACAATAAAACAAAGATAGGCTCGCAACGTCTCTTCTGTGGGAGAGAGGTTGCAGGGAAGAGAAAAACGCATCCCCCACTAAGCCACAAAGTCTATTTTGTACTCTGTCAAGGCAGGATGGGCTGTTTTTAGCAGCTCCTTCCCAGGTGTGGCAGCAGTACTCCATCCTTGGATGTATTGTGTCCATCTTGGGGTGGGATGATTAAAATAAAGCTCTATAAAAAAAAAAAAAAAAAAAAAAAAAAAAAAAAAACATAAATAAAATTTATTTTCTATACATTCCAAACAATAGTTTGTTTTTTTAAATATAGATGCAATATTGAATATTATATTCTTGCTGAGTTTAAAAGAATGAGAACATATGGATATATAAAAACATCAGTTTTTATTCTCGGTGACCGTTATGGATAGTTAGTTGTTAAGATGGAGATACAGACACGGGAATTTGACGGGTTGATTCTTCTGGGGCCCAAATCCTCAATGATATCCTTTTTGTTTGTTATTATATAATTATTTGTAACCACCTGGAGCACTCCCATCTTGGAATGGCATGGTCACTGTAGCCACACACCAAAGTCGTTTTATTCGGCCATTGTTGTGTCAATGGATTGACCTGACTTTGGTTTCAATAGACACTATCAACTGGGAGTCTACTGGCATCAGAATCACTGTCCAGCACATTTGAATTCAAATAGATTATTAAACACTCACTATACTCAGAATTGCTTTCATCCCTCGATAATTGTGCCTGTATTATTGGTCAAAGGTCTTTAACGTGACAAGGCATCCATCAATTTTTAAGGACTGCGGGCTGATCACTTTAGCAACACGACTGGTCGTATATTTTATTGTGCACCTGCTACGTGGGTTTTTAACCCAAACGAGGTCTCTTTTTTTATACTTCCCTCCAGTTACCTCTGGTTCAGACAGCAGGTTAACCTCAAGGCCCTTTATTTGGATATGGTATTTGTATAATTAGTCAGCCAGTGCAGTAGAAGGTGAAATGTTATCCTTCGGAGTGACGTTGTGCCAGTAGACCGCCTCCAATATTGTGTTGATAAATGTAAAATTTTATGTTTAGAATCCTTATTCTAATTTCCATCAAAATCAATTATATGATTTTGATTTGACGAAATGGCTAAAATTTAAGGCTTAAACAACATAAAATTCACAGAATCTTGCTTTATTAGTTTTTAATAACTGAATCTAGTTTCAATACAAATCTGAAATATTTGAATTTTCAAATGGAAGTTGTGTTCATATTCATATTTCATTTTTTCGGAATTGTAACATTCTTTGGGTAAATTTGTTCAATCATTTTGGTGACTTTGCCAAGGACTGAACTCAGAACCATCTACACATTTTACCCAATGACCAAGTTGTTTCAGTCATATCTTTCTCAAACAGATTAGCACATATTTTTGAAACATAAAATCCCGGTAAGTTTCTCAAGTTGAAGCACCAACAGTGTTCAACTTTTATACTTATCTTTCTGTGTAGATCGGCATGTCTGAACACATGTGCCTTGCTCTTTCAACTACCTTAAATGAAAAACGCCAGAGAGCACAACAGATGAAATTAACATGAAATTATAATTTAAATTCCTCATTCCTGAAATACAAATATTAAAAAGAAAAAGATTTTTACGATCTGAGCCGAGGGCCACTGCATGATGTTGTCCGCCAACAATGTCCAACCATCCATTACTTTTAAACGATGCGACTTTCTCAGGAATGAAACGGTCATTTATATTTGAAAATCCTGAAAACATAATGAGAAAAAAAAAATTAAATAACTAAAATTAAACATTAACTGTCTTAAGAAGCAGACAATAAATTAAAACTTAAAATGCTTTGACGATTGAGCAATTTCATCTTTTATAAAGGGACTAGCGAGGGGTACCCGGCGTTGCTCGGGTGTTTGTAGGTGCGTGTGAAAAAAAAAAAAAACAAACAAAAAAACAGGTGCCTGTGAAAAAAAAAAAAAAAAACAAAGCCTTGACGACGCGCAGTTGGAAAATAGTAAAGTGTGAAAAAAAAAAAAAAAAAAAAAAAAAAAAAACAAAAAAAAAAAAAACAGGTGCATGTTTTTGATTGACGTGACGGCGATAGGTATTCAGCAGTCAGCATTTTGTGCGGGACAGTTTTTAATGAGGTCAATAAATCGGTTTGTTTGTTTTCAAAAACCCGCTCCCCCGTCTGATATGACGAAGTCGACAAACGTTCACTGGCTCTGGGCCTGTTACTAGAGTCGAGCTTCGCTTTTTGTTTATACCGAAAACCGAATGTAACGCGTGCCGATGCGGGAAATGTGGAATAATTAACGTTTGAAAGTCAATAAAATTAAATAGACAGGCGAGCTCTGTGGTTAAGTCTGAGATATTACAATTTATAGATGATATAAAAAGTTTTAAGAAGTTGTGAAATGAGCGAGCACTTCTCTGAAAGAAGCCTTTTGTGGACATCGAGGAAAAGCGTACATACATACATTTTCGCTTTTATATATATAGATGACAGGTCAATTTATATCTATACTCCTATAAATTTGGGTTTTTTTTTGGTATATTGGTATTCATATTAAAAATCCTTTTTTCTATTTATTTAAAGATAAAATACAACTTTGTCATATATGGGTCGTGGAATTGTATTCATCTGCAAAAGATTTAGCTAATTCTCTTAAACATTCATTTTAATTAATTCCTCATTAGCTTTTTTTCTGTTTTCTTATGGGATGATTATCTTTAATTAACTATTACGTGTAATTATATTCATGCAGATATTCTACAGGATTTATACTTACGTAATATTTGCGTAAAACACTTATAGTAAACACAAACCTCTTTCTATATATATTTATGTATGCATTTGTTTAAAATATTTTGCCTACCAAACTCCTGTCAGTTTTTGGTCTACAGACATGAAACTTAAATATATACAGTATTTGAACTCATGCAAAACTTTATATTTGGGTTTTATCAAGGGAAAATCAATGCATAAGTGTGAAAATTTAAAAAAAGAAAAAAGGAATTTTTAAGGTGAAGATCAAACAGCGGCATTATGAATATGCATACATAGCATAATAGCTATTGGTTTATGTTTGAAGTTTTAGCCTTGCAGCAAACATGTCTTCATAGCTCAGGCATTAACATCAAAGGAAAAAGTTTTAAATCGTAAGCTAAACGTTTTGGTTTTGATTCTCGGTGGTGGTGTAACGGGGCATCTCACGTGCATCACGTTGTAACGAGAACGATGTCCCGGGCCTGCGTCGTCTAGTGGTGGACCCCTCCAGCGTGACCAGACTCGTACTGGTCCCTGGAAAACATGCCTCCGCTGCTCCAGGCACGTTAAACGTGCATGACCCCAAGTCCGTGTGGCAACATCGTCTTCTTCGGCCGTCACTCTGGTTTTATGTCTGCGTCTTCGTCGTCTGGCGTCAGGGCATACCTGAAATAAACTGCATCTTCACTTATGCCGGCAATCGAAAAACAAAGAAAAAACTCTGAGGTCATTTTCGTTTAAACCAAATAAAATAATTATTTGCAATCATTCTACATTTGTTTAACGTCGTGTTTTCGTTATTCGCGCTTCGTGATGCAGGTTGTATACTTGAGATATCAGGTTAATTCTCTAGCTAAGAACAAGATCTTTTTAAGTTCGTCCTTACTGAGATTTCTGCCCCTGCCTCTCACCCCAGGCGGGGCGAGAGTCGATGTGTACGCTTCGCTCGCTAGCCAAAGACTGCCAAAACCCTTCTATATCTTTTTCGAGTAGGCGATCGTTGTTTATATCAAAAGCATCTTCATTCCTTTTCTCCATTATCTTCTATTCCCCCCTCCTTCTTATTCTTTTCCCTTTCTCTATTGTTTTGTGAACATATCTGTCAAACTAGCTTGGTGGTCTCTGAGTTAAAAACACCACGGGTCCCCGACTCCGAGCAGACATTTTGGAACCCAATTCTCGAGACTGTCCGAATCAATTACGTTAGTTAAAACTCATTCTCACCAGATCCAACTAGAAAAATAATCTCCTTTTTTCCGCCATTAAAACAGATATCATGTCTCTCAACATATCATAAACGCCTGTCTTAATCTTTGACACAGTATCAGCCCCCCCCCCCCCGGCCATAAGCATTCTTATCTTCACCTAGCTGAACGGGACACCCGGCATCGTCCGGTGTCCCGTCACAGTGGTGCACAAGTCTTTTTTTTTTTTTTTTTTTTAAACTTAAAATCATTACTATATATTGGGTTCAATATAATAAATATGAAATTTGCATTAATCAAAATATCATATTTAAGCATATTTTACGACTGGGCAATACCGGACAGCCTGCTAGTATATATATATATATATATATATATATATATGTGCATTTGGGTGTGGCTTAGAGGCTAAGAAATGAGAATGGAGAGTTATAGATTTTGGTTTCGATTCTGATGGCATCCAAGTCATATATATTTTTTTTTTAGTTTTGATCTCACTACTATACATTAGGTACAATATAATCGATAGAAAATCGTCAATAACAAATATGTAATCTGCATGATTTAAAATATATTTAAGCATATCTTATGACCGGGTGTAAGAAAATTTTATTCTTACTCATAGTAATTTCAAAAACACTGAAATCAGTTCAAACAATCAGTCAGCCTTTATTTCTTTTTTTTTTTTTTTTAAATTCTTATCTATGTTGATAGAGATGTTATGTTATCAATGCCTTAAGGTAATGCTGAGTAACCTTGTTAACAAAGATATATTAAAACAAGCAACAAAATCGTGAAAAAAAAAAAAAAAAAAAAAAAAAAAAAAAAAAAGACCTACCTAATTGAAAATAATTGTTTAATCCCCAAGCATAAACGTTTCCATTACTGTCTTGAGCATACGAACTGTACTGGCCAGCCCATATATCGGTAAAGTTTGGCTGGGATTTACGAGATGAGTGACATCGAACAACTTCAGGAGTTAAAAGCAGTGCTAAATAAAGAAAAAAAAATAAAAAAATAAAAATAAAAGAATAAGCTCTTGCGAGTCAAAGTTGGAGATAAAAATAAGTGAATATTTTCCCATAAAGTATTAAGATTCCCTGTATTGGATGAAGGGACAATAACAACATACTGGTACGCATACACATTGAAGGATGCAAGTAAGAAAGCTCTTTACTAAATTCAAACAATGCTTAAGTACAAATTCATGAAGAATATAACGTTGGTATTAATTTTGCATTGGATATCTTACAATAATATACAGAATATTTTTTCCTCCTACCCCCCCTCCCAAGGCATATTGCCACATGGAAGTAAGGGTCTACTACTTGGGACAATGTGAGAAGATGAGAGAGAGGTGTTGGTTTACATTACATTTAAATTTCTGCATGTTACCGCAGTCACGGAAATAGGGAGGGAGTTCCAAAGTGTTGTAGTCTGAGGGAGGAAACTATTATAGTAGAAAGCTTTTTGGCATCTACGATTTTCAACAGTGAAGGGGTGAGATTTTGCTGCTGTAGGCTTGTCCAAGATATATATATATATATATATTTGTTATGATAGTCAAAAATTAGGCAATGTCAAAGGGAGGTTACTCATATTCTTGCCCAAGGTTGGCCTTTTTAAAACCAAATTTCACAAATTTGGACTTTTTTGAATTGGTTTGGCTATTAAAAATTATATTTGGCCTTTTTCAAAGTGTAACGTACAGACTAACTAAGGAAGGAACAAACAATATTGTTATGATTAACCTGGATGGAAATTTCAGATGGGTCCTTAAAATTTATTTCTCTTCCAATTTGATGTTTTTATATACCTTTAAAAATAGACTTAAAAGGCTATCATTTTGTGGAGTAGTATTGATATTGAAATATGGCCAACATTCAAGTATAGAATTATGAAAAATAAAATTTGTTGAATTAATTACCTAATCCCTTTCTTCCGCCTCGTTGTGTAAAATGACTTGCAATTCTTCCTAATTGTCCTTGTTCAGCACAGCCTGGAAATTAAACAAGAAATAAATAGCAAAATAGACCAATCACAATTATCAAAATGAAAGAGAAAAGTATAAAAATAAACAAAACCAAAACAACATCTGCATGTTTATGATGATTTCACCAGCATCAAAAACACCCATTTTCAATTGGAAGAAAAAAAAAGTTATTTGGATTCTTTGGACTGTTGTTCTCGTCTTGTTATTTTCACAACATTTGGTCGATGTAAACTAACCTTCTTCAGGTAAATCTTTGTGTTGAACTCCAGGATCTTCACAGAATTCCGAACAGAACCCTTTATTTAATCCACAAGAGTAGGATGCTCTTGTTCTATCAGCTATGACTGGGCAGAAGTCTTATGTAATTCGTAATTGTATTTTGATGGTTGCCTACACTGAGGATTGATCCATCAAACTCAAGAAGAGGTTAAGCTGGTCTCTCGAGTTTCAATAATCGCTCAAAAATTAAAAAATTAAACAAAATACTGATAAAAATCCACCCCATAAGTGGCACTCCCCACTCTCAGCGTCAGGGGATAAAATCCTGCCATCCCAATGATTAACAAATAGCTGTGACTAATGTGGAGGACTCCATGCAGACTAGACAACCCTAAGGCACAATTTTCATGAGCTCTATGCAGATGTATAACTTGCTTAACAATAACAGAAGCAACAAAAAGTTTTCACTGCAAAGAAAACAAACATGATTATGCAATACATGTCTCTTCGGTGAAATGTCTGGTACTTACTTCTTTAAACATGTGCGATAATATCAACCCCACCCAGTATTATGTAGTTAAAAAAACAAAAAAACAAAAAAAAAACAAAACAAAGTTTCTCAGCAGAACAGTGGAGAGGAAGTTATTCACCAAGATACACAAAAGAAAGCTCAAATAGGATTGTGGCTGCTGCCAGATTCATTTTTCCCTAAGATAGATGGGTTTTGGTATTCTGGCCCTTTAATGCCGAATATCAAAGTCTAATACACTTTGGCATCATCTTAAGGGCCTATTTTACGGTGACGAATTTAGCCAAGGTCTATTAGGCTTTGATATTCGGCATTAAAGGGCCAGAATACCAAAACCCATCTATCTTAGGGAAAAATGAATCTGGCGGCAGACCCCCCCCCCCCCCCAATTCACTCTCGTGAATTTCCATTTCCTACACTTTTACATGATTCTCGTTTACTTCATTGTCATTGGGGTTGGTGAGCGTTGTTCTTCTCATGGAAATCTATATCTCTAGAAAAGTGAGAATGTGTGTGTGTGTGAGAGGACACTTCTAAACATACATACTCTTTCCATTTTTGATGTACAGACTTGAAATTTGGTATAGAATATTGACATGTGGAAAACGTTTTAATTGGTTTGCATGCAGAAAAAAGGGCTGCTAAGGGGTAAAAATTGAAAAATAGGTACGTGGGAGGTATTGAATTTTTATTTGTTTGCTAACTGTTTAACGAATACGTATACATGAATAATTCACATTATAGATTACTTATGCTATCAGGTTTTAGTTTCGATCTCAACTCGAGTATTTTTTCTTTTATTTATAACCGGGCTATGCCCGGCGTTCTTGCTAGCTTAGATGCAGTTTTAACAAAAGAGTTACAATAATATCAGGGCGTCTCCATTTATACTGAACATCCACAGAATGCCAACATCAATATATTACATATAAAAGAGTCCGCTGTGGAATTTCCACAGGTCCTGTTAGTATAACTAAATATGATAAAAACTCATATCACAGACATTAATTCTTTTTCATTATTACTTTATTTTTCTTTTTTTTTCTATGAACAATTGCCAGGAAATACATTTGGCTAAATATCTTGGGAACGACAATATAAACGAGAGATTTTGGTTAGAAAGAATCGAGGAGGTGAAACGTGATGACTTACCTACTGTGTAGATTCGCCCATCGATTGTTAACAAAAGTAAGTGATCACTCCCAGAGGCCAATTTTACAAAAACTTCGTCGGGTAAAAACTCAAGTGGGGTTTTCTGTACACCAGCTTCTGTTAATCCGATTGAACCACTAGCATCCTGGTTAGAAGAAAAAAAAAAATTAATTCCCTATGAAGGTTGTAATCCTCTCTATCATAAAATAGTCAAATATTGTCTGATAATTCCCGTTCAAACTGGAACTTTATAAAATTTATTTCTTAAACATTATAATTTGAAACATTTTTACTCGATACCAACAACAATAATCAAACATCATCGTAAGTAATTAAAGTAAATTGCAAAAATCCAATTCATGTGTGCATGTGTGTGTATATATATATATATATATATATATATATATTAGGTGTGTGTGTGTATATATATCTCAATAAAAACATTGTTTCCGAAACGATCGTACAATTTATTGATTTTGTTTGTTCTTATGAAACCGATTTTTAATTTTTAATTTTAATTATAAATTATCAATCATCTTACTCAATACTAAAACAGCTCTAGGATATATATATGCCTATCGAGCTTATTATATATCTACATTACAACGAGCACTGTTTTCTTTTCTTTTAATTTAATTGTATTAGAATTTACTAATACATTAAAATATACTCTGCTCTTCAAACTTGTTCTAATCCCCTTATATATATTATATATATATATATATATATATATATATATATATATGTTTGTGTGTGTGTGTTTGTGTGTGTGAATAAAAACACCTGGTGTTCTTGGGCTCCGTGAGACGTCTTAATTTCAAGAGGGTGAAACCTTTTGCTATTACATATTTGGAAGAGCAAGTCAAAGAAGATAAAGTGTAGTATTTATTGAACAGTGACAAAAAGTGCATATATTTGCATGCAAAGAGTCTGCAGAATTTGCTGGAAATGAGTATTAAAAATTTGCATAGGACTTGACTTATTTTTTTTTTCCCTACAATACTAGAATTTTCAGGGGGGGGGAAAAAAAAACAAAAAAAAAACAATTTCAGTTTATAAACACTCATACATCATCCTCATGAAGATTCGTCAAGATAAAAAATATTGAAAATTGAAGAAATCCCATTAAAAAAAAGAATGGTCCAATTTTGACTAAAGTTAACACTTTTATACAGCCTAACATCACAAGTACATTTGAGTTATTTTATCATCGTACAAGCAGAAGGGTCTGGTGCATAAAATAAACAGTAGGTTCTTTGATAAAACAGGGACACATTCAAAATGAAGGTTTCTGTTTTAGGCACAACTGAATCATTGTACTTGATTTTTGCATTTTAAATTTTAATCCAAGTCGTTATATGAAAATAATAAATTTCATAAAATCAACAGTACATTCTCTACAGTGCAATGTAAACTACAATGAATTGTGGACTAAGTCACTGCAAGGAAGCATGCAAACCTTCCTCCCTATGCACTGCGGTGGACTCCTGACTAGAGCAGGCAATCGATCCATTTTATTGCCGAATGAGCAATTTCACCAATTTGGATGACAATAAAAGAATTGGAAGTGGAGCATTTGATGATCCTCATTCAATCCAGAGCAACATTGGGTCTCCCTGCTATTAATATATATATATATATATATATATAAAATGTGTGTGTGCGTGTGTGTATAAACCATGTTGAATGTAGGGAATAAACTTGCATGGTATTGTTCCACAAAACAAATTCACAAAAATCACTGTTTTCCATTCAGAGCATACAATTGTTTCAGCCTACGACCAAGATATTTATAATGTTCACAATGTATTTATATTTTACTGGTAAGGCCATCCTCAGTGTTCATGCAATTAGAAAATGAATATGGAATGCAACACAAAAGCAAAAAGCCCTCAACACTATTACTAAGTTTGTGAAGCAAGTCCTCACACCTAACAAAACACTTTAAAAAGCCTAAAAGTGTGTGTGTGTGTGTGTGTGTGTGAAGGACCAAATACAATTTTGAAATTCAAACTGATCCAGGAGAGAGAGAGAGAGGGGAGGGGGAAAAGATAGGGGAAGGGGAACTCTAGTGACGGATCCAAGAAACTGATGCTAAGCTAAACAAACCTGCTGACTTTTCTACTTGCTAAGAATTGATGTTCACCTTGAGTTATGCATAATTCTTCTTTTTTTTTTTTTTTTTTATTATTTGCTTTCTTTCTAGTAATAGTAGTTTTAGCGGCAGAAATAGAAATATGTTTTCGAATTACCTGGAAAACAGTGGGAGGTCTACACTTAATAAATGGTTGGGGGGGGGGGTACTAACCAACATTGTATATATAACAGTTCAGTTTGCACTTTGCACAAAACAATGCAATTCATGACTCCTTGCTCTGCGTATCGTATGTGTTGGATTTGTTTTTATTTATTCATGTTTGCAACAGAAGAAAAACTATTCCAAACCTGGGTTGGAGCTCGTCAACCCTGAAAGAAAAGACAGACTAATCTAAGAGAAACAACCCTGAAAGAAAATTCGGACTGGAGCCCTGTAGGTAGTTACTTTGAACAAATAAGTTTCTCGCAATTCCTGCGCTTGCAACGATCTCCAGTTGTCCTGATTGTCTTGCCATTGGATCCAGATTGTTTTCCAAGCGAGAAAGTGTGGACAATGCTATGCAAGTTCTCTTCACTTTAAACGAATTCACGCGCAAGTTGTGATATTGCAGAAGTTGTAGGTCAACTACAGAACAACAATTAAGAACGCAAGAGAAAATGTGACGTTAGAAAAGACAGAGCAGTCAACATCTGATACAGAATCATCACACAGATGTCCAACATGCAATAAATACTTCAGAGATCAAATCGGTTTAACAAGTCATCTTCCAACCCACAGAACAATTGCATGACCACAGTCATCTTCACAAGCAATGGATGAACATCATATAACAAACGTTGTCCCCATCCCAACGATGAAATCTTTTATGAACACTTTCTTTTTATAAATAAAATTTGAAAACAAATTGGGAATCATAATTAAGATCAACCTACAGAGTGAATGAGGTATTTTGTCGAAAAGCATAGGCTAAGTCAAAAAGTATTGACCAATTGTATGACAACAGACTCCCAACCCACCCCAAATCATTAGGGCTTCATGCTTAAGGTAACAAGTGGAATTTTTGCAATAGATGTTCAAACAAAATCTAACATTATATCCATATCATCTTCTTTCCTAAATAAAATACTTAAACGTTTGCAACAAATACTCATCTACCCACGACAACAGTTAACAATTTCCCTTACTATCTGTGCCTAAAACTATACAAAAAAATTCCACGGGCAAAGTTTCTGTGGAACAATACAGTGGATCAGCTTTCCAGTTGACTATAACATGGCTGTTTTCAAGTTCTTGTTGAGAAGTCCTCTTATAAAATTAAACCCTACTCTCAAGTTCTACCATTACTGATCATCACCATTTACCTACACTCATTAACACTTATCCTAGAGTAGCCTTTTAGCCGTGATAAACAATGGCCCCCTCCCCAGTAAAATATACATTTACAGAAGTTAATTAGCTAACAATCAACAGTATTAGACATTTTATTATCAGTAAGGCAACGAAGAAGAAACTCACCCTAAAATTTCCCCATACAAAAACTTTGCCATTGTCTGATAATGCTGCAGTGTGACTGTCACCAGCTGAAACTTGGACAATGTGTTCGGGTAAATCGACGAGGCCAGGTTCCGTCTCCGAACCTTCTTCACTTGTATCACGGCCAAGGGCACTTTCATCATTACAACCAAATGTATATACCTGGACGAGGATGAGAGAAAAAGATGAAGTAAAACACAATCTCAGAAGAAAGTAAAACAAAAAAGCATAAAACAAACATGGATCATAGATTAATATTTCGACATTTTAAAACGACATCAGAGATTTGAAAACATTGGAAAAAAAAAAAAAAAAAAGAAAAAATGATAAAAGTCCAATTTCAATAAATGAAAAATATATTTTTGTCGATTGCCTATCATTAATAAATAATAGACCTATTTCTTCTTTTCCTTATTATCAAATGCCAACGAGAGACAACTACAAGTTCTCTTGATGTAAAGGAGACTAATGTTTATTTCATGAGTCCATTCATGTTGGCACATGTTTTACTTAATAGATTAATATTTCGACATTTTTTAAGACACCAGAGAATTAAAAATAAAATAAATAAATAAAAAACAAATGAAAGCCAATTTCGGTTTTCAAGATTTTTTTTTCAATAAATGAAAAATAACATATTTAGACATTAGTCAATTTATAACAAAAGAACCTGTCATCAACATTCGCCTTCTCCACTGTTTGACAATGAGAAAAAAATAAAATGACTATCATCACTGAAATATAGACAAGTAACGTACAGAAATATTTGATTTATTTTGCATTTATTGAAAATTTTTTGAGACACAGCAATTGGCCTTATAAACGTTCTCAACATGGATCATATTTCCATGGAGAACACTGAATAGAATTAAAGAAATACTTAAAAAGTTGTATGAATTTGTTTTCATATGAGCACAGATTTAGACACAAGATCAGTTTAATGTGGGGAGCTTCTTAACAAAAAAACAAAAAACAAAAACACACACACACACACGATTGGCTCCAAAATAAAAATTGCCTCAATCTAGAAGGATTTCAACTTTGATGACTCGAGAAAGCACAGATACTACAATTTGCTCTTTGCTTATTGAAAATAAATACCCCCTCCCCCTTTTATTCATTACTAGTAGAGTGGAGTGGGGGGGGGGTCTTTGTCCGGTTGTAAAATACGCTTAAATATGACATTTTAATTTGTTCAGATTTTGTATATATTATTATAGTCGGGATTTGAAAAGTAAAAAAAAAAGTATTTGGGTGCCATCAGCTGGAATTGAAACCGAAAACAAAACTAACATTCAAAGCTGGTGACGTTACCACTGTACCAATATGACACGCATATAAATCGATTAAAAACAAATTAAGATGTACAAAATCTAGAACGATTTTTTCAATCTTGACCCCTTTTTGACCCCTTAACTATTTTAACCGGCTTAAGACCGATAAAAGAACAGTCCATAAAACAATCCAATCTGCGGCTTTTTAGTTTTGGAAGAGATCGAGTTTGAAAATACAGAGACAGACATAATGAGTTTTATAAATTAGACTGGGAGGGAGGGAGGGAGAGCTTTGCCCAGGCGTAAAATAAATTTAAATAGATTTTAATTTCATATATTATTGTAGAGTCGTGATTTTAAAAGTAAAAAATGTATTTGGATGCCATCAGTTAGAATCGAAACTGAAACTAGCGTTCAAAGCTGGTGATGTTACCACTGTACCAATGTCACATGCACATGAACTGATTAAAAATTAAAAATAAACTAAGATGAATATACAAAATGTATAATTATTTTAAAATTTTGCTCCATTTTGGACCCCTTAAAAACTATATCGATATACCCTAAAGACCCATAAAAGAATGGTCTGTAAAAAATCCAATCATTTGAGGCCCCTAGCATCGCTCTGCGACTTTTAGTTTCAGAGGAGATAGAGTTTGAAAATATGGAGACAGACAGACATATAGCCTTTTATATATTAGATATAAATCAAGCCAAACTGCGGTTTATGTTGAAAGCTATAACCAGTATCCATTCTGGTAATGCTAAATTCATTTTTTAATGAAGATGTTTGTTTTGCAAATGAACAGTTTGCAGACTAGTTTTTTCTTTTTTTTATAGTAATAAAAAAAATAAAAAATAAAATTTGCAACTAAATTTTCAGTGAAAAGAAAAAAATTGAAATTTTCTCACAACTATGTAATGTACATTTTTTTTTTTTTTTGACATGAAACCAAAAGACAAGAAAATCTTTACCTTGCCAGTTTGAGAAACACAAACAGTATGCATACCACCAGCACAGACTTGGACAATCTCCTCTGGCAAGGAAAGTAAAGCAGGCCGCGTTTTTTCAAGGATATCAGGGCCAAGACCCAATTGACCAACATCTCCATTACCAACACACAAAACAGTTCCTGGTTCTGACAGATGACTTCTGTGGGAGACTGCAAATAGAGAATGGATGAAAAAAAAAAAAAAATTAAAAATGCAGACAAAGACAAATTAAAAAATTGTTTTACATTCCTAAAATATATAAAATAAAAAAGTTCTCACGATTTGCCAAAGTGATGAAACAAATACTGATCAGATAAAAATTTATATTGATTTTTTTTTTAGGTTTTCCTTTCTAGAAGATTTATTTTAACACTTGGCGGAAAACAAATGTTTCAAAGTTACTAGATGGAGCCCATGACTGGAAAGTAGCCACTGATAACGCCACACGTTTAAACTTTCCAGTACATGTTGAATAAACAAACCAATGCCCAGACATTGTTGTTTGGTCAGATTTAAAGAAGTGTGTTCTGCTAGTGGAGTTAACTGTCCCATGGGAAGAAAGTATGGAGGCTTCACATGAGCGCAAGAAAGAGTTATGAATCCCTTCAATCTGACTGTATAATGAAAGGCTGGTAGGGTCATGTGTTGTCCATTGAAGTTGGATGTTGTGGTTTTGTGGTGCACTACGTGGTTTCTTTCCTTATTAAGATGGGCATACATGGCTGAGTCTTGAGATGTATTTTACGGTAACAAGCATTAAATTGGATTTCGTCAAAGTCATGAATCTAAGTAGAACATTTTCTAGTCGTTTAAGAACAAACGCTTTTTTACCAAGAAAATTTGTTGACAATTCAATTCTCTACAGTAACACAGGGTTTCTACAAATTTTTAATGCCCATTTTCAAGGACCTTTCAATGCTTTTTAAAGTTCTTCAAGGCCTTCAGACAAAATTCAAATTTTTGAAAACAATTTGAGGTTTGTTTTACAATCCACAGATTTGAATAAGTGATCAAAAAAAATCAAATATACAACACATAAATGTTACAGTATTGCCAAGTGATCACTCATTTAAGTATTGACCAGGCTCTATATGCAACAAATAATTTTATATGTATAGATTAATCAAATAATTTTATATGTATAGATTAATCAAGACTAAATTCAAAATCAAATTAACGGTTACAAACTTTTTTTTTTTTTTTTTTTTTTTTTAAATCATGTCCACAATTTCAATATTTTCAAGATTTAAATAAAACAATTATTATTTCAGTTAATTAAATTGTAATTAACTGTTTTCAATCTTGTACTGACTGACAATTTTTTTTTAAAGGAAATTGCCTCAGATGAGGCTTTAAGCTTTACAAAAAAACTAGCCAATAGATTCCGACACAGAAAGCAGCAATTCTTTTTTTGTTAGAAACAACTCATGGAATCTGAGAACTAAGTAATAAAACAAAGCAAACAAAAGTTATAAAGTGCTGAAAGTAAACCCAAGGTTCACTTTCTACCCTTCTTAAACAGGTTAAAAGAAAAATGAAAATAAAACTGTACCTTTTACACGCTTGGCTATTCCATTAGTGCTTAATTTAGTGGATTTCCGTTTCCCACCCGATTTCACCACCTGTAAAAAAAAATAAGAAAATTAAATTTAAAAAAGACTAAAATAAAAAAAGTGCATGAAAGTCTTAAAAAAAAAAAAAAAAAAAAAAAAAAAATCATAGAAATTTTTGTGCATCCAAAAATTGTTCCTCAACAGGCCTTTATATTGCTAGTGAAACGGTCGTGTTTGCGGTTGCTTTTTTGAAGTGGTGACTAGAAATAATAAAACGCTTATCTTTTGCCGATTGTTTTTTTCTCTCCCCACTGAGAATCTTCAAAAACTCAATACTGAGTGTAAAATCCTTTTTCAATGTTTATTTTTATTTTTTTAATAAAACAAAGTCAAATTACTTAAACAATAAATGTTTAATAAAATATATTTTTTGTTCAACGAAGGCTGTTAATAAAAGACATCCAAAGAAATTTGAATGTTTATATCTTCAAGTCTCAACATAAAATTTGGTGAATATTTAGAATTACACTTATTTAAAAATGCAGAAAAATCTTTGATGTACATACTCGTCATCACATGGGTTTGGCTAGTAACCTTCCTATTTAGCTAGTAAGCAAAAATATTTAGTGGTCAAAGGTCAACTAAAGATAAATTTATCTGTAGAGTCCTGCTTAAGTTTCCCGTCAGTTTGTTATGCACTTTTTTTTCAAAGTAAAAACACTTCTAATCTTTGAAAAGATTTCCATGAGTGTGCAGTCTGAAAGCGAAATTCTCAATTCTAACCAAAAAAATCTTTTACCACTTTTTTTTTTTTTTTTTTTTTACTCACCTTCACCCCGAAACAAGGCATATTGCCACTTAGACAAAAGAAGCTACTAATTAGGACCATGGCTAAGAAAAATTAAGATGTTGCTTTATGTTGCATTTGAACTTCTGCATATCAGTACAGTTTGGGAACCAGGTAGCAGGAAGGGGATTCCAAAATCTAGCTGTTCTAGGGAAGAAGCTATTAGAATAGGAAACTTTCTGATATTTGGGGACCTCAATAGTGAAGGGGTGTGATTTTGTTATGTATGTAATTAGATCTCCTGTAATTTGTTGGGTCAGTGTTTGTTATCTACATTTTTTTTATATATAAATAAAGTTAAACAATTAAATTTTACCCTGGTATCATTGAAAGTTATAAGCTTTTTAACAGAATCAAATCGTCAAAAAGTCACACAAAACTACACGGATAGAATAATTTGTTTTGATGAACACACTCAAACCATAACAACCTATCCTTCCCCGCTTCGTCATTGTGAAAAAAAAAAAGAAAAAGCATTATACTTTCAGAAATCTAAATCAATTGTTGAATGGTAACAGCGAACTAAAAAAAAAACCAAAAAAAAAACCAACAACACTGGATGTAATTTCAGTTGTTTTTGAGGACCAAATTCCAAATGCTGCCAACTGATTAACCAGTTATTCTCGCTCCGCTACATGCAGACATTTACAATAAAACGGATTAATCTTCTATAATATAAATCTCACCTGGCTGTTTAAATGTATGGATGTATGTTTGCATACCTAAAACTTTCAGCAGAGGCAACAGATTTTCACAAGATCGGTATGGTTTAGAAGCTCGACCCTTCGGACGACAAATATTGAAAAATTGGCTAAAAACATTCATTCCTTCACCCTCAACTGGGCACTTTTCTACAGGGAGGGGTTGCTTTTTTTTTTTTTTTTTTTTTTATTTATATCGCTGATATTTTCGAAAGCCATCCCTTATTTTTGATTGACTAGCCTTTATTTAAACTCTCGTCCCTTCTGGTTTGGCGATGGATGCAACGGCAAAGATGTCACTTTTTTTTTATGTTCTTTTCCTCCTTTGCGGTACAGGTTTGAGTCTGCCTACTACCACTTTTATTTATTTTTTTTTTTTGCTCAACACACACCTCAAACACCCAGTCTATGCCAGGCACACAGGCTAGTCTTTTATAAATCAAAGTTTCATCATTTTTATCGAATACAGTGCTGCCTATTTCAATGCATAAAACCTTAATGAAATACAGAAAATCCTACAGAGTCAATTTTTTTTTTTTTAATTTACATTGTGTGCTGGTTCATTTCATATTAATTACTTTTTTTTTTTTTTTTTTTTTTTTTTTTTTTACATAGGTATCACCACATTATCAAGGCCAAGAGGCCACTCAAGGATAAGGGTTAAAGAGTGTACAGTAGAGATTGGACAATATAGTAATCATTAGTAATGAAAATTTGGTAAATTTGATAACTTATATGGAACGGCTCATCAAGAACTTATTTACGTTAGACTTGAACACAACCATATTGTAGTCAGCTGGAAAGCAGGAAAACGGAAGACAATTCCACAGGCGTGCAGTTCTAAGAAAGAGGCTTTGTTCATGGAATCTACGTTGTTTAGGCACAGATAAAGAGTGGGGGGAATTATTGATAGTGTTTACAGCTAGACGAGTGTTTCTTGTGAAAGTTTGGCGAGGGGGGACTATAGATTGAAGCTCGGACTTGTGACGGCCTTCACCTGAGGTAGGTTGTGCCAATTCCTAGTGAATTCGCTGCAGCACGTATCAAAGCAGGTATATCAACTGCCAATTCCTCAGAATATCTCGACCATCTGTGATTCCATTGTTGCATACCAAAGATGCAAGAGCCAGTCATAGGTTCCAAGTCAGCCTTAACAGTTGTGAACCAAGTCTCTTCAGCTGACCACTGCTCTTGTGCCATCTTGGTAGCGGTGTTAGTGATATTGCCTTGTAAATCAGGCCAGTTGGTGGATGACGAAGGGTGTGCCCAAAACATTGGAGCCTACTGATAAACACTTCTTCTTGAAGTTTAGGAAACTTAAATCATGCATGGATTCTGGCGTTTGGGACATGTTCAGAGATATGAATCCTGAGAATGCGGCAAAGACATCATCAACCAAAAACTTCCAGCCTTTGAATGTCAGTCACTTGTAGGGGCCAGGTTTCGCACTCGTATAGAAGGATCTGCAGACAAGAAATTTTTAGATGCAGCATTTGGTCATTAACAACTACATCAGCCACTAAACTATCTATATAAGAGCCAGATACGTCCAAGGATGGAATACTGTTGCCACATATGGGCAGGAGCTGCTAGAAAAGACTCGTCCTGCCTTGATAGGGTTCAAAATAGACTTTGTGGCCTGGTGGGAGATGTCCTTTTCTCTTCGCTGCAACCTATATCTCACAGAAGAGATGTTGCGAGTTTGTCTCTGCTTTATCGTTATTTTCATGGAAAGTGTTCAACTGAGCTTCAATCTATGGTCCCCCTTCGCCAAACTTTCACAAGAAACACTAGACTAGCTGAAAACATTACCAATAATTTTCCTCACTCTTTATCTGTACCTAAACCTAAACATAGATTCCATGATCAAAGCTTCTTTCTTAGAACTGCACGCCTATGTAATTGTCTTCAGTTTTCCTGCTTTCCAGCTGACTACAATATGGTTGTCTTCAAGTCCAACGTGAACAAGTTTTTGATGAGCCGTTCCACTTAAGTTAACAAATTTACCGAACTTCCATTACTATTGATTACTATATTGTCCTTTTGACTATTCTACACTCTTTAACCCTTATCCTTGAGTGGTCTATCGGCCTTGATAAGTTGTGACGCCAATGTAAAAAAAAAAAAAAAAAAAAAAAAAAAAATACACAAAAAAAATCCCTAAAATATTAGAGAATACATTAGACAAACAGCAGCAACAACAATTATGTCTGCTGCTGCTGCTGCTGCTGTTTCAATTAAGCATACATAGTTTTTGGCAACTACCATTCACCCCTTTATGACATCATCCATTTTCCAGTAGATATAAATATATAAATAAAATATGCATCAAGTGTGCTTGAAAGCCAAATTACAATACTTGTTTGAAATTTATAATTTAAATATATTTCAGAGTCAAAATCCGACTCAGTTTTTTCCTTTTCTTCTTTCTTGCCATGTTGTAAAGTTAGAGAAAGAAATGTCTGTAAAGATCTGCGTGTTGTCTCTCAGCGGTTGTATTTTGAAATGTCGGAAACCGTGCGTTGGCTATGTGAGATTAACGTCAGGGATGCGAGTTCCGTTATAGAAACGTTGATTTAATTTGAATAAAATAAAATATGCATCAAGAAAGCCAAATTACAATGCAATTTTACAAAAATAAACAAATACTTTACTATAACGGAACTCACACCTCTGATGTTAATCTCGCATAGCCAATGCACCGTTGCCAACATTTCAAAATACAACCGCTGAGAGACAAAAAAATTGAACCTTGGTATGTGTGTCAACTAAGTGTTACTTGTATCCGTGCGCAAATATACATTTATATAGTTTTGATATCCACGTGTTGTGCGTTCAGACATCAACGAATTAAGGTCGGAGCGCTAAGTATTTTGGTTTTGATTCTAACTGATGCACCCAAGTTATATTTTTTTTAACTTTTGAAATCATTGGGTACAATATAATAATTAATAGAGAATTGGCTCTATAATCTGCAATATAAATCTCACCTGCCTGTTTAAATGTATATTTGTATGGTATGCCTAAAACTTTTGACAGAGGCGACAGATTTTCACAAGATCAGTATCGTTTTGAAGCTCGACCCTTCAGGCGACAAATATCGAAAAATTGGCTTAAAACATTAATTCCTTCATCCTCAACTGGGCACTTCTCTACAAGGAGAGGTCGCTTTGTTCGCCAATATTTTCGAACGTCATTCCGTCTTTTCGATTGACTAGCCTTAATTTAAACCTTCGCCACTTCTAGTTTGACAATGGACACAACAGAAAAGACATCACTTTTTTTTCACATTCTTTTCCTCCTTCGCGGTACGGATTTTAGCCTGCCCGAGGTGGTTGCATGACAATATTGTGAATCCGCGAATATCATGTCAGGCCATTTTTAGATTCGTATATTAGACTACAAATATAATAACTTAGCGTTACCAATATGGGGAGGGTGTTTTGTAACTATTCTGTACTTTCATCTAACATTTTAATAATACAAAAACAAAAAGATATCGTAAAACTTCAATTTAACTTGAAAATACTATAAAAACAAACACAAAAAAAATGCATGGTAACATAGGCACCAATTTCTAGCAAATCAATTATGGGCGTGTTTTTGTGTGTGGGAGGTGCTTAGAGTTAGTGGTTGGATTAAGTAACAAACAAACATAAACCAACGTGGTTTATAGAACTTTCAAAAAATTAGCTGGTTTTACATACGAGCCGAAATGATTCTCCTACCAGCAAAATAACAAGTATGACAAGAGGACATTCCAAGAAGTTATTCAAGACTCAAGAGGAAGTACTTTCCTGTGCCGAGTGATCGACACGTGGAATGCGTTGCCTGAATCAGTTATAAAAAGTGAAACGGTACTTGACTTTGAAAAAGGGCTGAATAAATTCTGGAAAAATAATGAACAGAAATATAATTATAAGGCACGCATCAACATCGTCAAAGAGATGATGGTGACGAAGGTGTTGAGTCCCAATCACAGGCGAAGCCTCCTCTTCCGGGACGTCATCTGTAAGCAAATAACAACGAAAAAGTTCCGATCTCAAGACAAAGAAAAAATTCCTTAAAGAAAAAAAAAAAGAGGGGGGTGTTCAATAAGCGATACTAATTTATATATATACTAGCAAAGATACCCGTGCTTCGCACGGAGCTTTGTTGCGCACTCGGGTACCAAAATCTGTGGGCACCTTTCCAGTAAGTTGATGTTGTAAGAGGAACGATTGAATAAGGTGATTAACATTTTAACTACCTCTTGTAGTGACTGAAATTCAATCAGGAACTTCACAAAACATTTTCATCAAAAAGGAAGGTTACTTGATGTTACATAGTAAATTTTTCATTGAAGTAATTTTCAACTCTTGCTTAAATTTTATCTTGCACATTCAATACTAAAAACTTACCACAATCAGATCATGTCAGTTTTTCCTCATATCCATTTCTCGAACTTTTCACTGAAGAGCCTCAGGGTAAACTACATTTCTGCTGCTTTGATTTGGAGCCAGAATGTAGAGTTTTTCTGAACTTCCTGTCCGGCTGATGGAGACGTAGAACATACCGTGACTGAAGCAGTCTGATGTCAAGTCTACGCCAATGGTGTTAAATGTCTGACCTTGACTTTTGTTTATGCTCATTGCAAAACACACCTTCACAGGAAATTGGAGTCTCCGGAATTTAAATGGAAGTTCTGAGTCCGATGGAACTAAGGGGATCCTTGGCAGTAGAACGGTTTCGCCTTTGTAGGGACCACAGGAAATGGTGGCCTCAAGTACATTGGTGTGCAATCTGGTGATAACACATCTGGTTCCGTTTGTTGTTTTTGGCGGTTCCAAGGATCGAAGAATCATGATTGGCGATCCAATTTTGAGATTTAAAATGTGTGGAGGCATTCCAGATATCTCCAAAGAGTTTAAAAACTCCACAGGGTAGTGAACAGCTTCATATTCATTAGTAGCCGAATCAACTGACTTGTATTGCTTTGTGTCTCCTGGAAATTCATCCATTATTGAATTGTTCAAATGATTCACATTGCTGTTTAATGGCGAAATAATAGCCCTCTCAGCAAGCCAATCCGGTGATTTTCCATTGTTTTGCAGGTCTGGGTACACTTTGTCTTTCAGTTGCTTCTGATTACCGACACATTTACCAAGCGCAGTTGGAATCTTAATTGTGTCAGGTGAAGAAGTGATAGGAAACTGACCATTACCGATTTGGAGAAGCAATTTTGAGAAGTCTGCTGCAGCTGTGTTATCAGAGATATAGGCTCTCATATTAGTAGTCAGTCTCTTCACTATAACGTGCCTCCAGAGATAGGATTGTTTCAAACTTGCATTGACAATGTTAGCCCTTGTGCCATTTTTAACCACTGGGAGGATTTGACGGAAATCACCGCAAAATAAGGTTGGAATGCCACCCATGGGATTCTTGTTTCCTGTGATGTCTTGCAGTGTTCGGTCAATTGCTTCATAAGCACTCTTGTGCGTCATTGGGGCTTCGTCTACAATGATTGCAGAGGTGTCTCTAATTACATTTGCCATGGCTGAGTTACCAGTAATTTTGCAAACTGGCTGATCCATTCGATGAGTATCCAAGGGTACTTTAAAAGTGCTGTGAAGAGTGCGGCCACCTTGTAGTAGAGTAGCAGCAATGCCACTGGATGCTGTTGCAAGCACAATCTTTCTCATGGATCTAATCTTTGCAAGGATCAAATTGATTACAAAAGTCTTGCCCGTACCACCTGGAGCATCAAGAAACATCATGTTTTTGTTCATTTCACCTTGTGCTTCCAACATTGCCATGAATGAATTGTAAACTTCTCTTTGAGAATCGGTCAGTTTTTCTTGCATATTTTCTGCTTGTAGGGAAAGTTCTTCAAGATTATAAGTAACTTCACGTTGATACTCTCTCGCGAGTCTTTCATCTCTCCCTTGCGTTGGTGCAGGTAATCCATAGCTTGCCAATGGTTGACCGCACATAAGAACTTTTTCTTCAATTAGACAAAGAGTTTTATTGTAGATGTCCTCATTAAAATCTGCTTCTGGATTGTTAACTTCTTGCCTGTATCTGTGAAGAATGTCTTCAGATATTACATCACGAAAAGCCATCCAGATCTCAAGAGGATTGCTTGGCTCACAGGCTGTTAAAATTATCACAAATAGGCTTCGCAAATTTGAAGGTGATTGAGTGGCACTTGCCTCTCCTACTGCTTGATGCAAGTGATGGTCATTTTCTAGAAGGCCTCGAGCAAGGCACGCTGCTCTGTATGTTTCAAACACCTGACCATTGTATGCTCGCAAATCTTGAAATGAAGTTGGACCAGCAACCTCATTGAGCAACAGGCGTAAGAAATAACACTCCCCTGCTTTTGGACTAATCGTGTAGATTCTCCCAATGCATGGTGCCTTCCATACATTTTCAGTACCTTCAACTTGTACCCCACGCATTCTTCTCATCCATTTCTTTGTCGATTTGTTCCAAGTGTAAAACTCAGGGACTTCTACGTATTTGAGGCCCCTTGCAAAGTCATCCTCATGGCAGAGTTGAAAAAATGCTGTCAAAGTTGTGGCAGGCGGTGGACCTTGGGCTCGTTCCAGAGCAGTATCAGCTGAGAACATGACACGCTGCCCATTTTCAAGATGAACAGAAAGTTGTACAATTGGGGGGAAATGTTCATGGATGGGATGTTCCAATATCCTCCAGGCCGCCTCTGAACTGCCGACATAGCTTGCATTCTGGAACTGCTGGATCTCATCCACAATGTGACTTTGTACTTGGCCTTGTTGGTTAGCTGCTCCATCAGTTCTTTGTAGTTCAAACACTGCTTGATCACATCCTTTATTCACGTATTTGAGGACATATTTGATGCTTTGGATCGAGCTGCAAATTTCTACGTTAATGTGAGCGTTGAACTGCTGAAGGAGGACCTTGTTGTACGGAACAATCCACTGGTTTGTTATTTCTTGATTAACATACCGACCATTTCTCTTCATCCTTATTGTACCAGTCTGGCCTCCATCTTCTGGTTTTCTTCGCCTGTACTTGGGGTAAGAGTCTTGGCCTTGCTCGGTACACTGAAGAAATTCTTTTGGGTATTTTTTGGAACATTTGTTGTCAATCATACATGGACAATTTGGATTAAATGGTCCACAAGGTCCATGCACCATATGTGCCATCACTTTAGCATGAAGATCAGGATCTTCCTCTTTGTCAGGGATCTCTGCAGATATGCAGAGATCCATTTTTTCTGGTAGAAGTTTGTCCTCTGGGGCCTGCCAGGTGAGGATGTGTGCATGCGGCAGTCCTCTTTTTTGATATTCAATACTGTACAGGAAAGCCCTCAACCTGCCAAATCCTCCCTTTTTAATAAATTCAAGTAACTTTTTTAGCTTCTGCCTGAAAACCCTGGCAACAATATCTGGACGATCCTGAGGGTCTTGCCCTTGAAGACAATTTTCTGTAATTTCTGTCCACTTTGGATTTGTTGTGAACGTGATGAAGAGGTCGGCTCGGCCCATTCGCCGAACATATGCCATGGCATCACTTTGACGCTCAAACATGTATCGAGGGCCTCCTGTATAAGTTGCCGGAAGTACAACTCGTTGACCAAACTGTTCTGGATTCCCATCCTCCCTAAGAATTGAATCTCTCAAGTTGCTATAATTGTCAGCTCTCAGGGTCTGTTGCTCACGCCTCAGGAACTGTAAACGTTCTGTTTCAATCTTGCAGTACACATCCACCAGCCATTGTTGAAATAGCCTTCGGTACCAGAGAAAATAGTTTCCAGGCCGAGTCATTAAATGGTACGAATAAAATTGCTGTTGGGTAACTTTTCGCCCATTGGATGCCTTCATGTAGATGTTGTAAGATGGAGAACCAAAGGGGTACATTAACGGGTACATTAAAGTATCGTAGAGGGGATGTAGTTCGGAGATCCGTTTTAATGTATCATTTCTAAAACGCAAGACAATATCCCGGTTAGCTGTTGGTTCATTCTCCATTAATATTCCAATCTCATACGTTGTTGTTGGAGCATTGAATCGCCGTGGATGCTCTTCTTGCGGCCTTCGGTCTTCCCTTATGACAACTTTATGTTCTACCAAGTGTTCTTCTTCAATCCTCTCCTTTGTTGTTTTCAGCTGACAAATGAAGCTGTTGTTCTCATGTAAAAATTCAGTCAGACTTCGGAGAATGTCTCTATTGAGTCTACTGTCATGTCCCCGATTATGTAGTTCCTCTTCCAGACTATCCAAGAAGTAGACTTGAATAAACTTTGCTGTTTCATCTTCAGGTGGTAAAAGACTCCCAATCTGGTGGCAAACCTGGCCTCGAATTCTAAAAGAAGGATTCCACCCATGTACTGCCGCAATTTTGTGACCAAATGATGTCATTGCAAAACAATTGTTATAACTGCGTAGATTTTGCAGAAAATCTTTAGAGATGGGACCATTGCCGGAGAGCAAATCTTGAAGCAACTGAGGCAGTGGTGGAAAGCTATCAAGCACAACTTTGCCAGAAGAACAACAATAACCAGGGGTTTCTCCTTTAAATTTTACAGCTGAGCAATGTTGACATACTTTGTCCATTTTTCCTATATCAGCTGTAGTGAGAGAGTCATTTTTGTTGTAGAGCAATCCTTTTCTATTGCAGTGTTCTATTTCATGGTGTCTCAAAGCAGTCATTCGTTGTCTAGCTGCCTCGTTTTCTGTCAATTGCTGGGGCAAAGTCATACTCTCTCTCCATGCAGCCTCTCGTTGTTGCCCTTGGTATAGGCGAAAGCTTCGTTGGGTTTCCGATTCATTCTGATGTCGTTGAGCCACTCTCAACTGACCTTGTGTACGTCTACTTACCTCATATAATTCATTCGATCGTAATATTGCTTCTTTTTCCAGTACATATCTTTGCCTTTCTTGAATTTCATCTTGTGATGAATTTAACCGCCTTACAGCATGTCTAGTTCTGTCAGCTTCACGTTGGGTTTCTCTTTCCAAATCTGACAGTCTTGCTCTCCTTTCTCTTTGACGTATCCTGTTAAGTTCTAGACGTCTTTCTCTATCTGAATTGTTTTCATTGGAGCGAATTGCAGCAACTCTTAGTCTATTAGCTTCCAATCTTTCCATTCTTTCTTCCTCACTTTCGTTTCTACTTCGTTTGGGTGGCATAATTTCGGTTTTAAACGGAATTGTTTAACGATATTAATGATTGTAAATTAATTAAGCGTAAAGGAAATGTATACTAACTGAAATGGACGAACTATAAATAATATTTCTGAATAGTACAATTATAAACAATTATATTGTAGCAAAAATGAATAAAAGCGACCTACTTGTGACTCATTACTTCCGGGTGTAAACGTCACAGTCTAAAAGTAATAATTAAAAAAAAAAAGTAAATGTAAAATAAATGTAATACCAACTTAGGTTAACTAATATATGTAAACAGTACAATTAAAACAGTTCTATTGAAACAAATAATTACTAAGATCTAGGTAATTGTTAGTCTCATTGTTATGGTTTTAAAGAAAAAAATGTGTAAAAAAAATTCTGCTTTTGTGAGTACGTGTATTTCTTTTAAATTACATAACCTTTTTATTTTATTATTTATATCTCTTTTAAATTTATATATTTTGTTAGTAAACTGGAAGAAATTCAGTTGAATAAAACCTTGTTCGTGTTCTTTACGTTAAACTCATATTTTTATAAAAGGTTAATCCGGTTTAAAGAAAGCACTACGTTTAAATAAGACTGGAAATAACTAATTCAATATATAAATAGAAAAATGAAATAAATATAAGCTTTAAGTCTTAAGATAGTAATAATCAAAATGTAATAAATTATTTGTAGTTCAAATCTATGATAAGACAGGCTTTCGAAATAGGCTCGACCAGAAAGATTAAATTGGAATGAAATTATAATCTCCGTGCCATTTTCAAAACAACCCCACAAAAGTAACGGTATCCTGCAGTTGGTTAAATGACAACGTTGGTTGTAAGAAAAATGTAAAAGAAAATGCGCTTATCTGTTTATTTTGAACTGTTTTATTTAATTAAAAAAAAATTGGCTATAACTGGAAGAGAGCGTTATGTTTTGGGGGTTGTTTAAAAAATAGAATGGAAATAAAGTTAGTTCCGTTTTAATTGTCTTTAATTGCGGCAAGCGCTAACAAAATCGAAAAATCACTGTTCACATTCGAAATGTTAACTTTTATAGGTTTACAGGTTTGCTGACAAGGCTGGGGGTGTTTATTTAGAAAGCCATACTTAACATGGGGAGGTTGGGATGTTTTATATAATTATTTTACTAAATTGATTTTTTTCATTTAAAAATAAAATTATTTCTTTTTTAATAAAGTTTTATTTTAAAATATTTGTTTTTGTTTATTTATATAAAATTACGATAGTTGAATTGTATTCTTTCAATTATATTGGCAAGTAAAATATAAAAGATTAAAACGGAACGAAATTGAAATTTCCATTACATTTTCAATACAATCCCAAAACATAAAACTTTCCTCACCAAAAAATTGTTTTAGCAGTAGAAGAAATTGATAATTATGCACTGTAAGAACCAAGCTGTAATATGGGCATTAAAGTAAAATTTTATCCAACTTTTGTACTGGGAAAATAATAATATCTACGAAAGTATTCAGTTGCGAAGTGTTTGAATATCAGATTCATTGTCGGCGATTATTCCGAAACCTTGTAAAAAAAATATTGGGGGGGGGGGGGGCGTAATTCTTGTAATATGATGTTTTAAATATTTTTTTAGGTTAAATTAAGGTTTCACGATATTTTGTAAATAAGCAGATCATCTAAATAAAAAATATGAAAACTATTTGAAATTTTAAACTATTTTCAAGAGTTAACAATTTTTATTTATTTTAAACATTATTTTTTTAGCTAAAATTGAAGTTTCACGATATAATTTTTTTTTAATTGTTAGTTGGAAGCACAAAATAAGTTACAAAACATCTTTGCCTTCATGGCTTTCAAAATAGTAACGTTAATATTTCAGAACGGTACCACAAATACCGAAGGAACTGAACTGTCTATATTGGTGGCCGGAAAACTCGTCCCGGGAAAACTCGTCTCGGGAAAACTCGTCTCCGGAAAACTGGTCCCCTTTCGCTAGGTAGGAAAACTGGTCCCTTATTGAATAAATACCGATTGAAAACACATTTTATGATCATTCTTGAAGGAGATATTATTTTTTAAAATAGACTATAGCCCCTCCCCTCCCCTAATATTTTTAAAAAATATTTTTACTTGTTTAATGTTTTCTTTTTTTTTTTTTTTTTAATAAAATCGATTTTCTAAGTGTCCGTTTTCTACCTAACTGGCTAAGTTCTTAGTGGTTTCACTTATATTAAAGCGTTTATTATGTTCATACAAAGTTGATTACAAATTTTTTTTGTTCTTATTTTAACGATGTTTTTTTCGCGTCATAAAAACAATAATTAAAAACAAAACCAAAAAATTAAAAAACAGGGAGCGATTCGATTTTTCGTTACTTTTTTGTTTTGGTTTTTAATTATGATAGTTTTTTGTTGTTATGTTTTTGTTTTCTCTCATATCAAATGCACTCATGCGGGTAATCGTGAAGAAAGAGAGAGCCTGTTTCCTCCGTTCGACTATAGGTGGCGTTACTGTCTGTCCACCCAGTTACGGAAGTACAAAATGTATATAATGCCACCCTTGAAATAAAAATAAATGTTTTTGTTATATTTTAATTTTAAACATGTTTCTTTTTTTTTTTTTTTTGTGCAAACAAATTTAAGTTTTATTTTTCCAAACATTTACGTTTTGATGCTTGTTTATTTTTAAACATTTACGTTTTTTTTTTTTTTTTTTTTTGCAAGCATAAACTAAATGTTTTTGCTATATTTTTCTTTTAAACATATTTATGGGTACAACCGTTTTTCCGCGAGTATTTTTTACGCTCTTATGATAATAAAAAAAAATCAACGTTTTTTCTTTTATCTTTTTTATGGACCCCCCCCTTTTTTCTTAATTTTTCTGCACTTATTTTACCTTTTCTGCAAGTATTTATATATATATATATATATATATATATATATATATATATTTGAAAAAGGATATTGTAAAACTTGAATCTTACTTGAAACTACTATTAAAAAATAGCGCGGTACCAATAAGTGCATAAGCAAACTTTTCAAAAAGAAAAATATTTCAAAAATATTTAGTTCATGCTTGCAAAAAAAAAACCCCCAAAAAACCGTAAATGTTTTAAAATAAACAAGCAACAACACGTAAATGTTTGGAAAAATAAAACTTAAATATGCTTGCAAAAACAAACAAAAAAAAAAAACGTAAATATGTTTGAAAAAACAAAAAACAAAACTTAAATATGTTTGCACCCCCCCCCCAAAAAAAAAAACCATGTTTAAAATTAAAATATAACAAAAACATTTATTTTTATTTCAAGGGTGGCATTATATACATTTTGTGCTTCCGTAACTGGGTGGACAGACAGTAACGCCACCTATAGTCAAACGGAGGAAACAGGCTCTCTCTTTCTTCACGATTACCCTCATGCGTTATTTAAAATTATATTTTTATCCATTATCAACATTTATTGTCGTCCTGTCAAATTTTGCAAAAATTAACTAATAAATTAAAAGCGAAATATTTTTTTGGCGCGATAGATGCCATATGTGCTTACAATCTCTCGTTAACTAATTTTTAATTTTTTAAATTTTTACTTCAAAATTCTAAAATCAATCATTCAGAGAAAAAGTAATCACTAGATAAATTTATTAATCAATTTTATTGAAAACTCCGCTATCGTTTATCAAGAATCTTTTTAATTTCATTTTTGTTGGTTGTTTTTCGGAGGGAGATATAGTTTTAACCCCCCCCCCACTCTCTCTTCCTCTCTCTAAATTATATTTAAAAAAATATTAAAATTTATTATTTTCTATTTAAAACTAAATCTCCCTCAGTAATTTCTTTAATTTTCTATTTTTTAGCGATTATCAAGCCCCCTAAGATGTGATTTACCGGACATTATTTCTCGTTCGGGTTTGTATTACTGTACACATAGATTCAAAAAAATTGTCAAAAAAACAAATATATAACAAATAAATGTTATCAAAAGCAAGATAAATTACTTTTCTACCAAACTGGATATAATTTTCGTGTTTTTATTTAATTTAACATGTTTATTCAGCTCAAAAAGCATACAGTGTTTACCGATGTATTGGAAAATTCAAAATGGCGGCCGACTCTCTCTATTTAACACGGTAAGTTCGGGAAAAGGTGTTATAAATAATAAACCAGACAAAATACTATTAACAAACCACCGAATATATGTCAAGTTATGTCGCGGTAACATATATTGAGCAAATTTCTAACAGTATTTTGTCTAGTTTATTATTTATAACACCTTTTCCCGAACTTACCGTGTTTAAGAGAGAGTCGGCCGCCATTTTGAATTTTCCAATACATCGGTAAACACTGCATGTTTTTCGAGCTGAATAAACATGTTAAATTGAATAAAAACACGAGAATTATATCCAGTTTGGTAGAAAAGTAACTTATCGGGTAACCCAACTTATCTTGCCTTTGATAACATTTATTTGTTATATATTTGTTTTTTTAACTACTTTTTCGAATGTATGTGTACAGTAATACAAACCCAAATTTAAATTTTAATATTTTTTAAAATATAATTTAGAGGGGGGGGTAAAACTATATCTCCCTCCGAAAAACAACCAACAAAAAATGAAATTAAAAAGATTCTTGATAAACGATAGCGGAGTTTTCAATAAAATTGATTAATAAATTTATCTAGTGATTACTTTTTCTCTGAATGATTGATTTTAGAATTTTGAAGTAAAAATTTAAAAAATTAAAAATTAGTTAACGAGAGATTGTTAGCACATGGCATCTCACGCGCCAAAAAAATATTTCGCTTTTAATTTATTAGTTAATTTTTGCAAAATTTGACAGGACGACAATAAATGTTGATAATGGATAAAATTATAATTTTAAATAACGCATGAGTGCATTTGATATGAGAGAAAACAAAAACATAACAACAAAAAACTATCATAATTAAAAAACCAAAACAAAAAAGTAACGCTCCCAGTTTTTAAATTTTTGGTTTTGTTTTTTATTATTGTTTTTATGACTCGAAAAAACATCGTTAAAATAAGAACAAAAAAAATTTGTAATCAACTTTGTATGAACATAATAAACGCTTTAATATAAGTTAAACCACTAAGAACTTAGCCAGTTAGGTAGAAAACGGACACTTAGAAAATCGATTTTATTAAAAAAAAAAAAAAGAAGAAAACATTAAACAAGTAAAAATATTTTTAAAAAATATTAGGGGGGGGGGCTATAGTCTATTTTAAAAAATAATATCTCCTTCAAGAATGATCATAAAATGTGTTTTCAATCGGTATTTATTCAATAAGGGACCAGTTTTCCTACCTAGCGAAAGGGGACGAGTTTTCCGGAGACGAGTTTTCCCGAGACGAGTTTTCCCGGGACGAGTTTTCCTAAATTCGTCTATATTATTGGTAAGTGGTAAATTTTCACAATATAAATTTATAGGAATATAAACAGAACAGTGATATAAAAAATAATTTTGAAAGAAATATTGTTCACAAACCTTTTTTAATATTAATTTCAATTTTTTAATGTTGTATTAACTTAAAATCCAGCAGTTGATAGAGCAAACGTAGATATGTCTGTAGGTTTGGTAGCGTGCGGAAAGAATACGTTATTATTTCGAAAGGCATTCGTAGTGTGAGGAGGGGGGTGGGAATTTAAATAAATATTGTGAAATTTCAAGTTTAGATAAAAAAAAATGTATTAATAAAGTTATGCTTAAAATAAATAAAAATTATTGTTTATTTTTGAAAATAGGTTAAAAAAAAAGTGTTAATGCGTAAGCACCAGAAGTTAAAATTATAAACATTTTCATATTGTTATTTTTTTTAAAAAGGTAAATTTAATAATAAAAATAAGTGGAAAAAAAAATCCAATAAAAAGAAAAATATCTATTACAGACAACATGTAATGACGTAAATCTCCGATTGCACAAACAGTAAACCTTTCAGATAATATACGTAAAGTGAAATAAATCGAATATAAAATTAAATGAAAATATATTAAATAATTAAATGTTAAATAGATTTTGTAAATAGTACAGTTGAAATGATTAGAATATTTCCAATATGTAATAAGGTCGAGGTAATTAGTTAAAGAGATTTAATATAATGTGATATGCAAATGAGCATAAGTCATTCGATATGGGGGTGGTTTGTAGAATAGTATATAATGAAATTAGGCCCAGATTCTTATGTCTCCTATAACAGAAACATCCTAAAATGGGTTCTAATGTTTCTCTACCAGGAGAGGTCTACCCTCTTACCTCCTTTATATTTCATTGATGATGGAGAGCTGTACACACAGACAGAAACACACGAACCCTATTACTTTATAAAAATATAGATATATATATATATATATATATATATATACATACACACTTTAGCAAGAAAAATATCTTCGGTTTCAACCAACCAAATTCGGTAAACTTAGAATGAATTTTCAAAAGAATTTACACTTCAGAATTAATTCAAAACCACTCTATGCTTTTTTTTTTTTTTTTAATGTGTATGTTGTTAACAAGACAATCATTTTTTAAATTGGATTAATTTTTTTTATTATTATTATTAAACTTAATTTTATCAAGGATTTCTACACCAATCAAGTGTTCATTTTACGATGGCCAGGTTTTAAGCACTTAAAAATAAAAGTAATTTTTCAACTTGAAATTCCGTCCACGAAACCGGTTTTGGGTTTATTCAACAGATTAAAATAAATTGTTACAAAAGTTTTTATCTACTTTTTTAAACTTTTAAAAACTCATAATTAACGGGGGGGGGGACTGCGCAACTATTGCTGCTGCTTTATTTTTTTTTTTTAAATGTAGCTGTTTCATGGAGACCACATACATATGCGTTGTTTAAAAGTTGGGTACTTATAATGAATAGAGATTTTCAGTCAAACCCGGAAATGAGTGAAGCAGTTTACGATTTGAAAGCTGTAAAAAAAAAAAAAAAAAAATACAGGACAGACGACAACGAGCACGCAAAGAAGAGTTAGGGCGCACCCGCACCTGTGCATTATAATATCTCAAATTGTTTTCATTTTAGGAGAATTGAATTCCGTCTGCGGCAATCTAACAAACAATGTTTTGGTTTCGATTTTAGCTGAAGGCACTGAAATCAATTTTTTTTTTTTCACTTTTCAAATCATGACTTTAAAACAGAATTGAAATAATAATTTTTTTTTTTTTAAAGAAAAGGTTGCTTTAAAATTGTAAACCGTTTCGACCATTTCCGAGACTACGCAAGTACTGGAATTCTACACGTGCATATTAATTACAAGTATCCAAAGTCAAAAACTTTTTATCATTATTAGTATAGGAAACACGTTGCTTCTTTAACCGGCTTTTTAAAAATAGCACATATAAAAACAAATGAAAATATAAATTTTGGATTATAAATGAAAATGCCAATAATATTCCACTCACCGATGGCATGATTACTTCTTTTGTTTTTCTATACAAGGAATGATACTAAATGAAACGATTTCTCTTTACAACGTGACTGAAATATTTCGAGTTTAACGCTCGGAATTTAAAATGGCGCCGTGCGTACGTGAACGTGGTTATGAGAGTTGCCCGCCCTTGGCTGATTGTAACTCTTCTAGGCGCGGAGACAAGAAACTTAGAGTCTAATAATAACAACAAGTGCGCTCAATGTCGAAAAAAAGTTTCCTTTAAAGTTTAAAAATTAAAAAAAAAGTTTTTAAATGAGCATCAATGTTTATTCTCTTGTTAAGTTAACTTAAGAAAAAAAGTTTAAATTGGAATTATGGCTTAATCGTGTAAAAATTTTTTAGCTCATCCAGTTTTGGTAAGTATTTTAATTATTATTTTTAATAGCCTAAAATAATTTAATAAAAAAAAAATATTATATAAAAGTTCGATAATATGGGCTTAGTTTAAGAAACTTTAGTTATTTAGTTCAGTTGTGGTATAGGAGCTATCGGAATATCTCCTCTATTTGGTTTAGGTTAACGCAAATTTTGACTAAATTGTATTTCTTGTCTTGAAATACAATTTTACTTTGCTTTTTAAAGCATGTAAATTTGAACCTTTATTCAAAAAATTTTAGTGCTTGTTTACATTGGTGAGCTAAACCAACGCATTTCAGTTGAAAACATTACGTACTTACGTGCCATGGCGAAATTAGTATAAACACCAAAAACTACGAAAAATGATCCAGTAGAAAAATAATTGCAAGTAAAAAAAGAATTTATCGAATTATGGATTTTTATCGTATGTTTTAATATCGAAGAGTTGTGCGACCAATTCAGTATGACAAGCATGGGAGATAACTCTCGACTTAAATTTATAAATTAAGGGTGGGCCATTTTAAAACCAGTGTATTTCAGAACGTAATTATGGATGGCTTTTAGTTAAAAATACATCTAGCACATCTACTGGATCAGTTTTGTAATATTTATTTATTATGACATGTAAATACGTAATAATGTTTTCACCTGAAATATGTTGGCTTAAAAGATCACCAAAAGCTCCACATTTTCTCAATCACAACTATTTCGTTTTGGCAATCGTCACTATTAAATTTGTAATTCCCGTTTCAGTCAACATATGCTGAGCTGAGGTGCCCAAATAAGGAGAACATTCCGTGTAGCACTTTGTATTGCAAGGCTTTACGTCCAAGCACACAACCTCTGTTCATCGTGTTCCTAATTTTTCTCTTTTTTTTGTAATGCAATTTTAAAGTTTTCTAATAGTTTTTGCAATTTCTTTTTTATTCATTACTGTCGACTGACCTTGCTAGCTAAGATCTCAGTGAAGTCATCATTTTTCAGCTCACAGGCTGACATGAAGGTTGTGGCATAACTCACCCTCCATATTATTTAAATACAGAAAACAGTAATAGAAATACGGAAATCAATCATAGACAACACAATGGTTTTATATAAATTCAAACATACAACGCTGACATAAACTGAAACAAAGTAGTGAGAATCGTCTGTGAGGAATTCCTTATGATTACAAAGTTTGTTAATTATTTTAGCTGCAATGGATTGGAATATGGATACGATGAATATGTGGGTGCAATTGTTTATAGCAAGATGTAAGTTTGCCTGGTTATAATTGAATGTATTTCCGTGTCAGTTGCAAGTATATATGAAAAACTTAATGATAGAAGCATTCATTTTAAGAAATGATTAAAAACGAAAAGGTCAACAGAGAGTAACAGATACTTCAATGTATTTGAAAAGTATCACCACGTATCACGTTAAAGACCTCCAACCAGTGATACGGACACAATCATTATGAAGTGATGAAAGCGAGTCTGAGGATAATGAGTGGTTTATTTGGAATCAAATCCACTAGACAGTCATTCTGATGTCAGTAGCCTCCCAGCTGACGTATTTACTGAAACTCAACACTCATATCAAAGTGTGCATGATGATGGAGATGAAATCTATGTCATTCCACTTTAAAGAAGTACTCAATGAAGGTGAGTACTCCACCTCTGTCCTGCTTGTAATCATAAGATGGGGTGAGGGAGTGGAGAGAAAATTATAATGCGTGTGAAAATTACTTGCCTAAATGTCTTGTAAGGTTCAGAAGGGTGATTTCATTCACAATGGTCACATGAACTAATGTGAACTCTTGTTAATCGGATGCAAAGTGGGCTGGATAGCAAGCTGTTTGAAGAATGGAAGAGTTCATTTTGAAGAAGGGGAACTGTGCACACATCCTACGTTGCGGTGTGACATTGTTTGAAGCTGAGAGAACACAGTGAATTTAAGAGATGATGTGAATTACGGCATCAGTGAAAAAGGGTTACTGTCGATTCAGAACACATGCACAACAAGATTAGACAAAACTTTAGGACAAGATGCTTTGAATGTGATGGATTTAACTACTTGGTGAGGATCTTCTTGTCTTGAACACAGTGAAGTTAAGGGCTGCTTAACAACAAAATCACACCCCTTCACTGTTGAGGTCCCTAAATTCCAGAAAGCTTTCTACTCTAATAGCTCTTTCCTTGAACAGCTAGACTTTGGAATTACTTTCCTGTTACCTGCTTCTCTGACCGTACTGATATGCAGAAGTTCAAATGTAATGTAAACCAATGTCTTGTTAATCTTTCTTTGGCATCATCCCAATTAGTAGCCCCTTACATCCGAGTGGCGATATACCTTTTTTCTTTCTTTTTTTTTACACGGTGGTCACCACTTATCAAGGCCCGGAAGCCACTCAGGGATAAGGGTTATTGCAAGTACAGTACGTTAGTATGGAGATTTAATGAAGTGTTTATTTAAGAGGGCGGTTCATTAGGAATTCGTTAATGTTGGACTTGAAGACATCCAAGTTGTAGTCAGGTGGGAAGCAGACAGACGGAACAGAGTTTTGGGATAAAGATGAATAAAAAAAAACACAGTCCACAAAAAAATGAATGCACAAATTGTGAAACCTCATATCAAAGGATTATCCCTCCCCCTCTCCTAAGACCAGATAAGAACACAAAATTGAATTTATAAAGACCTTAAAATCCAACCTTAATCGCCCTTCAGGAACTGTGGCACAGTGGATAGAAGTGTTGAGTCTCTATGGTTCCAGATGAGTTTTGATCAAGATAACGGTTTCAATCCTGCTCAAACAAGCCAGAGGATTAGTTGGCCAAAACATGGTGAGACAATAACTATGGAAGGCAGTAATTACTAGGGATAAGTTACAAGACTTGGGATTCCTATCCTGTCGTGGTTAATTCCCTGAAGAAGGCCAGAGGATGAGTTGGCTGAAACGTGGTGAAACAACAACTATGAAGATGAGTCTGCGAAAAGAATGAATGCATAAATCATGAAACCTCATCTCCAAAAATTCCAAAAATAAAATTTAAAAAGAAAAGTAATATAAATATACAATCTCTTATGCCTGGCAGATGTGTTCCAGAATTCATAATGATCGGTTAATTAGTTTAGGATTGAACCTTCTACATAGGAATATATGCACATAACTAACTTTATATGAATAAAGATAAATTAAAATAGTTGTAGAATAAAAAATAATAAAAAACAGTTGTCCAAATTAATAACAATGTTCGTATATAAAAAATAACAGAAATCAACTGCACATTCAGCAATCTGTTATCTATATATCTATAACAGTGAATGTGTCTGTGTGTGTGTGTGTGTCTGTGTACATTTCCAATGCAATACCTCTGTCAATTTCAAGTCTAGAGACTCGAAATATAATATGCATGGTACTGTTATTAGGGAAAATCTTTGTGATTGGTTGTCAGCCAGAAAGATGGCTGATAAGGGGTCAAAGTTCAACGATTTGACCTTTGAGAACTCTACCAAACTCCTCCGACAATTTTGGGTCTACGCACTTGAAATTTTAGATATAGGTTCCTTGGACATGGATCTAACTTAATAACTTGATTTGAGCCCAAAACAATAAATGTTAGGAGGTCAAAGTTAATTGACCGTTTTTTTTTTTTTTTTTTTTTTGCTCAGCATACACCTCCAAACACCCGGGAAGCGCCGGGTACCTATGCTAGTATATCTATAAATGTGAAAGTGTTTGTGTGTGTGTGTACATTTCCCTACCAAACTACTCTGTCAATTTTCAGTCTACAGACTCGAGATTTGACATAAGGAATATTGAGATTTGGGAAAATCTTTTTAATCAGTTTTCGGCCAGAAATTTGGCTGTCAAGAGGTCAAAGTTCAACGATTTGACCATTGAAAACTCCGACAATTTTGGGTCTAAGCACATGAAAATTTATTATGTATGTTACTTGGACATGGATCAAACTTTTTAATTTGATTTTAGCCTAAAACAATAAATATGAAGGGGTCAAAGTTAAAAAAATTTTACCTCTGCGGTCTCTACCAAATTACTTAGCCAATTTTTGGTCTAAACATTTGAGATTTTACATAAAGTGTATTCAGATATAGGGCAAGCTTTTAAATCAGTTTTTGGATGAAAATTTGACTGCCAAAGGGGTCAAAGTTCAAAAAATTTAACCTTTGCAGTCTCTAGCAAACTATTCAGCTAATTTTGAGTCTAAACACTTGAAATTTTACATAAAGGGAATTCAGACATGCAGCAAACTTTTTAATCAGTTTTGGGGCGAAAATTTGGCTGACAAAAAGTCAAAGTTGAAAGAGTTGACCTTTGCAGACTCTACCAAACTCTGCCGCTAATTTTGGGTCTAAACACTTGAAATTCAAGATCTAGGTTACCTAGACATGAGTCAAACTTTTATATATATATATACATATGTATATAAAGTTATGAACAGTTCATAGGGCTTGAGCAAAGCCAAGACAATAAAATAAGAGTTATTCCCCCTGAACCAGCAAAAATAAAATTTTGCCAAGTCACTATAAAAATCCGGTTGCCCAGAACAAAAAACAAAAATATCTTCATGATGTACGTACACATTCAGTAGGAAATATAAAAAACTTACTTGAGATTTAATTATGAAATACCATATTCCAAAAAATCACGTTAATTGATTAAGTAGAAAATCATTTTTTTGTAAAGATTTTTAGCGATCTCTACTATTGATCAAAGTGTAGTATCTGTCCTTCAGATGCGGCACTTCCATTTCTCGTTCTCTTTCAGTGGAGAAGAAATCCTTCACGACTGAGACAATTTTTATTTTTGTACCTTTTCTCCACGTTAAAAAACGACCCTGGTGTCTAACTCTGTCCCGTGGAGAGGCATTGTAAATAGGTACTATTAATCTGAGGCTGATTTTGATCTCCATTTCTGGAGAGGTTCTTATGGAAGAGAGGTAACCAGTGATGGATAAAAAATAAAAATGGCAGACAGAGACACACCATCCTTGTTTCATCATAAAATTTAGTTTTCTTGGTTAAAAAATATCTATTTGATCCATTTATATGATTTTTGGAGTATGACACTTTTTGTTCTGTGACAAGTATGCATGCCATAAATATTCTTCTATATTTTTGCTTTTTAGCTTGATTGAAATCTGGACAAGCACCAAAACTTCTTGCTATTAGTAAAATACAGTGACAGAGCACACATTAATCAATTCAAAACAATTAAAAGTAAAAAAAGTAAAAACGTATGAGCGAAAATAAAAAATAAATAAAACAAATAATCCTTACTAGCAGGGAGACCCGACGTTGCTCTGTATTGAATGAGGATCAACGAATGTTCCAGAATCCTCTAATCGGGAACCTACCATGATGCACCAGGAGAAGTTTTGCATGCCTCCCTGCAGTAATTTAATCCACACTATATTGTAGTCTACAAGTAGAGAAACTACTGTTAATTTTATAAAATCATTTTTATATAATGGTTTGAATTAAAGTTTAAAATGAAAAAGTCAAGTATCATGGTTCAGTTGTGCTCTAAACAGAAACATTTATTTTAAACATGCTTCTGTCTTATCAAAGAAGCTACTGTTGATTTTTTAAATTTTATGTGCCAAGCCCTTCTGCTTGTGCAATGATAAAATCTCCTCAAACGCACTTGTGATGTTAGTCTGTTTAAAGGTCAGAATCGGACTGCTTGTTCTTTAATTAGAGTTTTATAATAATCGATCGATTTTCTGTACTTATCAGAGGCATTCCAATATAAAACCTATCAAAGAACACACTAAAATATAAAGTACATTTGTGTGAAATTTAAAAAAAAAAATGGGCCCAGCCATTTCAGAGTCCATAGGGAACAAATTCTCTCTCACACACACACACACACTCACACACACACACACGCACACGCACACACAATGCCTTTTATATATAAGTAGAGATAGAGATTCCTGATTATAGAATGAGAAAACTCCAGTGACCTGCAATAAATATCTATGAGTGAATCTCTATCCACTTGCCTCCTCACTGTTAAATATTCATGAGTTGTTCCCCTTTGACTGTGGTTTCTCATACAATTCCTCTTACAGCGACCTCCTACCATATAAGATACATTGGGCACCAACCAGACTACTATCATTACAGATTCAATAAATACCGCATTAAGTAAACACATCTTTTTTTATTCTTCCATTTTGTTAACTCATTGCCTTTGCACATAGGTGTAAGCACGAGGGTAAAATTAGACACAAGGGCATTTTTTTTTAATGTGGGGAAAATCCAGTTCCTCAAAAAGAGGAATTCTGGATTAGAGCAAAAATAAAAATTGCCCCAGTCTAGAAGGATTTTTCCTTCACCGATCAAGGACAGGATAGATTAAGAGTAATATCAGAACAGATGCTACACTTTGTTCCTAGCCAAAAGGTCAAGAAGCAATATCTGTAGGAGAGTGACACAAAACTGGAATTACATAAAGCAAGTACATTTTTTTTTGTATCAAAAATGCTATAGACAAGGTATGAAGCTACTTGCTGTAAAGAGATAACAGAAAGAAAGAGATGATTATTGAAAATACAGAAGATGCCAATTGGCCGTAGTCTTGTAAAGCCCAAATTACCATCCTCATCATCATCATTGTCATTGTCTGCGGCCCTGCTGTTTAATAGCATTGGCGACCACAGCTTTCCAAATTGTACAGTCATCGTAATCTCAGTAAGATGAATAAAGACGGCAGTTTTCCGTTGCTTTTTGTCTTGATTTGAGGATATATCCCCACTCCAGTTAGTTAAATATGCCCCCTGGAAATTTTTTATGCCTCTGCGCTGTACATATAGTGCCTAGTCTTTCCAAATGGTCATCCATCTGGTAATGCCCAGGTTTATTGTTGCTTAACTTCGGTGATTTGGCGAGAACCTATGTGTCAACAGGATTTGCTCAAGTTATAGGTTGGTGGGAAACAGTCAGCAGGATGAGAGTTCCACAAGCTTGCGGTTTTTGGAAAGAAGCTACTGGAATATGAAAGTTATATTAAAATGAGGTTTCAAAACAGTAAATTGATGGTGGCCACTAGAACAATGAATCAAACAAGCTAGAAGAAAAGATGCATGGAATAGATGAGACAATTCTGAAGAACACTGGGCATAATAATATTTATAGAAAAGACTGAGACTAGCAACATCACATCTGTGAAATAAAGGTTACAAAAGTAAGGGTGAGGTCAATCATATTACAGATACGTTTCTGTACCTTATGAAATAAAACATAAAATGGTCAGTTTTGTTTTTAATGGAAATTGTTCCAGACAAGGCATAAAGGCACTTCTTTTAAAAAATTTCATTTTCACCCCAAACAAGGCATAGTGCCACTTTGATTTAGGGGGTTACTATCGGGGACGTACGTGGCAGGGGTACTATGTAAGGAGTTAAGCAGTAAGATGTCTGTTCACATTACACTTGAACTTCTGCATGTCAGTACAATTAGGAAAGCAGAATCCCTGAAGGGAGTTCTAGAATCTAGCAGTTTTGAGGAAGAAACTATTAGAGTAGAAGGCCTTCTTACATCTAAAGATCTCTATTGTTTAGGGGTGGAATTTTGCTGATTGTTGGTTGTTCGGGGGTATTTACGTCGAGGGGTTACAAGGGCTTGTAGTTCGTTGATTTAAGGAGCTAGCAAGAACAAAAGATGATTATTACAAAGACAGGAGATGCCTACTGTCCTCAGTTTTGAAAGGACTAAGGCTATAGGTAAGAGGAAAGTCAGCAGGAAGAGAGTTCCATAAGCATGCAGCTCTTGGAAAGAAGTTGCTGGAATATGAAAATGTATTACAATGAGGTATCAAAACAGTAAATTGATGGACACCACTAGACCAACGAGTTAAATGAACTGGAACAAAAGATACAAGGAATTGATCAGACAGTTCTGAAGAACATATGCCATAATAATATTTATAGAAAAGACTGAGACTAGCAACATCACGTCTGTAAAATAAAGGTTGCATAAAAGAAGAAAGGGTAGGGCCAATCAAATTGCAGTTACATTTCTGCACCTTACTCCAAACATGGTCTGATGAGAGATTTGTAGAGATAGAGAATAGCCTGAGACGTGAAAAAGTTTTTAAAGCAACAAAGAGAACCAATTTTACAAGAAGCAGGAAGAACAATGGATCTAATATATGAACTCCAAGCGTAAACAGTGAAAGTTTCCAAGCTTGGAAAAATCTTACATACCGTTTTTACATGTTAAAGTTAGGCAGATTCAGCAGTGAATTTCATTCTAATGCATTTTATATTACAATAGAAAGATACGAGCATGAAAAGTAATATGGTTAAGCTTAAACATAGAAAAGTAAAGGACTAGTTGTTAAAACTGGAAAAGAAAAGGACAAGATATTCTAGAAAAAATTAAATAAATTTATAACTTAAAATATTGCAACATTAAGAATTGATTATATAATGTTATAAATTGAATTTTGAAAAAATTCTTAACACTGCAAATTTATTATATTTTTTACTAGAATACCTTATCCTTTTCTTTTCCAGTTTTAACAACTAGACCTTTACTTTTCAATGCTTAAGCTTAATCATATTACTTTTCATGCTCGCATTTTTCTATTGTAATCCATAATTTTGTCAGGCTTGCAATAAATTCACTTGTTCTTTGTTTAATTTCAGTCTTATTTTTTTGCCCCCATAAACACATATGTAATAACAATGTACGGCACTCGTCTGTTTTCAATAAAATACCTCCAATTATCTCGCTTTCATGCTTGCATTCTCTCTGTTTCATTTGTTACTCCTCTTTTCGAATTAGTCGCAATAGTAGTCGCTGAAGCCAGTCATAAAAAACGTCGCTCACCTTACATAGTTTTATGATTTTGAATACCAGAAAATTCATCATAACTTTGTTTTACTGGACGAAAATTGAAAAATTTTTTTCATAATATAGCTGAGAAGGTGATCTATAAACTGTAATAATTGTTTGAAATTTGGTCGAAAAATGAGTGAGCGGTGAAGCTTTTTAAAGCAGTTCTAAATGACTAAAACTGCCACTTAACCATATGTTCAAATACGGTAGTGTTTGAATGATAAATTATTATATTGAATCATATTATACCACACTAGATTGGCAGGAATGTTGAATGATTCAAAGAAAGTTATAAATTTCATCTGAGTGAGTGGTAGAAAAAACAGCTGATTTTAAGGATAGTAATTTAAGTGTTACCAAGGATGGAATACTGTTGCCATATCTGGGCAGGAGCTGCTAAAAACAGCCTATCCTGCCTTGACAGAGTACAAAATAGACTTTGTAGCTTAGTGGGGAATGCCCTTTTCTCTACCCTGCAACCTCTCTCCCACAGAAGAGACGTTGCAAGCCTATCCTTGTTTTATCGTTATTTCCATGGCAGGTGCTCGTCTGAACTCCAATCTCTGGTCCCCCCTCGCCAATCTTTCACGAAAAACACCCGTCTAGCTGAATCCACTGTGAAAAATTTCCCCCACTCTATATCTGTGCCTAAATCAAAACACGGATTCCATGAACAAAGCTTCTTTCTTAGAACTGCACGCCTGTGGAACTCTGTTCCATCTGCCTGCTTCCCTCCGGACTACAACTTGGATGTCTTCAAGTTCAATGTTAACAAATTCCTAATGGACCGCCCCCTTAAGTAAACACTTCATCAAATCTCCACACTAACGTAATGTACTTGCAATAACCCTTATCCCTGAGTGGCTTCCGGGCCTTGATAAGTGGTGATCACTGTGTAAAAAAACAAAAAAAAAACAAAAAAACCTGAATCAAACTAGGTATGAGCATGTTTGCAATGAAAAATGTTAGAAAACGTATTGTGATAACGTCTTCAATTAAAACAAATTCATTGAGGTAATTGCCAAGGTTGCTGCAAGGAAGGTGGGCTCTCTTTACCATCCTAAAAAGCTTCTCACACATGAGAGCATCCTATATCTCTACAAGGCCATGGTTCACTCATGCATGGAGTATTGTTGTCACATCTGGGCTGCTGCACCTGCCACTAGTCTCTCGCTCCCGGACAGGGTTAAAAACATAGTTGCCAACTTAATAGGTCCTGAATTATCAACTAAACTCCAATTTCTGTCCCATCACCAAAACATAACATCTTTGTGCTTGTTTTGTAAGTATTTCAATAGCAAATGCTCTGACGAACTCAAAGCAATAGTGCCCCCTCGACAGCAATACCCTCAATAAACCTGACAAACTGCAAAGTCCCACCTCTACACTGTAGAAATCCCTAGATGCTATAAAGTCTTCTACTTATATAGCTTTTCCCGCCAGACTGCTGCACTTTGGAATTCCCTCATATATGGAATATACACATATATTTATACATACATATACATATATACATACATACATATATACACACATACATATATATAAATACACATATATACATACATATATATGCATATATATGTATATATACATATATGTATATATATATACATATATAATATAAATATATACATACATATATATATACATACATACATGTAGATACATACATATACATATATATAAACAAATATATATAATTATATCCTTCAAGATTGAGGCAATTTTTTTTTGTTTTAATCTAGGTTGAACTTTCTCTACATTAAAAACCGATCTTGAAATGAATTAAAGCAATTTATTTCTCAATTAATGGAAATTTTGAAAACTCCAAACGCAATTGTAAATTATTACTTGATAAATAGTTTAACAGTTTGGAGTTTTCAAAATTTCCATTAATTGAGAATAAATTGCTTTAATTCATTTCAATCACTAAGTTTAAAAAATGCAAGCATTAATTATTTCTGGAGATATACTCAGTGACCGGCTGACCTAACAGGATAGGGCCAAGCACCAAAAAAACAAAATGACCTCAGAAAGATTTCATACTTAAAGGGGAACTTTCATATAAATTTTTATCGAATAGGTGCGAAAAGAAAGTTGGATATTTGGGTGTATATACACCGACATCAAAGAGGAAATAACATTAGATGCGAAAGTTTGAATTCATTAATTTTATTACTGTCCAATTCATGAGCCTAAGACTTTGAAAGTATCAAACGTTTGTTTTTGTAGCATACTTTTTATAACTCCTTGTAAACTTTACAATTGCTAGCTGGGGGATCGGACAAAATCACCCCAGGCAACCCCCACCATCTACTTAAAACAAAAGGAAAACAGATAAAATCTCAAATGAATAAAAAATATTAAAAATCAGTTTTCATATTTTAATTTTAATTTAATTGAATTTAGGAAAATTAGATACCGTAGAACTAATTTTCGCAAGGTATGAAAATTAAGCAACTACAGAATAAATGTTAACTTAATAATAATGGACCAGTTTTCCTACCTAGCAAAAAATGGACGAATTTTCCATGTACCCAAATGCCCGGGGAGGCGCTCCGGGCGGCAAAAGGTTTAGCTACGCCACTGCAGGTATCCCTGCTATTTTAACGGAAAGAAAAGTTGTTTTGATTTATTCATTTTTGATTTATTTTTTTTGAATGGGGGGGAGTTTTTTTTTCCAGTGCACAGGCAACAAAATGTGCTCAATATCCAGAGAATAACTTTATCTTTTCGTATCCCTTCTGCCGAAATATCTGGTGAAGAGGTTATAACATACTTCTTTTTTGAAGTGATTACATTTTTGTATTTTTATTCGTTTTTAAGTATCTTTTATTTTTGAAATTGTGGGGGTATCAACGTTGCCCACATATAACATATTGGCATATAATAATTAGTCATGAGACGATTCCAATATTTTTCTCGATTCTGATACAATTACCGATTCTGATTCCAATTCTTTATAAATCTCTAATTATTTAACTATAACTTTTTTTTTTTTTTACACAGTGATCACCACTTATCAAGGCCCGGAAGCCACTCAGGGATAAGGGTTATTGCAAGTACATTATGTTAGTGTGGAGATTCGATGAAGTGTTTACTTAAGGGGGCGGTTCATTAGGAATTTGTTAACATTGGACTTGAAGACATCCAAGTTGTAGTCCGGAGGGAAGCAGGCAGACGGAACAGAGTTCCACAGGCGTGCAGTTCTAAGAAAGAAGCTCTGTTCATGGAATCCGCGTTTTGATCTAGGCACAGATATAGAGTGGGGGAAATTTTTCACAGTGGATTCAGCTAGACGGGTGTTTTTCGTGAAAGATTGGTGAGGGGGGACCAGAGATTGGAGTTCAGACGAGCACCTGCCATGGAAATAATGATAAAACAAGGATAGGCTCGCAAAATTCTCTTCTGTGGGAGAGAGGTTGCAGGGTAGAGAAAAGGGCATTCCTCACTAAGCCACGAAGTCTATTTTGTACTCTGTCAAGGCAGGATAGGCTGTTTTTAGCAGCTCCTGCCCAGATGTGGCAGCAGTATTCCATCCTTACATTGTTATCTTCCCCGATTTTCATAAAAACACGCATTAAATATGTAGAAATTTTCCTAAACGTCAAAATACATTGTGCAGGATGATCTATCAATTTTAGCTTTACTGATATTTTAAAATCAATAAATATTTATTATTTTATCATTATTACCAGCAATGGGAGATTTTACTTTAAACAAAATAAAATAAAAAAAGACAAAAGAATCGCTTTGGCATCAGAAAATAGGCATCAATTTTTCTGATTCCGACACCGATTCCATTACCTCCGAATTTTCCGATTTTTTTCGATTCCCGATTCCGATTTTGATTAATCGTCCCAACACTAATTATAATAAAAAACTACTCAATATCCTTAGTGTAGCAGATGTGTCCAAACGGAACTGGATGTAAACCTGGGCAAAGCTGGGTATCCATGCTGATTTATTAATTAAATCTCAAACGTCAGTGTGTTTGTGTGTATGTTCGTATGTCCACTAAAAAATTTTCCCATTCGCATCATACATGGCATCATTAGAAAGAACGATCTTTCGGACAAAAAATATTGAAAAATTGGAAAAAATCGTACATTATTTTGTGTAGAAATATCATTTTGTTTGAAGGGGGGGAGTCAGATAAAAACTTTGCTTTCGCTGTGGTTTGGAAACCGTACAAGCACTAATCGTTATGTTCTCCCATTTTAAAAAGCTAAATTTGCGATGTTATAACGTCTGTATTCTCATGGGCCCATCGATAAAAGCGTTCACTTACTAACTTAGGTTATATGAGTTCGTACCTGACACGTGTCATTTCTATTTTTTTTTTTGTTTACAAAATTTTGCTTTCAGTTTCGCTTCTAGCTGATGGCACCCAACTTCCGTTTTTTTTAATCTTTTTTTTTTTTTACGACCAGGCAATACACCCTCCCATCATTGTCACAATCTATTTTTATGATCAGGCAACGGCGGACGCCTCCCCTTCCTGCTAGTTACTATTAAAAGGAGACAATAAAATAAGAGTTATTCCCCCTGAACCAGCAAAAATTAAACTTTGCCAATGAAATAGAAGTCATGACAAAACTCCGGTTGTTCAGAACAAAAAAAAAAAAAAAAAAAAAAATATAGAAAAAAATATTCATGATGTTTTTTTGATGACCATTGCAAATCATTTTATCTTTTTATCATTGATTTCTTGCTAATGATGATTGCTGACCTTGAATAGAAATAAACCTTCTCAAAATTTTAATACTCTGTACATTTCCATTGAAGGCCTAGTTAGTGTTCTACCACCTTGGTCTTTTCATCCTCTTTGACCCTTCAGAACTACTTTTTGTGATACTAGCATTATGTGTGTTCATTTGGAGGGGGATGCCAAATTATTGAATTTCTGGTAATTACGATACCTTTGACTTCGAGTAACATTCTTTTAAAATTTTTCTTTCATTTCTATTCTTGTTTCAATTTGTAGCTAGTTGGCATGATGTGGTTTCCGCACTGAAGGATTTTCCTTAATATTTTTACTATTTTCATTATTGTGTAATTACATTGGTGTCAATCCTCCCTTAGGTTCCAATTTTTCCTAGTCTTTTTCTAGATTCTTCGCAAATGCTCCTAGTGGTCCTACAATTATTGATATTACAGTAGTTCTCACACAGGTCATCATCAGTTTTTAATCACTGAGAGTATTTCCTGGAATCTTAGTAACAGGTCTCCTCAGATTTCTAGCAATTTCAAGTTTCTTCAGCTGAAGCGGAGTTCACTATTTTAAATGAGAATAATTTTATATGTTACCCATGACGATACTTATCCTCTTGATATTGATTACGCTTCAGGATTTTAAAGATGATTAAGAAGAAGTATTACTCTGAAAGGGTAAACACAGAATTTTAACCTGAGTTCATCATCCCAGACATTACCTCCGTCATATTATTTGGATTCTTCAAACTACTGTTCTCATCTTGAGTGTCATTTTCACAACGTTTCAGTCGATGTAATCTCCAACCTTCTTCAGGTGTATCTTGTCGAACTCGAGAATGTTTCTGTTGAACTTGGGACTTGTTCTGTCAGCCATGACTGGATAGAGGTTCTAAGTAATTGGCAATTGTATTTTTCGGTCGTCACACTGAGGATTGAATCTTCAACTTCCAGGTGAATATCAGTTTTACCATTGATTTTTCCAAGCACTCTAACCACTGTGTCACGGGTCTTGGCGGATAGTTTTAATATATGTTATAAGCCTTAAAGGACAGAGGTTACATCGACCAAAACGTTGTGAAAATGACGTAGAAGATGAGAACAGTAGTTCAAAGAATCCAAATAATATAAATAACCAATCCTCATCTAAAAAATTCAGAAACGTTTTGGAGTGTGGCTGCTTTATGACTGACTGACTGAAGCACCTTCACAGGGGAATGCTGACATGACTAATTTTGCACCTATTCAGAATGCCTTATCTTTTAGTGGTGTTAGATTTCACAATAAGTTTATCTTGTGTGTAACTTTACCATTTTAGAAGGCAAGTAAACAGATACTACACTGTAACCAAAAGATCAGGAATCTTTATTGGGTTGTGTGAGGTGTCTATTTTTTTTTTCATTGATAGACTTGGTATTTAACATTTTTCTCCCGAATGTGGAAACGTTTTTCTTTTCCGTTTTTTTTTTTTTTATTATTCCCTCTTACTTCATTTCCCGACGGTCACTCACTTGAGTCTGCTGACCTCTTTGTTTCGAACACAGGACATTCCGTTCCTGAAAATAGATTTCCTCTTTTTTTTAAAAGGAATTTTTAAGGGAAGGAAATACCAGAAAAGAGAAGTTGGAAATATCAAGTTTACATATATTGTGAAAACTCTGGATTTAACCTGACCACTGGTATGCCCCAGGGGTCCATCCTGGATCCAACTCTTTTCCTGATCTTCCTCAAAGATCTTCCAAATCTATGATCATTTGTTGACATCTATGCAGACAATATTACCACCTATCAAAACCACTCGTTTAACTAAATCCACTATCAATAATTTCCCCCACTCTCTAGCGATGCCTAAACCTAAACATGGATTCCATGAACAAAGCTTCTTTCTTTAAACTGCCTACCTGTGGAATTCTGTTCCACTAGTCTGCTTTCCAACTGACTACAATATTGTCATCTTCAAGTCCAATGTAAGCAAGTTAATGTTGAACCGTACTTTTAAATAATCTAATTATACCAAATTTCCACTACTAACATTGTTTTTACGAAGGAGCCACCACTTATCAAAGCTTGGAGGCCACTCGGGGATAAGGATTAATGAGTGTATGGTAGTTAATGGGAAAATATCATAGCAATCGTAGTAGTGGAAATTTGGTAAATTGGATTACTTAATGGGATGGCTCATCAAGAACTGTGGAACGCAGGAGAAAATATGAGGGGTTGGCGGCCATAATCGCATAGTGTAGAATGAGCTGCAAAATTTTTGGCAAAGAGTTTGGCTTTGTCCAATGCTGATGAGATGACTTCAGGTCCATTGATGATGGTTGGGATAGAGCACACACTTTTATTCCGGACCCTGTTTGCTATTTGCCAAAACTGATGAGAACCAAGCTGCTGCTCAGCTACTTTGGACTTAACGGACTGAGCATACAACTCTCTTGCATTCTTTATTACTCTTTTACAGTGGTTGCTGGCAGTCCTGAAGGCGGTTTTAGTCTCAATACATCTATTACGTTGGAAGCAATGGAAATAATGATTTCTGTGTGCAATGGCAGCAGCACATTCTGGAGAGAACTATGGCTGGCTGTTAGGTTTTTGCTGGGATTTTTTTGAGGGTATGAAGCGGTCTATACCTATAATTAACCATTCCATCAGGTCTGATACTATAGAGGACACATTTTTTTTTAAACATGATATGCAGAGGTAGATCTGATATAAATGTATGAAAGCTATCCCAGTCAGCTATAGAGTATTGATATACTGTATGATGGAGAAATATGTCAAAGGACCTATTACATTTTGTTTCTATCTTAACTGAGACAACCGAGTGGTTGGAAGATCCCAGTGGAGATAAAACGGAGGATAAACAGAGCTCCGGGCAAGTTGTGAGAAAAAGGTCTAGGCGACTTGCATACTGACCATCAGTGTCGGACACATGGGTGGGTTCGTGAACAATCTGAGTTAAGTCATAAGCAATGGAGAATTTACTATGCTATTGTCCCAATGACTGCCATACACACATTAACCCTTATCCTCAAGTGGCCTCCGGACCTTGATAAGTGAAGACCCCCTTTGTAAAAAAAAAAAAAAAAATTGATAATGTGGGAGTTAGTACAGGGTGCGCCAAAATAAGGGTCCTATCTTTAAATTTGAATAACTTCCACAAAATAAAAGTTAAACTCACCAAACTTTACGTGTGTGTAGACTGACCCTTCCGAGATTTTTTTGAAATAGACAAAACAAATTTTGGCCGAAAAACACTTCTTAAAACTTACATGAATTTATGAATTTTTAAAAATAGGACCCTACTTTTGACCCACCCTGTATTTATTAGTACAAGCAGTTGTTTTCTATCTATAACCTCTTCGCGGCACACTGGTAATCATTCTGCAACATACCAATGTGACATGGCACAGTGGTTGAGAATTATTGTTCTAGACTTTTATGGTTCTATGTAAAACTCAGTATTTAACAATTTCTCAGAGTGGAATTTCCCTATTGTTTTATTCATTTGTTGTTAACATTCCAGTGTCATTTCAAATGCACTTCATATTAACCCAATCGGTCCCACTGTCCTATGAATAGGACACCAAATTTCTTTTTAAAATCTATAAAGTCATCTCATTTTTAAAATTCACTAGGTCTGTCTCCATTTTTTGAAACTGTATCTCCTAGACGGGTGACAGAGCAGCACAGGATGGGTTAAATGATTGCATTTATTGGTGGGCCATTTTACTCAGGTTAAAATAGTTGCTAACAGAAATAGTTGAAGCAGTTTATGAGTTGAAGCTATATTTTTTGAATGGGAGAGAGTCAACTATTTTTTCAGGGGCTAAAAATATATTTTCTAATCTCATTTGTAAAACTCACTATCTCTGTTTATCTGTCTGTCTCCATTTTTTTCAAACTGTGTCTCCTCTGAGATAGAATGTCACAGAGTGGCGCAAGGTGGGTCAAATGATTATATTTTTTGTGGACTGTTTTTTTATGGGTTTTGTAAAATGTTTTTGACTCCTAATGGGGGTATGACACCAATGATTTCGACGATCGTTTTTATAACCACCGGTTGTGGTAATCAACCAATGAAAATGTTCCAAAGTTACTATAAAAATTGTCGAATTTTGGATTCAATCTGTTCGCCGTTGGCTATGTCGTGAACCGCATCTGATTCTTAGCCACCATCTTTGTTACTGGAAATTACTTCACACTCAGTATCGACATAATGTCTCAACACTTAACAGGTCTTTATTTGGTTAAAATAGTTGCTAACAGAAATGGTTGAAGCAATTTATGATGTGAGTGCCATATTTTTAGAATGGGGGGGGTCAACTATTTTTTAAGGAGCTAAAATATATTTTTTAATCTAATCCTAACCATAATCTAACCCTTTGCATGCTTAATGTTATCTGCTTATTTATTTGAGGTTTACAAATCGTGAAATGCTTTGGCGATTTCTGGGACTGATTCAGAATTCTCCATCAATATTTTGGATTAACTCTGTTCTGTGAGTACTGAAATCGATCAGATATTCGTTTATTACAAGTATCGTTTTCTTTTTTTTTTAATTATTAGAAAACAAGTTTTGTTTGTGAATATATTTTCAATAAATTGTTAATTCTTATTTTAATCACGTAAATTAGAGTAACACTAAAAAACGCTTATGTTTTAATATAAAAACATTAATAACAAATAAAATGTAAGTGGAAATACAGCATATTCACTCATTTTAATCTAATTTATAAGACTCATTATGTCTGTCAGTCTGCCTCCACTTTTTTCAAATTATATCTCCTCTGAGACACAAAGGTGCAGAATAGCATAGGGCGGCCCAAATGATTATATTTTTTGTGGACCTTTCTTTTATGGTTTTTTAGCTGGTAAAAATAGTTGCAAAGGGGTCAAAATTAAAGACATTTCAAACTTGGCAGGCGTAAGTCAACTGAAAGTTTTCTTGTACACATGTGCAAATATATATATTTATATGTTAACATTAGTTCATTTTTAGCTATTTCTTATAACATTAGTTCATTTTTAGCTATTTCTTATAACATTAGTTCATTTTTAGCTCTTTCTTATAACATTAATTCATGTTTAGTTCTTTCTTATAACATTAGTTCATTTTTAGCTATTTCTTATAAAGTTAGTTCATTTTTAGCTATTTCTTATAACATTAGTTCATTTTTAGCTCTTTCTTATAACATTAGTTCATGTTTAGTTCTTTCTTATAACATTAGTTCATTTTTAGCTCTTTCTTATAGAATTAGTTCATTTTTAGCTATTTCTTATAAAGTTAGTTCATTTTTAGCTATTCCTTATAACATTGTGTCATTTTTAGCTATTTCTTATAACATTGTGTCATTTTTAGCTATTTCTTATAACATTAGTTCATTTTTAGCTATTTCTTATAAAATTAGTTCATTTTTAGCTATTTCTTATAACTAGTTCATTTTTAGCTATTCCTTATAACATTAGTTCACTTTTAGCTCTTTCTTATAACAGTAGTTCCTTTTTAGCTATTTCTTATAACATTGTGTCATTTTTAGCTCTTTCTTATAACATTAGTTCATTTTTAGCTATTTCTTATTCAACTGACGATATCTCAAATGGTATTTGAGATATCGTCAGTTGAAGCAGAATAAAACAAAGGTGATGTCAAAATGAGTAATGCCATCGTAAGCCACTAATTTATTGTGAAAACGTAAACTTTTTCACCGTAGACACCTTGATGCGAAGTCAAAAACCTTTCAGAACTTTGTTCTTGAACCTTTATATACAGACTAGCCTGGGTGCCCGGCGTTGCTCAGGTTTTTGGAGGTGTGTGTTGAGCAAAAAAATTTTAAAAAGTGGTAGTAGGTAGGCAGGCTAGAACCCATACCGGAAAGGAGGAAAAGAACATGTAAAAAAAAAAAAAAAAGAAATGACATTGCTTAATATCCAGAAAACTACTTATTTTCAGAAAATTTAAATGCGATATTCGTTTTCAGCATATCCTAAAACCTATTTAAGTAATCATTTTTAATGTTAAGGTGGAAACAAGGTAAAAATTACAGTTTTATTTCTTTGTTTACATAGTTGAATTTTCAGTAAAACAACAGAATAGAAATGACAAAAATTACCATCAATTGGTGAATATATAGTTGTTGCTTATCAGGATTCCTGGTATCCTGGCACTGTGAAAGCTACATCAAGGATTCATGTAGAGTACGATTTATGGTTGCATCTCAGAAAATAGGGATATATTTTGGGTCAGATAAAGAGGATATTGGACTGGTCCCAAAATGCATAAGTTCTGGTTGACTATGGGAATTTCCATCTTTTACAGAAATTCAAAATCTATATAAAAAATTTTCTTTGATTTATTTCTGAGATTAACTCATACCTACTCAATTTTTTTTTCTTTGAGGGAAGTAGTAAATACCGGCCATAAATGCTCTTTAGGCATTCAATGGCTACACCCAAGATTAAGCTCTCCTTTGGTGAGGAGATAGGAAAATGCCTATTCTCAATAAAGCTATATTTAAATACCACTATAGTACTTAGTTTTGTTCAGGAATAGACACCCACTGTATGATACCATGCGCCAGTTTAAAAAAAAAATTGAAATTTGTACATCTGAATTTATAATTCATGGCTTATGGTAAAAAGATACATCAGATTTGACTGCATAATCAGAAACAGCACACAATTTTATATAAGAATGCTAAGTTTCATGAGAATAGCTTGAAAAATAAATAAATTGTGGCGAAATTACCGAATTTCTTGAAATGTAAGGTCTGTAATTTAGCCCACTTTTTCTAAAGAAAAATGTCCACGGAAAAAGTCTAAATTTTGGCACTTAAAATTCTCATAACTTTTGAACTACTGGTGGCATTTGCATAATTTAAACGGTTTTAAGCATCTTTTACATAGCTCTTTTGATGCAAGTTGATAAAATAACAATTATCTAAAAAGGAAAAATGAACTTGTAATGCTACGTGTATATTCAGATCGGAGAATAACATAAAAAACGAAGCTTATTATTTATAAAGCATGCGCTATCACTACTCTGCTATATGGTCAGAGACTTGGACAACATATAGAAGGCATCTCGATCTATTGGAAAGATTCCATCAAAGCTGTATTTGGAGAATAGTCAATATTAATTAAAAGACTCTCATGCCTGACACTGTAGTTCTTGAACGTCAAATTGCACCAGAATCGAAATGAAAATAATTCAAAATCAGATATGCTGAACTGTCTTAAAGCATGCTCTGAGAAAGTAGGACGAAAATGTAACAATGTCAGAGAATATTCAACAGGAACTGAAGTGCATTGTATGTGATAGATTCCTTTGTCAGAAGCTGGTTTTGTAAATCATCTGAAATCACACATTCAAAGAGAAGAACGACAGTCATATGAGGAGGCTATGACAGCAATACCTGCAATGCTAACTCGTCATATTTGTGGTCTAATCTGCAAATCAAAAAGTGGCTTGACACGTCATTCCAGAATTCACAATATTAACATACGAGCACTCTTACAAAAAAGAAAGTTTTTATGATACATATGTGAATGTTTACGTAGGTTAAATAGCCCCACTTATGTGCACACAGTCGCACAGCAGTTGACTGAAGAGATGGCAAACTTCTATCAAGAAGAAGCAATCATATATATATATATATATATATATATATATATATATATATATAATTCCAAACTTCCCATTCGTCAAATACTATTATGAAAAGCCCGCTTAAGTGGCTACATAAGTATCTTAATTTACTTCCATTTGAAGGTTAATTCCTGGTGGTTGAACCGAGGAAATGAAGGTTAGCCCGCAAAGCTAATGTTAGCCTTGTTGACTAGGTTCAAGTTCCGTAACCAGCTGTAATTATCACTTCCTGTTACACTGATGATTGCATAAATATGAAACATTAGTGTCCATAGGTATAAAAACTTATTGAAAAAAAAATACTATATATATATATATATATATATATATATATATATATATATATATATATATATATAAGCGATAAATTAGCATGTACTTTCAAGTAACCTCTTCTATTATAATGGCTAACACACTAAAAAAAACTACAGTCTCGGTAGTTCGAATCCTATTGTAGTCAGCCATGATAGTGATGCTGAAACACGTTTCCGTGGATAACTTTTATATGTCTGTCTATCTATTTATATATAGATATAAAGTTGCTTCTTAAAATTTGGAATTTCATTAATAAATTTTTGTAAGAGTATTATTAGACTGGGGTGATGTTTAGGAGAGATGGATAAATTTAAGTTGAGAACCAGTAAGAGTGAACCACATAAAGCGTTGTTTTTTGTTTGAGTTTCTCGTTTTTTAGGTTAATTTTTTTTTCCTTAATTTTTTTCTGTGACGAAACCGGTTCGTCCAGTGGTTGACTGGCTGACTCCACCCATAATGAAATTGCTATTATGATCATGATTGTTGTTGTTATTAATGATGATGATGATGATGATATGTTGCAAAGACAGAAAAAGCTCGAATGTGTGGGTACACACGTTTGATCATGGTGGTGGTGATGATGGTGAGAAGTTGTTCATTTATTAATGAAAATGTCAATGCGATGGTGATGATGCTAGAAGTAGCACAGGTTCTTTATTCTTCTTTTGATGAAGAACTAGAAGGAAGGAAATAAGTTAAAAAAAACAAAACAACAAAAAAGAAACAAAAAAAACAAAACAAATATTTTTCAACAAGATGCGTTTAACAATGAAAAACTAAACAAGTATGACAGACCAATAAGAAGGTTAAAATTAAGCATAGCAGAGCCTTTTTTTCTTGCCTCTCCACAAAACATAGTCAGACATTTGCATTTAAGACAACAGAAATAAAAAGTGACCAAAAAAAACACACATAATAAATAAATGCTACCAAAGGCAAGATAAATTACTCTCTCTCTCTCTCTCTCTCTCTCTCTCTATATATATATATATATATATATATATATATATATAGTATTTTGTGGTTTAACTTATTTTAAAGTGTTTATTTACTTTGAAGCTAAAGTAGAAGACAAAAACAAGAAAAAAATGACTAAAAATAGATGGTCATTTGGGGGTGTCTCGATAATCGTTCAAAAATCGAAAATGAAATAAATTTCTGGCAGAAACTTATTGATTAAATGTCACCAATAATGTTCTACCAGTATTTTATTTAATGTTCCTATAATTGGTTGTCTTTACCAGACACTCTTCAGCCTTTGTTTATGTCTGTCTACTCAGAAAAGAGACGAATTATAGGTCTCCTTTGTTTAGATTTGAAACCGACGGTACTGATGTTCTGATTTTTTTGTAATACATACACATATCATTTCTCTCTTTTTAATCCATCTATCTATCTATCTTCTAATCTCTCTCTCTTTTCATTTATATGTTGCTATACATTCATGAGCATGTTTCAGTCAGCCAGTTGCAAGTGACTAGAGACCTTTTCATGCGATGTTACTTATACAAAAGTAAAGACCATAATTGATTGCAGACTTTTGTATAAGCAATATCGCCTGAGAAGATCTCTAGTTATTTGTAACTGGCTGACCAAAACATGTTCATGAATGTGTAGTAACGTATTAATTCTTATGTAAAACAAATAGAAAGTACATCTTGCCATACTTCGGTATTGAGCACTCTTACATTAACCTCGTTAAAATTTCGTTGGTTGCTTCACGTCTGGAAAATATTAACCAGGACTAATTATAAAACTGAAATTTTGAAATACTTTCAAATTACAACTTGTACAATACTGTAAAATTAAGGTCCATATAAATATTAGTATAATATTTATATATAAAATTTTGTATTCCTTGTCAAATAATAAATTGATAATTTTTCAAAAAATTTTCTGAGTTTAATTCCAAAAAAGTTACAATCAAGGTTAAATTCTGTAGCTTAAAATATACATAAAAATATATTCAAGTAAAGAATTTATTGTTTGAAACAAGGAATATAAGGAAAAGAATTATATTTATTTCCTTAATCCATTTTATTTCCTCTGATGATATGAGCCATTATTGAAAATCCATGGATTAAGGAAATATAATTTTATATATAGATATAGATCTATACATATGCATATAAAGTTATGAACAGTACATAGGGCCTGAACTGCTAGTATTTAATAAGACGAGGAGTGTGCAATAAGTAATACCCATGACCCACTTCTAGTTGTCTGATCTTGCTGAAATTTTGCATTTGCATATCTCTACGGGTTATGGGGCAAATTACAGCTCTGAACTAATTGTGGTTTCTGTTTTACAGGTGTTTGAACTGAGTCAGGTGTGAAATGGAGCCTGTTGAATGTCGAGCAGTGATCCGGTTTTTGTATTTGAAAGGACGCACACCACAGGAGACTTTTGATGAAATGAAAGAAACTTATGGTGATAATGCCCCATCATATGACCTTGTAAAATGCTGGCATTGTGAATTCAAACATGGCCGGAAGTCTGTGGAAACAGCTCCCAGACCTGGTCGCCCCCCCCCCCCCCTTCTGCCATTGATGAGACATCTGTCCGTCAAGTTGAGGCTGCCATTTTGGAAGATTGGCACATTACTATTTGCCAAATAACCCAAGATGTCAAGATTAGTACAGGGTCTATGGAAACTATCATTCATGACCATTTGCATATGCATAAGGTGTCTGCCAGATGGATTCCCAGGTTGCTCACACCATTCCAGAAGCGAGAACACGTCGAGTGCTCGAGGATGAATTTGGAGATGTGCCAAAAAGATGAGTCAAAGTTTTTCAAAAGACTGATTACACAGGATAAAACCTGGGTCTATCACTATGATCCAGAGACCAAAGCCCAGTCAATGCAGTGGAAGCACTTGGACTCACCATCTCCAAAGAAAGCAAGGGTGCAGCCCTCCACTGGCAAGGTCATGCTCACAGTCTTCTGGGACCAGGACGGAGTAGTGATGACAGATTTCCTGGCAAAGGGTACCACAATTACAGGAGCCTATTATGCTTAACTTTTGAGGAAATTAAAGGAAGCTATCAAAATCAAGAGACGGGGCAAGATCAGCAAAGGTACCCTCTTCCTGCAGGACAACGCTCCGGTCCACAACTCGCATGTCGCCAGATCAGAAGGACGGGCGTATGGTTATGAAATCCTTCCCCATCCTCCCTACTCTCCTGACCTTGCACCCTCTGACTTTCACCTCTTCCAAGCCATGAAGTTGTTTTTGAAAGGAAAGCGTTTCCCAGATGATGCAGCCTTGATTTCTGAAGTCACGTCGTGGTTGAAGGACCAACCTGGTGTATTCTACAAAAACAGTCTCCAAAGCTGCATCAAACGATGGGAGAAATGCATAACTCTGGGTGGTTCCTATATAGAGAAAGACTAATAACTGTGCCAAGTTTCGTTGCTCTACTGCTATGGGAAGTGGGTCAGGGGCATTACTTATTGCACGCCCCTCGTATATATATATATATATATATATATATATATATATATATATATATATATATCCCAGAGACACGTGGTTCAACCAATTAAGATTTGAAATCAGTACTCCCAGTAACTGACATCTGGCGCTCTACTATATAGGGAAGGTATATATATGACAAAAGTCTATATTCTAAATTTCAAGATGTTGACCATCTTACCATTTATTTCTTTAAATATGTTGAAATGCACAATTCTTGACAGCACCTGTTTCGTAGCAAAGAATCATTCATGTAATTATTTTGTCAATTTTTGAATTTATTTTGCCCTTTTTTTAAAATTTTATTTTGGTCACGGATTTTCACCATTTTAAAGTTCCAACCTTCACCCGACAAATATTGAAAAATTGGCCCAAAACATTAATTTCTTCACCCTAAAATCATCAGTTTTCTACAGGGAGGAGTCAGCAAAAACCGTCCTCTCATGATAAGTTCGCTTCTACGCATGCGCAAATGACGTCGGAACATGATTTAGTTTAAATTATAAAAAAACGATCCAATTTCGTCAACGTTGTCTTAGCTCAGTTGCTTAGAGGGTGGCCTCATTATCTAAAGGTTTTGGGTTCGAATCGTGGTGTGAGGTGTCTTTTTTTTTTTCGATTTTTAAAATTTTAATATTGAAGCAGGGTTATTTAAAGCCAGTGTTTTTTTTTGGTTTTTATTTTTCAGATTTTTTAAAGAAGTTTTAACGTTCGTTTTTCTGTTTTCTTTTTCCATCACGTTCGCGTTTTCTTTTTTTGTTTTTCCGATTTTTACATTTAACATCGTTGGTTTGCCTTACGTTAGTTTTTTTGAGTGTTTTTTTCGATTTTTTTAAAGTTTTAACATTTTGATATTTAAAAAAATTTACTTTGCTTATTCTTATGTTTTGATTACCCCCCCCCCCCCCCCCCCGCCTGAGCACACACACCTCTAAACAGCCGGGCAACGCCGGGTACCCCCTGCTAGTCTATATATATAAAAGGCAAATGCGGCGCATGCATTTTTGTATGTCCAAGAAAGAGTTTTTTTCGCCGGGCTTCTCGGGAGGTTACTATGTCTTAGAAATCTTTATATGCCCCCTGGATCATAATATGTACAATTTGCGAACGCGTGTTGCGTCTAGATTTATTTGTGTTAACTTTTATAAAATTCTTGCTATTTCGGTTTCTCATGTGTTCGTTCGGCTTTAAAAGTGAAACTGATCTGAAGCGAAGGTGAGGCCTTCATGCCGGGAACGTCCAGAAAGCAATGGGCGTTTGATCAATGTGGGGGAAACTCCTTATATCAGACAATTGCTATTCATATGGACACTCTCCTCTTTATGGGGAGCTGGTTTCCCCCCAACATTTTCGTGAAACAAAAAGTTAGGACACAAAACCAAAATAACTACCCCGCAGTAAAAAATCACTGCGGAACTTCTATGGCGTGATCATTAAAATCGCGCACCTGTCAATTTAACTTTTTCATCGTTAAATTTGAACTCTGTTTAGTTACTCTCCCTTCATGGGCGAGTGGCTAAGTTGTCAGGTTTTTTTCACACTTACTTTTCCACCCTCGCCTCAACATTCCGCGTTCGATCTTACCTACTTACTAAAACTTTTTTTGTCCCCCCGCCCCAACACACACACCTATAAACACCCGGGCAACACCGGGGACCCTCGTGGTAGTCTATAATATAAATCTCACTTGTCTGTTTAAATGCATATACGTTTGTATATCTGCCTAAAACTTTTGACAGACGCGTCGGAACGTGACGAAACCACTATCGTTTTAAACTTTGAACTTTCGGACGACAAATATCGAAAAATTGGCCAACATTAATTCCTTCATCCAAACAAAACATTAATTCCTTCATCCTCAACAGGGAAGTTTTCTACAAAGAGGGTTCACTTTTATTTTGTGCAGATATTTTTGAAAGTCATCCACTTTTTTCAATTGACTTGCCTTAATTTTGACGTTTGTCATTTCCGGTTTTGCGATGGACGCAACAATAAAGACGTCACATTTTTTTTTTTCTTTCTTTTCCTTCCTCGTGGTATGGGTTCAAGCCTGCCTGCCTGCCTACTACCATTTTTCTTTCTTTTTTTTTTTTTTGCTCAACAACACACACCTCCAAACACCCGGGCACCCAGGCTAGTTATATATATATAAGAGAGAGAGAGAGAGAGAGAGAGAGAGAGAGAGAGAGAGAGAGAGAGAGAGAGAGAGATTAGAGAAATGTTGACAGGTTAGGCATATAGAGATAGACGAGAGAGACTTTCGAGCCACACTGATGAATCATTGAGACGACGAAAGATGCATGCACCTGTGGATAATAATAATATATATACACTTGTGCCCGATATTATTCATACCCTCCCTTGAAAATTGAGTTTATTAGGTGTAACTTTGTAAGAATTTATTGTTTACGTCCATATTGATACATATTCTTAATAAACCTCTTCTGATCATTTTCGTCATTTTAAAATCTCGGGATACTTGTAATAAAAGAAATATACAGCTATTTATAAAATCTGCAATGTTCAAAAATAATCATACCCCCTTATTTCTTCAGTATTAATCGAGTTTCTGACTGTTTGTTTCCTGTTTGATTCTTATTTTGAATGCTTTTATACAACCTTTGATTAATTTCATTTCGTTTTTTTGCATTTTTCAGAAATTATAATGATATCAACTGAAAACCAATAAAAGAGTAAAAATTATTAGAATGGGGAAGAAAAAAGAGCTTAGTAATGATCTTAGGACTAAAATTGTGAATTCACATAAGGATGGTTTAGGTTACAAGTCAATTTCCAAGAAATTTGAGGTCCCTACAGCAACAGTACAGAGCATCATCAAAAAATTCCAGAGCCACCACACAACAAACAACTTGATTGGTAGAGGAAGGAAAAGGAAACTGTCTGCTAGAGCCACCAGGAATATTGTAAGAAGTGTTAATGCAAATCCAACACCCACTACTAAGGACATTTTAGAAAATCTGGAGTCTTCTGGCATAAAAATATCAAGGCAAACATTGCAAAGGACTCTGCATGAAAATGGTCTGAAAGGAAGAAGACCAAGAAGGACTCCATTGCACACCGGAAAACACCTTGCAGCACGTCTAAAGTTTGCTAGGACCCATGTGAATTCTCCAGAGTCCGTTTTCTCAAGTATTTTGTGGACTGACGAAACAAAAATTGAATTGTTTGGCCATATGGGTGCTTCTTACGTTTGGAGGAAGAAAGGAGAAGCTTACAACCCAAAGAACACCATACCCACGGTGAAACATGGTGGTGGTAGCCTAATGTTTTGGGGCTCCTTTTCGGCTAGTGGTCCAGGTAGTTTGGTCAAGATAGATGGAACCATGAAGAAGGAGCAATATTTGGAGATACTCCAGAAAAACATTAGACAGGATGCGGAGAAGCTCCATTTAGGACCAAACTGGGTCCTTCAACAGGATAATGATCCAAAACATACTGACAAAATAGTCAAGAAATGGTTTGAGGATAATCAAATTAATGTTTTGGAATGGCCTAGCCAGAGTCCCGACCTGAACCCTATCGAAAACCTCTGGCACATATTGAAAACTGAGGTTAAAAAGCGGAAACCTAGAAATTTGAGGGATTTGGAGAACTACTGCATTGAAGAATGGTCAAAAATCAGTGTTGATGCTTGTAAAAACCTTGTTGATAAATATCCAAAACGGTTACAGGCAGTTATTAAGAATAAAGGGCATGCTATTGACTATTAGTAAGACAGGTATGAATAATTTTGAACTAGTGCCATTATTGTTTTTCTTTGTATAATGTTTCAAACTTGCATAATTTATTTATTTGTTGAGTTTAAATTAAATGCTTATGCTTGATTTATTGTTTGAAATCCCTTTAATATTGTCTACCTTCTGGTTTGAGCAATATTCTTATAGAAATCTTAAAGATCCGAGGGGTATGAATAATATCGGGCACAAGTGTATATATATAATATATATATATATATATATAATATATATATATATATAAAGTCTCTCATCTCTATATATCTAATCTATTTACATCTCTCATATATTTCTCTCTCACTCACTCTCACTTATATATATATATATATATATATATATAACAATCTCTCTCTCTCTCTCTCTCTCTCTCTCTCTCTCTCTCTCTCTCTCTCTCTCTCTCTCTCTACCACTTCCCACTTTCGTTTTTGTTTGTATTTCTAGAAGTTTATATTGGTCCAACTACTCCTACTCTTTGCATTCCAGTTTTCCGCGCCTGTTGTGCGAGTCTTGGGGAGGGGCTGATAGACTATGTTATGTAGATGTATAAACCTATCTGTATTCATTCGCCTTTTCTAGTTTTTCGGTCATAGTTCAGGCTTCCCTAATATGGCGAGGTGAGTCTGTGATGATGCGAGCTGCGAGCACTTCTTTTTTTCTTTCTTTTTTTTTTGTGGGGGCGGAGGGATGAATATTTAGCTATTCATCCTCCTCCTACTCTTTTGCGGTTTTCGTAACACATATTCGAGCGAAGGATGGGTGAGAGTGCCGAATAAAGAGAGAGAGAGAGAGAGAGAGAGAGAGAGAGAGAGAGAGAGAGGATTATGTAGGCAGGTATTATAGAAGATATTAGTGGTTATATTGCGATGAGCGACTAAGTTAATTAAGTAAAAAAAAAAAAAAAGTTTCTCATTATTTCTGACACTCTGCTTAGAGTGTTCAGTGTAACCTTTAGTTTATTCAAAAAAATATATAAACTTTTAAGCACAGAACTGGAAAAATACAAGTAGTAAGCAAAAGAGAATATACATTCTTTTTATTTTGGGTAAGTAAAAACAAAACAAACAAACCAAAAAACAAAACATTTTTTTACCGAATCGAGTTACCGTCCTTGGTTCGGGATAATAGTATTTTACAGAATTTATTAGTGTATTTCTCTCAGTTCATGATAAAGTTTAATTGTTTTTCTACAATTCGGAATCTTAACTCATTATTCTAAGGGAGGTAACTCTATTTTACTAAGAATTGTAAGAAATATTTCTTTTTTAATTTAATGTAACAAAGTTTTATAACATTAACAAAAAAAAAATGTAAAATGCGACAATATTGTAATTTTTCTTAAACAAAACATTCAAATAATTGGAAGAAAACATGAATTTTTATAACTAATTTAGTAAAATAGTTACCTCCCTTAGAACAATGAGTTAAGCTTCTGAATCGCCACTTTTTGTGGCACTTGTTTTTATCTCAGGAGAGTTCCGTCCGCGGCAAGGGAAGAGTTAACAAAGCCGCCCCCTCCCTATGTAAAAAATGGTTTTCTAAATTTTGCACGAAGTGGCCTTTTTATTTCCAGACTGCTAATATTTGTATTTCTTTTTACAGGGAAACTAAACAGTAAATACAATAATCATAAACAAAGTAAAATTCTCTTGATTTTCGTACATATTTACGTGTCTCCCCACGAGGGCAGAGTTAGACAAAAGATTTTTTTTTTTTTTTTTTTTAATGTGGGGGAAAATCCAGCTCTCCTTAAAGAGTCGCTCTGGATTAGAACAAAATTAAAAATTGCCTCAGTCTAGAAGGATTTTCCTTTTACCGACCGAGAATAGAACAGGTGTTATGTAGTATCAGAAGAGATACTACACTTTGAAAAAAATTATTTATTTCTGAAGATTTTTCTATGCTTGTCCTAGCAAGAATCCTCAATCACCAAAATACCACATTTACACCACAGCAGTCGTCCTACTTAAGATTCCTAAACTGATTTAAAAAAAAAAAATAAATATGAGCATAAATAAATAGTTTTTCTTAAACAATAATTTTATTTTAACGTGGAGTGATGAAAAACAAAAAGTAAAAAACAAACAAAACAAAACAAAAATAGGTGTTCCAACCCTTCCTAAATAATAGACCGCCCACTGTTTTCTGGTTTGTATTTGATGTGGCACAAGGACAATAAAGATATAGGAAAGAAAAGAGGTGTCGGGGGTGGGGGGTCGTCCATTTGGTCTATTCCCTAAACTAGTCTCAACTACCAAAATACCACATTCACTCCATGGACTTAAGCTACTTAAAATATCCTAAGGTGTTTTGATGTTTTTTATTTTTTATTTACCAAAATACAAAACATACAATTTATTTATTCATTCAGTTTTTTTTTTTTTAATTTAGTCAAATAAAAAAAATCAGAAACATTTCATTTGGATTAGGCATTACGTCCTGTTTGTTTTCATGGATGGAAGGAAAGGGCCAAGTGTCATTCTTTTGACATCGAAAACTTTTGCCTACTCTAAACTAGACTCTTTCACCAAAGCTCTATCGTTATTGTTATGGCAAGTGTTCGACTGAGCCCCAATCTATGGTTTCCCTCACCAATCTTTCACAAAAAACACTCTTCTAGCCAAAATCACTATCAATGCATTCCTCTACTCTCTATCGGTGTTTAAACCCAAACGTGGATTCCATGAACAAAGCTTCTTTCCTAGAAATGCCTGCCTGTGTACTGTAACTCTGTTCTGCTGGTCTGCTTTCCAGTTTACTACAATATCGTTGTTTTTAAGTCCAATATAAACAAGTTCTTATTAACCTGTCATCGTAAATTACCACTACAGACGATTATTACGCAACTGACCCAATGACTACAATACACACATTAACCCTTATCCTCGAGTGGCTTCCGGGTCTTAAAAAAATACCGCATTCACTTCATGGAGTTAATTCTATTTTAAAGATCCGTAATGGTTTCAATGAAATTTTATTTACAAAAAAATAAATATACATGAGTAATGACGGGGAATATAAAATAAAATCATTAAGTCAGTGTTTTTCTATATAATAAAACCATCTAACAACATGTTGTCTGTCTGTTTGGCAATTTAAATTAAAATATAAGTTTTTAAATTAACTTTTTAAAAAGTATGTTTTAATTTAAAAATATTTTATTCAATTAATGTAATAACCAGTCAATAATTCAATTGAACTTTACAAAAATCTGGCTTGAAAAAATAAAAAAGACCAGCATGCAACAGTTGTTTTTAAAATATATATTTTGTACCATGTCCTTTTAGTTGTTTTAAGAAAAAAAGTAAAAGGTAATGTTTAAAGGTTACGGTCAGAGAAGAATATTAGAAAAAAGTTCTGTATAAGCTACAAATAATTTTATGTTGCTGATTTTTTTATATAGGAAATCATTTCCAATTAAAGTCCAGTTAGTATTATACATATAAAAGTGAGAAAAGCACGCTTGAAATGTGTGTACGTTGTGTGAATGAGCTAAATCAAAACAAAATGGCCACCAAATTTGACCTGATATCGGTGTTATTTAAAGAAAACCCCAAAAAACTCAAATTTTAATCAGAAATAATTCCTCAGTTAATAATATTTAAGTAGCGGGATCTGTGGAAATTCCACAGAGTACTCATTCATATGTAATATATTGATGTTGGCATTCTGTAGATGTTCAGTGTAAATGGAGACGCTCTGATATAATTGTAGCTTTTTTGTTAAAACTGCAAAAGTATTTATCTAAACTTGCACAAACGCCTGGCGAAGCCCGGTCGTAAGTACGCTTAAATATGATATTTTATTTCTTGCAGATTTTGTATATATTATTGTACAGTTATATTTTTATATATTATAAAGTTGCGATTTCAAAAATAAAAAAATATATCCATATGACTTGGGTGCATTAGCTTGAATTGAAACCGAAATAAAAACTTATGACAAAAATATATGTATATATATATATATATATATATATATATATATATATATATATATATATATATATATATATACATACATACATATATATAAGAGTAGGTAGTAGTTTGCTTGAAGCATTGTTGGTAAAGAAATATATAGAATTTTTTTTTAACCGGAATTATGAAAGTAAAGAAAGAAAAACAAACAAATGTAGACGCATACCCGTCTACATTTGTTTGTTTTTCTTTCTTTACTTTCATAATTCCGGTCTTTCTCCGCATTGTCTGTGGCTTTAAAATATATATATATATATATATATATATATATATATCTATATATATATATATATATATAATTACTTCATTTACTCACATAAAATTAATATACGAAAGTATAAATTTATGCGTAAACTTTAAGTATTTACTTCAAAAGTGCTCAATACTTAGGTAGAGCTAGTTAGTAAGTTATAAAATATATATGTCGATTAAGCTACACTGAATATTCCACGTTTCATCCACTCTAGGACTCTCCAGGCTTTATATTTTATAACTATATATATATATATATATATATATATATAAACTTGAGTTCCTTCAGCCATAATCAAAACTGAAACCAAAACTTATGAAAAATTCTTGATAAAATTATTTATAAAAAAAATAGATTGCTGGAGTGCTATAATTGAAACTGTAACCAATACTTATGAAAAATTCTTAGTTAAATTATTTATGACGAGAAATGGAAGTACATAACAGTTAAACGACCTGGATGCGTGACACAGAAAATAACACACACGCTATCGTATTAATATATAGATAATAGTTATATAAATTAATAATATTTAACAAAAAAAAAAAAACAATATAATGTTAATACTGAATTTTTCATTGTGTTCGTCTCTGACCACGATCTTTAAACATTAGCAAAGAAAGTATTTAGCGAATTTAAATTTTATTATTACAAAAACTGACTTTTTTATTTTTGAAATTTTATTGCAAAACCGATTTGTTTATATTGACATACATACCTTTAATGAAGTTATTTCTCCAGAAAATAAATATACATGAGTAATAATGAGGAATATAAAATCAAATCATTAAATCAGTGTTTTTCTATATAATAAAACCATCTGACAACATGTTGTCTGTCTGTTTGACAATTAAAATTAAAATATAAGTTTTTAAATTAACTTTTTTAAAAGTATGTTTTAATTTAAAAATATTTTATTCGATTAATGTAATGACCAGTAAACAATTCAATTGAACTTTACAAAAATCTGGTTTGAAAAAAAAATCTACAGTACCCCTTTTTGAGGGAACTGGGCCCCCCCCCCCCCGCATTAAAATCCACCCTGTCTTACTTTGTCCTTACATAGAGATAAGTAAATAAGGAAAAAGAATATTTAATAAAAGCAACAAAACTAATTGCCGATTCTGCAGACTCTGGACACTAACTGTTCCATTTGAAGAATGGTTTAATTTATTTTCATGAATAAACTAAGGTTAATGTGCTCCTTTTTTTGTGTAATTGGATATACCTCATATTAAAAACTGTGTGTATAATATTGCCCTCGTGGGGAGGCAAGTAAATGTGAACTAGAGATGGCTTATTTAAATGTTATTTTATTTATTCATTTTTTTTTTACAAGTTGGTCACTACTTATGAAGGCTCAAAGACCACTCGAGGATAATGAGTGTACAGTAATCGTTAGTGATGGAAATTGGTTAGAATTTGATTATTTAAGGGTCCTCAACAAGAACTTGTTTACATTAGACTTGAATATGACTATATTGTAGTCAGATGAGAAGCAGGCTAGTAGAACAGAGTTCCATAGGCAAGCAGTTATAGGAAAGAAGCTTTGTTCGTGGAATTTTTGCTTAGATTTAGGCACAGATAGAGAATGGGGGAAATTGTTGATAGTGGTTGGAGCTAGACAAGTGTTTTTGTGAAAGTTTGGCAAGGGAGGGGGCATAGATTGAAGCTCAGATGAGCACTTGCCATGAAAATAACGATGGTTAAATTTAAATAAAATGTGCACCCAAAAGAGTGATCACCTGACGTGCATTCAATTTTCTCTAATGGTAATGCCTTGTGAGTCAAACGGTTTAAGATGGCACATATGTCAGACGACCCCACCCTCTTTTGAAAGCGTAGGTTCGAATCCTGTAATATCATTTAAATAAATATTGGGAATAAACAGTAAAGGGACTTATGCAGAATATAGAATGTGTTGTTTTTTAGATAGGACTTTCAAGTTAAATTTTTACAGTATCTTTTGTTTATTAAATTGTTAAATAAAAGTAAAAATAGTTAAAAAGATTCCTCCCCAAGTTAAAAATGTTTCAAAATAATAATGTTAGAATTTGAGCATGGTTCGTATTTTGCATAAGTACCTAAGAACCTGGTAAATTTTGTCCACGTGGCTGAGAATAAACAAAAGAAAAACAAAGTGATAAATGAGACTTGTGCCTCCAAAAAAACGACCACTTGACACACATTCCGCTTTCTCTAATTATGCAACTCAAGTACTGCATCAGGTGGTCCATTTTTTTGGAAAGCACAAATTTAAATCTTGTAAAAGTCTCATTTTTCACTTTGTGTTTTTTTTTTGTTTATTTCCAGCTCTGTTGACGAAATTTACCATTTATTTAATTGTAATGCATATGTAAACCTGAATGTCAACAAATAAGAAGCATGATACATAATATACATATGTTTATTCATGTTTTGTTTACTTCTATTTTGTTTATTTTATTCTTAGTTTTTGATAAAGATTGGTTTAGTTTATCTGTTTCATATTATTCAGTGCAATGACAGAGCTAGGATCAGAAGAACCTGCAGTGTTGGAACTTTTTAAAAAAAAAATTTTTTTTTTTTTTTACTCTTTTTCACCCTAAACAAGGCACAGTGCCATTTTGACGAAAGGGATTACTATTTGGGATCAAATTTGCATGGAAACTATGTAGGGGGTTGAACAGCAAGATGTCTGTTTACATTACACTTGAACTTTTGCATGTCAGTACTGTCAGGAAAGCAGGAATCCGGGAGGGAATTCCAAAGTCTAGCAGTTGGAATTAAGAAACTACTTGAGTAGAAGGCTTTCTAGCATCTAGGGATCTCTTGAGTGTAGGGGTGGAATTTTGCTACTTATCGGGTTAGTCTAGGCAGGGGTGTACAAATGATTGGAGTTTGTCAGAGCACATTCCATTAAAATATTTGTAAAACAGGCACAGGGTGCAATATTTTGGCAATGGGACAGAAATTAAGTTAATCAAATCTACCTTTTCTAAACAACTGTTATCTAAACTTAGTATTTTAAACATTGGATGCAGAATTAAAGAAGACTGCGATGGTATAGGTATGTTCAACAATCTGATGGGGCCATCAAACATGCCCTGTAACTATTCATAGATGGTTGCTGCTGACCTTGCACATCCGAGAAGACTTAGTGTGATATATCATCGTCATTACTGTCTAGGGCCCCCCGTTAATTGTGACCCCATAAACAGATCCAGCTGGGTGCGAGATCAATCATGCATGCAGTAAGCCAGTCAACTGGAAAGAAAACCACCAATATGGAGGATGTCTCCATCTCTGCATGATAATCAAAAAAGAACTGCCAGTCAGCCAATAAATAAGCGTTTAGCAAAGTTGGTTCAATTGTACTATAGGGACTGTTTGATTTTGTTTCTGAACCTTTGAGATGAGGATTGATAATTTGAAATTTGGATTACTGTTTTCATCTTAAGTTTTATTTTCATAACAACTTTCTTCAGATCTATCTTGTTGAACTCGACAATCTTTCTGTTGAACTCTGGAATCTTTCTGATGAACTCGGAAATCTACATGGAACTTCAAACAGAACTATTTAATCCATGAGGTAGCATGCTCGTGTTCAATCCTCAGTGAGTGTGGATGATACTAAAAATACAATTACAAATTGCTTAAGACATTTACCTGGGGATGGGTGACAGAACAAGAGCATGCTATCCGTATGAATTAAATAAAGGGTTCCTTCTAAATTCTGTGCAGATTACTGAGTTTTACAGACAGAATCCTGAGTTTGACAATATATAGCGGAAGAAGGTTGGAAATTACATCAACCGAAATCCGAGAATCACAATCTAGATGAAAACAGTAGTCCAAATAATACAAAATTATCAATCGTCATCAAAAAAAATTTGAATAATACAAATAACTAAGAAGGTTAAGTTTATTTATATTTTGATTATTTGTATATCATCAAAGTAATACAATATTCCGTCCAAATTAAAATATTTTTGATTTGCATAAAATTACAGCCATACGTATTAAAAACCAGTTAGGAAGATTCCTAAAATTTCAAGACCATGTGAATGTTTCAAGGATTTATGGGGGTACATAAAAGGCACACCCCTGTGAAAAAAACTTTATTCCTGACGAACTCTCTATCTATATAAGAGGCAGATACGTCCAAGGATGGAATACTGTTGCCACATATGGGCAGGAGCTGCTAGAAAAGACTTGTCCTGCCTTGATAGGGTTCAAAATAGACTTCGTGGCCTGGTGGGAGATGTCCTTTTCTCTTCGCTGCAACCTCTATCTCACAGAAGAGATGTTGCGAGTTTGTCTCTGCTTTATCGTTATTTTCATGGAAAGTGTTCGACTGAGCTTCAATCTATGGTCCCCCCTCGCCAAACTTTCACAAGAAACACTAGACTAGCTGAAAACATTATCAATAATTTTCCCCACTCTTTATCTGTGCCTAAACCTAAACATAGATTCCATGATCAAAGCTTCTTTCTTAGAACTGCACGCCTGTGGAATTGTCTTCCGTTTTCCTGCTTTCCAGCTGTCTATAATATGGTTGTCTTCAAGTCCAACGTGAACAAGTTTCTGATGAGCCGTTCCACTTAAGTTAACAAATTTACCGAACTTCCATTACTATTGATTACTATATTGTCCTTTTGACTACTCTACACTCTTTAACCCTTATCCTTGAGTGGCCTATCGGCCTTGATAAGTGGTGACGCCTATGTAAAAAAACAAAAAAACTCTGAAATCTGAATGAAATTTTGAATAGAACCTTTATTTAATTCATGGGTGTAGCATGCTCTCATTTCTCCAGTTATGACCAGATAGAAGTCTTAAGTAATTTGTAATTGTATTCTTAGTATTGCCCACACTGAGGATTGAACCTTTAACCTCCAGAAGAGTTTCACTGAATTTTACTTACTGCCTTCTCCACTATGTCACAAATCTTTCCTATTTGATTATTCTAAACCATTTTACTTTATAATCACACAATTATTGAATAAAATCCATTATTGGTCTTAAATTGTCAGGAAGTAACTTTCTGATGTACTTTTAAAAGTCAAATTTTAATTCCATGTTTTACTCAACCATTGCATTTTTTACATCTAAAATACATTTTAAAATTTTATTTCTTCAAAATTGAACAGTTGATAATTTAAGACCAAACTAACTGATCACAATGAGGTTCATCCTGGTTAAATTGAATTTGCTTCTTTATATACCTGCACCATGTCCCGAACTATGACGTTCCACTAATGGCAGGTCTCAGTGATGTTGCAAGAGAAGGTTAGCCAATTGCAATTCCACTGTCAAAGACTAACCATTTGTGGATCTGAGAGTTTGGTGATGTCCTCCCTGATAGGTGTTCCTATTTACTTGCCTTCCCACGAGGACAAAGTTAGACACAAGGTCGTTTTTTTTTTTAAATCCTGCTTCCCAAAAAGAGGCACTCTGGATAGGAACAAGAATAAAAAATTGTCTCCGTCATGAAAGATTTCTCCTCCACTGACTGAGGACAGAAAAGGTGAAGTGTAATATCAGAACAGATACTACACATTGTTCCTAGCCAAAAGGCTTGCGCCATTCAGTCAGATAGGTAAGGGAGGCTTATGTTTCTGAATTTTTTAGATGAGGATTGATTATTCGTATTATTTGGATTTTTTGGACTCCGGTTTTCATCTTGAGTGTCGTTTTCGCAACATTTCAGTCAATGTAACCGCAGACTTTCTTTAGATGTATCTTGTCAAACTCAGGAATCTGTACAGAATTTTGAATGGACCCTTTTATTTAATCCAACCAGTCATGGCTGACAGAACGAGAGTATGCTACCTTCAAGGATTAAATCAAGGGATGTTATGCCACCATCAGCAGGTTCTTAACACAGTCCATATCGAGTTGGAGACTGCATATGGGTGAAGGCACTGGAGAGTTGCTGTACAACAAAATTTGGCCAGGGTTGGGTAACCTAGATAATTAATCCAGTGTTTGTCCTGATGGGTGGTAGGATGGGATGCCTCAACATTTGGAAGTGTCCTCTCATCAAAAGAAGATTCTGATAGCATAACATCTTCAAAGAGTTTGGTACACGACAATGAAACAGAGTTGGATGATTTTCCTGAGGCAGAAGTGGAAGCGCATGTTCCTGAGGAAGCCCTGAAGTTCTGAAAAAAAAACACACACACTTCTGCAAAGGAGCACTCAACAAAAACGACTGCTGCTGAAATGCCACCTGTGTAGTAGTCATTAAATCAGAGAGGGGGGTGTGATGACGGTGTGGGGAGTCATAGTAATAAGCGTCCACTGTAGAGAAGTACTGGCACCCTTCTGATAAAAAATCATGTGTATGCATATTTAGGCACTATCAGCATAAAAAGATGGATTGTTTTTGTGCGACAGGTGTCTTTCGTTTTTTTTAATGTTGTTTGAGTTTGAGTAAGTTTGTTTGTCAGTTGGAAAAGGGAGAAGAAATAAAAGAAGAGGAAGAAGAAAAGTACTTCTGCTACTTGGATAAATAAGCGAACGAGTTGTGGAAAGAGAAAAAAATTTTTGTGCCGGGCAAGTACAACCCAACATTGAGAGTTGATGCAGTAAATTGATACTTGATGCTGTGAATTGATACTTGATGCTGTGAATTGAGATTTGATGCAGTGAATTGAGTGTTGATACTTTGAATTGAGATTTGATGCAGTGAATTGAGTGTTGATAGTTTGAATTGCGAGTTGGTTTGGCAAATTAATAATTTAGAGGAGTTGCTGAGAAGGAGTTCTGACCCTTTTTTCTTTCTACTTTGAAATATGTAAGGAGGATTATGCCACATATTAATTCTTCCTCTGGGTGCAATGTTATTTGCCTAAATTATCAAAGAGGTTGGTTTAACAAGACGGATATCAGAGACTTCAAGTTGAGACATTAGTGGTGAGCAGCCCACAAACCCTGTCCAATCTTTTTATTTTTACCCCCCCCTACCCTCTTACCCCCCCCCCAACATAGGAACTGACTCACTTATTTTTGTCAATTGAAAGACTACAGAAAACAGTAAGCAGCTCATTTTCATCCAAATTGATTTTGGAGGGTCTTACTAACTGCTTAGCATTTTATTCTGCTTTTCTGCCAATACTGTTTGTTTTTTAGAACATCACACTCCCTGCTGATGAAATTGTAGACATATGAACTTTTTATTTGTAAATAAAAAAACACCGGGATAACTTTAAGTAGGTTTGTCCATCTTGTGAATGTGGTATTATGGTGATTGAAACTAGTGTAAGAAAATAGGCAAAAAGAATGACACATGATCTCCATCCCATCCTACTCAACTTTCGCCTTGTACCAGATTTTTTTATATAAATTTTAAAATAATTTTTGTGAAATTTTTGTAAAAGTTCTTCTTGAAATCTATAAAATATAAAAGCGATCTTGTCTGTCTGTCTGTCTGTGTGAGGAACGGCCTCTACCAAACTCCTCTGTCAATTTTTGGTCTACAGACTTGAAACTTGATATATAGGGAATTTCGATCTGTGGAGCAAATTCAATTTGGTTTTTAGCCGATAAAAATAGCTCCTAAGGGGTCAAAATTGAAAAAAAAAAAATTGGAACTTGGCAGGCATAAGTCAACTTCAATGTGTTATTTGTGCGCATGCACAAATATACATTTATATCTTTAAATATTATTTTTTCTAGTTTTTGAATGCGTATGGATTTAGGTCAGACAGTAGCGAATAAGGCTGGAGAGCTGTATGTTTTAGTTTTGATTTTAGCTGATGACACCCAAGTCATATTTATATTTTTGACGTTTGAAATGACTACTATATATTGGGTACAATATAATAATCAATAAAGTATTGGCTTTACGAAATCTGCATAAATGAAAATATATTTGATATTATATATCATATTATATTTTATTTATTTTATTATATATCATACTAGCATTTCAGCCCGGCGTTGCCCGGTTGTTTGGAGGTGTGTGTTGAGCAAAAAAACAAAAAAAGTGGTAGTAGGAAAGCAAGCTCGAACCCGTACCATGAAGGAGGAAAAGAACGGAGGAAATAACCTGACATCTTTGCTGTTACGACCACTGTCAAACCGAAAGTGACATAGGTTTAAATTAAAGCTAGACTATAGAAAAGAGGGGCTGACTTTCGAAAATATCGGTGAAAAAAGCGACCCCTCTCTGTAGAAAAGTGCCCAGTTAGGGGCAAAGAAATTAATGTTTTTAGTTAATTTTTCGGTATTTGTCATCTGAAGAGTTGAGCTTCAAAATGATACTGATCTTGTGGAAATCCGTCGCCTCTGTCAAAAGTTTTAGGCAGACATGCAAACATACGTACATACATACATACATACATACATACATACATTTATATATTGGTAGCTCAAATTTTCGACCCAAACTGATTAAAAAGCTTGCCCTATCTCTGAATACCCTTTATGTAAAATTTCAAATGTTTAGATCAGAAAGTGTCTGAGTAATTTGGTAGAGACTGCAGAGGTCAAATTTTTTTAACTTTAACCCCTATTATAACCCCTTAACATTTATTGTTTTGGGCTCAAATCAAGTTATTAAGTTAGATCCATGTCCAAGGAACCTATATTTAAAATTTCAAGTGTTTATACCCAAAATTGTTGGAGGAGTTTGGTAAAGTTCTCAAAAGTTAAATCGTTGAACTTTGACCCCTTAACAGCCAAATTTCTGGCCGAAAACTGATTACAAATATTTTCCCAAATCTCAATACCCTGTATATCAAATTTCGAGTCTGTAGACTGAAAATTGACAGAGTTATTGAGTAGGGAAATGTACACAGACAGACAGACACACACACAGACACTTTCACTTTTATAGATACATAGATTATATTTTATGACTGGGCAATGCCAGGCGGCCTGTTAGTTAACTATAAAATTGTTTAAAGGTAAATATATTGTCCTACTGGATCTGGTGAAGTCCATCATTATCAAAGACTTCTAATTTCTGCTGACTGACCACTCATTGACCACATTTGACAACGATAAGAATATGAATTTATTGAATAGAAAATAGTTGTGGAAAGCATAAAATTTCAATTTTATATTAGGAGTATTAAATACTATTTCATATAAAGAATCGATTTCATTCAACATTTGACAAAATACAAAATGAAATAGACAAGGAATTCCAACTATTGTGATGTTCTACTATCTCTTGTGAAGAGGACCATAATCATCCAGTAGTTCAGTGCATCTGGAGATGGGTCATCAATTTGATCCGAGCTTTGAAGTATCTCCCCCATGTAGGGCACTTGTGGACTGATTTTATAACAAAGGTGCTGACTGCTCTGTCTTTTCGAATAGCGTGTTCCTCCTGTGTTTCTCAATGCATGAAGATTCAGCAATCCTAGGTACATCTGTTTTGGGCAAGGTTTTCCCACAAGTTGGTATACAAACCAAACGGTTTTAACAACACTTTCAAGCTGTCCTTGAACCATTTCTGCTGTCCTCCCATATTTCTTTTTCCTTTGATCAGCTCAAAGTAAAGGAGCTATTTTAGGAGTCTTGAATCTGACATACGACATATATGACCTGCCCAACAAACTTGAAACTGTTGCAGTATGGTGTGTGCAGGTAGAAAGCTTGACTGAGTTAAAACCTTTGTGTCTGGTATCTTGTCTTGCCCCTTGATTTTCATCAATCCATGGAGGCAGATCATTAAACCAAAAAATCTTATAATTTGAAGCTGACAGTTATGTATTTGGATCAATTCGATTTCAACAACCTCAAAAATAAACCAATATGAAAAAGACAAATTTGCATCTACACCAGTTTCTTCTGGTTGACCTGCACACACTGTAAACAAACAGAGAATAAACCTGAAGTGTTTCGTTTTTCGATTTTAAATATGAAGAAATATTTATTGTAAGAAAAACATTAGGGGGTATTAAATGTTTATAGTGGATTTTTTTTTAATCATTTAGAAAACATTTTAATAAACAAATGAGACATTGTGTTCCTATTTGTCAAAAGAGAAGATTCTATTTTTGGGTTGCGTACGCCAAGGTTTTCAGTGTCCCAAATTTTTGTTTACAAATTTCTTCCATTGGCCTTTTGGTCAAGATCAAAGTGTAGTATCTGTTCTTCAGATGCTGCACTTCCATTTCTTGTTCTCTTTCGGTGGAGGAGAAATCCTTCACGACTGAGACAATTTTTATTTTTGTACCTTTTCTCCACGTTAAAAAAACGACCCTGGTGTCTAACTCTGTCCCGTGGGGAGGCATAGTAAATAGGTACTATAATTCTAATAAATAAATACATTTTTTCCCCTAATTTCTTGTATTAAAAATTGATTTTGTGATGAAAAACCAAACAATTCAGGTTTATTGTCCATTTCTTTACAGTGTACAAAGTCACTCAAAAGAAAACACTATAGACCCGAATTCGTCCCATTTATATTTGCTTATTTCTGGGTTCCTTAGAATCTAATTGATCCAAATAATTATGTCCCAGATAGTAGTCCCCCACATCAAAGTCGAACTGTGCCTGGTTTGGGGTGAAAATGCACCCCCCTCCAAATTTTTGTTTATAAATAAAAAACACTAGGGATAACTTTAAGTAAGTTTTCTTCTCTACAATTATTTCATTTAGATTTGAATTACTATGATTCTATATTCTTGTATCAAAAATTGATCTTGTGATAAAAATCTATCCAATTCAGGTTTATTATCCATTTGTTTATAATGTGTGGAGGTCAATCAGAAGAAACTCAGACTGTAGACTCGAATTCCTCTCGTTCATATTTGCTTATTTCTGGCTTCCTTGAAACCTAATTGATCCAAATATTTTTAGTTTGTATTCCAGTAAAAAAGAAATAAGAATTGCGATTAATTAAAGAGGTGTCACTCAATGCAACCTTCAAAAATAATTAATAATTGGACATTGATATTGATTAATACAATAATTGCAAGAATTCTTTCTGGACATAATTAATGTTTTTATGTCTACCTACTTAAACTTTCTTTATTTTTACGTTTAGTCATGTTTTACTAATTTAAGGACGTAGGTTTTAGCATTTGCAAGTAAACGACTTATTTTTATGTAAAATCATGATTTAGTAAAAGAAAAAAAATTAAAGAAGTTTATTCTAGTAAAATCATAAAATGTGTACAGTTGAACATAATATCATATAAGAGGTGGATGTAGTTTGCTTGAAGCATTGTATACTATGTAGTTAAATGAAATATGTAGAAGGCAGTACAATACAGAGGTAACAGAAAGACACAAGCTGATATAATATCATATAAACTCCTCAGCTTAACATTCACAGGCAACATGAATTGGAGCAAATACATTAAGGACATTGCCAAGGTTGACGCAAAGAAAGTTGGCTCCCTCTACCATACTAGAAAATTACTCACACCTGAGATTATCTTAAAGCTCAAATCCAATCTAATAGGTCCTGTACTGTCAGCAAAACTCTAACTCTTGCCTGTTTCACAAGTACTGTAATAGTATGTGTTCTGATGAATTCATAGCACTTCTACCTCTTTGACGTACATACTTCTAACTAACTGGACAAGCAGCAAAATCCCATACCTTCACTATTGAAGACAGAAAGCCTTCTACTCTAATAGTTTCTTTCTCTGGACTGCTAGATTTTAGAATTTCTTCCCTGTTTCTTGCTTCTTTGACTGTACTAACATGCAGAAGTTTAAATGCCATGCAAACTGGCATCGCGCTGCTCAACTCTGTCCACATGATTCTGATTTGTAAATGCCATATCCAAATGACGATATTCCTTGTTTGGGGTGAAAAGGAATGCAAACAAATATGTATTAGTGATGGGATGATTCCAATATTTTTCCCTATTCTGATAGAATTACCGATTTCATACTAAATTCTTGATTCTGATACAATTGCCAATTCCGATTCTTTATAAATCTTTAAATATTTAACTATAGAATTATTTTTTCTGATTACTGTAAAAAACACATATTAAATGCATATATTTTCTCAAATGTAAAAACACACTTGTGGGGGTGATCTTTCGATTTTAGCTTTACTGGTAGTTCAAAATCAATAAATATTTATGATTTTAATATTACTATCAGCAGTGGAAGATTTTGTTTAAAAAAAAATCAATTAAACAAAGATAATTAAAGGAATCGACTTTTGGCATTGGAAAACAGACACATTTTTTTCCAATACCCCCCAAAGTTCCGATTTTCCATTTTCTGATTCTGATTAATCGTCCCAACATATATATATATATATATATATATATATATATATATATATATATATATATATAAAGCTGAATTTGTGTGTGTGTGTGTGTGTGTGTGTGTGTGTCTGGTCACGAATAGGCTCCTATATGGTTGACTGTTTTAAAAAACTGATTACATATAATGATAGAAGATGTATCGAGACACAGGAATGGATATGTTTGATCTGGCAGAACGGTGGTTCATTCAAATTGTGGGGTCTGCGTTTGCGCCTGGTCCACAAAGTATGGAAATAAAAAATTAAAAAATTAAAAAAAACGTTTACAAGTGTTTTTGATATAGATGTACATAAGAATACTTTGATAAGTATCTTTTAACTTAAATAGGGATGGTATAATAAAATTGAAAGGGTCTGCGTTCGCGGCTGGCCTCCATAGAATGGAAATAGGCACAAACTTTAATAAAGACTTTTCATATCTATCTGCATAAGTATACTTTGATAACTATGTTTCCGTTTGAAGAAATATAGTATAATAAAATCATGGAGTGTTCGTTCGCACCTGACCTCCATAGAGTGGAAATATGTCACAAAGTTTAACAAGGTTTTTTAATATAGATCCACAGAATATTGTGATAAGGGTTTCAGTGTGAACAGGTATGGTATAATAAATTATGGGGTTTATCTATTTTATTTTTACTTTCATCATATTTTGCTTTGGTTTTGATACCCCCAAATTCGAAGCTATCTCTGTTCAACCCTTTCTTTTCATAACCTATCCTACTTTCATAAATCAGAGTCCATTTTCTGTTGGCTGTTTTTGAACCCAGTCAACGACGGGTACTTTTGCTAGTATATATATATATATATATATATATATATATATATATATATATATATATATATATATATATATAGGCATTTTTGAAAAATACAATATGGCTGACAATCATATTGGATAAGAAACAAAGGGAGATAATTCTAAATGCATAATATGCAACAAAAAGTGATAACCCCTTATACAGCACCTTTTTTAAAAAATTTTTTTTTAAATGGGATTGATAAGGAGTTATCTCTCTTTGTTGTATTTTATTCACTGATTTGAGTATACAATTCAACTTATAACTAACAAACTATAATTTTTTTTTATGGAAATTATTCCAGACAAGGCATGAAGCCACTTGATGTAAGGAGCAAAAATAAAACACTTCAAGGTCAAAAACTAACCAATGATAAGTGTTATATAGATTCATGTGCAGAAAATAGCAATTCTTTCCCCTTTGTCAGAAACATTGCTCATGGAATGTGAGGACTAAAGGACAAAATAAGGGAAACCAGAGTTATGAGGCTGCTAAAAGTAAAACGAAGGTCCACTTTCTACTCTCATTTCTAATCTGTGGAAACTTTTAAATTCGATGCCGTCCTGTTATTGTGTAGATAAGTCATATTTAAATTTGTGATTAATTTTTTTAATTAAAAATTATCAGATGTTCTTATTGTGCAACGCTGCTATTTTTTCTTAGAAAACAACAGAAACTGCAGTCAATAGTTTTACTTGAATAGACTTGTATTTATTTATTTATTTGCGGACTGTTATTTTCGTCTTCATAGTTGCTGTTGTTTCACCATGTTTCGACCAACTCATCTTCTGGCCTTCTTCAGGTGGTTAACTGTGACGCAATAAGAATGCTGAGTCTCATAACTATATCCCCAGTAATTATTACCTTCTGTAGTTGTTGTTCTCTCACCACATTTTGGCCAACTAGTGGTAAGGCAGCAACAACTATGGAAGGCAGTAATTACTGGGGATACAGTTATGAGACTCAGCATTCCTATCCTGTCATTGTTAATCACCTGAAGAAGGCCAAAGGATGAGTTGGCCGAAACGTGGTGAAACAACAACTACTATGTAGATGAGGAATTCTGCAAATAAATAAAAACACAAATTACTCATCTTAAAGGATTAAAAAAAAAAAAAAATATCTATACATATATATATATATATATATATATATATATATATATATATATATATAGAGAGAGAGAGAGAGAGAGAGAGAGAGAGACTTATTGTCCATTTCTAAGATCAAAATACTACAAAGTATATAAATAAAAGTGACTTTATTGTTGTGGGATTTTCTTTTTAGTTTTTTTTTTATTTGTGATCCCTACCCCTCTAAAAAAAACATAACAAATGTTGTGCCAGATATACATAAACATTCATTTTATTTTATTTATAACTTGAAAATTGAAAAATTATAGTAATTAAGAAAAAATTAAAAAACGGTAATACGGAATTAGGTTTAAAGGGAAGTACAGAGGAGTCCTCATTTATTCCCGGGCAACGCAGGGTTGGGCCCGCCAGTAATTGAGGAAAGAAAACAGAAACAAATTTGGGTAAGAGCAAGCAAGTCTCTAGGGATGTAACATTACCTGCCAAAACTGAAATGAAGAAAAAAAAAAACTGGAATCTTTGTATATTTACAGAAATAATTATGTAGAACTTGCCATCATCATGTTGACTCATTTGTTCCTGTTAGATTATCGAAGTTAAGCAACTGGTCAGTACTAAAATAGGTGACTGTTTGGAAATACCAACTACCGTATGTCCATCCATCCATCCATAGCCCTTGAGCCCCTGGATGGGCATAGGCTATCTACAACTTCGTGGATGCTTTTGTAGCGAGGAGTTCTTTTTACAGGGTGAGGGTGCTGACCCCATACCCAACCTTCCCAGAAGGTAAAGACAGCGCCTAGCCTTCACAAATGGTAACCCGGGCTCAACGTTGCTTAACTTTGGTGATCTGGCGAAAACCGGTGTGTCAATATGATTGTGCCGTACAGCTATCATATGTGCTCTCTGCTTATCTTGGCATTGCTCCTATCATCTTGGACTGTACTGATTCAGGAGAGGTGTGGTTATGGATTGTTCAACCTTTGCCTCACAACTGCATATGCAGCAATCTTCTGACATGTTCGACAGACCACATTCCATTAAAGTAAAGTCCTTTTTGAAGAGTTAGATTTTCCCTACATTAAAAATCAACCTTGTGTCTCATTTTGCCCTTGCGGGGAGGCAAGTAAATTGGGACGCTAATGCTTTTGATGCCAGTTTAATCTAGTTTCTCTTGATTCAAATTTACTTTCAGATGTATATGCGTAGATTTCAGCTTTGTAGAAATCCCAGCGTAAGTAGCTGTTGCACACATGTGTGGGTGGTTGTATTCTGAGATAAATAAATGTGTAGCTACAAAGTCATCTTTGTATGACAGATTCACAAGTGGGCGTATAGGTAGGGATATAGGTAACCGGTTTTGATAAGTAAAAGATTGTTTGCTTTTCTCATTTTTAGCACAGAAAGCTATGCAGTAGTTGCAAAGTTTGATAGCATCTCTAGATCATATCTTTAAGAATAAATACGAATTTCCTCATCATTGCTAGCACCAAAATAGTTTATATTATGTCAAATTGTTAAGATACTTTGAGTGCATGCAATGGAGTTATACAAGGTGGAATGATAGAATTGTCGTCCTAGAAAAGGCGACATGATTCCATTTCCGTTTGATGAAAACCGGTTTTATTTTTTTGTTGCAGGCCATCTACTAGTTGGCTAGTTGTGTACAAATCCGAAGGGCAATAGGAGCCTTTTATCATGTCTGAAAATGATATGATGTTCAACGAGCGTGATTGGAGATGTGCCACTGTACAACTCATGCTCTCTACCGATCCAAGTTATGATAACAGGACCATTTCTAGCACCCTCCAAATGCAAATCCGAATAACAGGGATGTGACCAGGGTGATGAAAACAAAATTTCCAGCCACGATTATAGTCTTTGGTGTGGTTTCAAGTGAGGGCCACATCATGCCACCTCACATCTTCGAAGTTGGCTTGAAAATCAACACTAAAGTGCTGAAGAGTGTGGTGATCCCTTGGTGCAATCAGATGGCAGCTGGCAGACCCTGGGTGTGAAAACAGGACTCAGCACTGACCCACAAGTCCAAAGAGACTCAGACTTGGCTTCAGAAGAAGTGCTACGACTTTGTATCCTTCTTTTACTGGCCCCTGTCCTTCCCAACATGAACCTGCTGGACTACTTTGTTTGGTCATACACCGAGAACATCACCAACATGACCTCCCACAACACCAAAGCTAGCCATATGCCGAGTATTTGTTGAATTCCCATTGGCCCTTGTGGAAAAAGCATGCTCTCAGTTTCAGATCCGTATCAAAGGGTGATTGAGGCTGAAGGCGGCTACATTGAATAGATGTCAGCTCTACTTCAGAATCAAGTTACTTGAATTGATTTTTTCAATAACGTTTTGAAATAAAGATATGATGTTGTTTTTTGTCGCGTGACAATTTTATCATTCTACCCTATATATATATATATATATATATATATATAGTTAGTTTTGAAAATGTATATGGCAATTAAGCTACACAGAATTTTCCACATTTCATCCTTATGAGGATTTATCAGGAAATTTTGTGTAACTAAATTTCCATATATATTTTTCAAACTTACTACCTAGCTTTACTTATGTATTGAGAACTATCGAAGTAAATACTAAATATATATATATATATATAATTTTATGGTCATTAAGCTATGCAGTCTTCTACGTTTCATCTCCTTTTAGCCTGACGATTCTTTATGGAGATGAAACACGTAACACTGAATAACTTAATTGGCTCATATATTTTCATAAATGACTACCTAGCTCTACTCACGTATTGAGCACTGTTGAAGTAAATACTGAAAATTGGTATATTAAATATATGTCTTCATAACATTTTATGTAGCTACATAAAATAATATGGCAAGTAAGATGAAAAAAGAAAAAGAAAAGTATTGTTTAAATCCTCTTGATGAAGGCTTTTGTATGAGCTGAAAATTATAATTTTTAAATAAATAAATATTTATTTAAAATAAAAATACTGCACATGTTTGAATCATCATGTTTCGAATTTCATTTTCACAGTGCTTTATAAACAGTGGATCTCTATTATATATATATATATATATATATATATATATATATATATAATTATTTTTTTACTATAATAATTAAATACCTACAGACACTAGTGTTTCATCCTTTCGGGAATCTTCAGTGCAGGGTGTCACGATTAATACCAGTCGAACGATTCGAACCCCGCATCACGAGACATCTCTGGCTCGACTAGTGAAGACCCAATCCATTCGGCTACCATTAACCGCGTGAAATAACGTCGAATGTAAACGTTTTAATTTTAAATGTTCATTTACGTCAGTCAGAGAGTGATCTAATCGTTATACGATGATCTATGCATAAGAGCTAAATTGACCGACTTTAATTCAACTGAAAGTGCTCAACGATAAGAAACGAATTTCTTCTTATATATATATATATATATATATATATATATATATATATATATATATATATATATATGGTGGATTCTCTCATCGAGGACGATGAATGAGGGTTCAGTATGCAATCTTCAGCACCTCCTAAGTTCTGTGACGTGACACCACATGCATAATTGCAATCCTGTAGACGTCCGGCACACTCCTCCACAGATGGTGAACTTGCATATGCTCATTGGTCAAAGATGCCTTGAGTGAACAGATAACCCTGCTTTGCTGCATGCTTTGAAACCACAGTGGCATACATATTCATTTTTTTGGTAGATTTTTCTGGTGTTTTGTCTTCATATTTGCATGAACGGCATCCCTATGACGAAGGCAGTTATGTTCAAATTCTCTGGTCCCTAGAAAACACATCTTCCTCCATTCTCTGCGATCCCCTGCTGCACTCTCCCAAGAACTCAGAGAAATTCCACAACGTTTCAGGTTGTCTTTTAGTTTATCTTTGTAATAAAGCAAGGGATGCTCTATTAGTCGGCAAGAATTTATCAGTTGTCCATAAAAAAGTTGCTTAAGGAACTCTTGAGTCATCCATTCTCACAAGATGACCCGACCACCACATTTGTATCCTGATCAAAAATGATTCAATACCAGTGATTTCACATCTCTCCAGTAATTCATTATTTGGAACACGATCCTGCCATCCAACATTGAAAATAAAACACAATCATCTCATATGGAAGGAATCAAGCTGATTTATGTGCTTGTGGCACAAGGTCCACATTTCGGCAGAAGAGTAGACAAAACAATAGGATATATGATGATCATTCACAATATAGAACTTGAATACCTACTAAAACCTGACTAAATTTATACAAAATTGGTGGCCAAAATATGGTATCTTTGGTGTAGCTAACCTACACTGGCTTTTAGCAAGAATAGTGCATCTTCACGTGACATTACTTTAATAAGAGCACGGAATTGGATATCCAACCAAAATAGATATATTTTATATTATTTTTAATGGGAATTCATTATTGAGATGAGTATTTTTATTAATTTATTTTATTGCGGACTATTATCCTTATCTTTCTTAGATGCTGTTTCACAACGTTTCGGACAACTATATATATATATATATATATATATATATATATATATATGTCCCAAGCTGAATCGTTATTACTCATTCAATTTATTGATTTGTAACAAGATTAATAGAAGAATAAAAGGTGCAACTACACTATACTAATAGCGAAATTCGAAATTTTTAATATTGAATCTCAATACAAACCAATGGTCTCTACTTAATTGTCACGTTACAGTAATGAATCTATACAAAAATTACAAAAAACAAGGTAGAAAAAAATTGTTAAAGGAAACATTTTTTTTTATGAAAATTATCAAAAATAAAATATTTGGCTAAAAAAACACCAGAGAGTTCTAAAGGAGGTGGGGGGGGGGTAAATGGTGTATAACTATTACTAAGTTTTTTAATAAATTTTGTGTTTTGCTTTGTTATTAGTATAACTGAATTACTCCCTTTGTTATTGTCATGTCTTCCCAAAGAAATATGTTGACAGATTTTACAATAAAGATGGAAAACTTGTGTTTTTTTTAAATAATGCTGTAATATTTAAGTACTTCTGACATGCCTATTAAGTAGATACCATTGCTTTTAGTTGGAATTGACATGAAAAGTCAGTAGATACCATGTTTTCCGGACGATTCCAGCATACAATAATTTATACTTTTAATCGATAAAAACAGTAAAAAGATTACTAATGGGTGTCTGAAGAAATTTTTGTTTCAAAATTTTCAATACTCGTCATGTTTAAGTCTTTTTTTTAACACAACAAAAAAACGAGTGGTCAAAAGTATTTCGGGCACCCTAAACTACTAAAAGTGACATCTCTTCTGATTAACTGCCAAATTTCCTGACAAAATTGTTAATACAAACGCTATTACAAACATTTACAAATTGGGAGGGGGGTGTCTTTACAAAACCTTAACAAAAACGCATTTTTATCACTTTATTTGCTTAAAACTCCTAAAATATATAATATACATTATTATTTATTAATTCATTTGAAAGTATATTCATTTCCAAACAAAACAATAGTATTTTGAGGTGCTTTGGTTTTTAAAATATGACAATTTTAGCTTGAAATATGTGATTATCCAAAACGTTTTATTTTCCGTGCGTATTGTTAGGAAAAGTCTAAGATGCTGCAGAGAGTTTGTATTTGAAATTCCTTCCCTGTTTGATGTTTTCCGAACCTTTCCAACATGCAATAATTTAAATATAATGTACACAAACGTTTTTCTGCACAATTCCCCAGCAAGTATGCCTATTACAAATCTAGCTCTTAATCACAGTAACACCTTATGCCTGAAACAATAGATCCCACGTTATCTACCTGCTTGTTTTACAAGTACTTCCATGGAATGTGCTCCAATGAACTTACTGCACAATATAAATATTTATATTGTGCAGTAAGTTCATCGGAGCACATTCCATGGAAGTACTTGCAAAATATCGCCCCTTCACTGTAGAGGTCCCAAGATGCTGTAAAGCTTTTTATTCAAGTAGCTTCCTTATTCAGACTGCTTGTCTTTGGATTTCCCTCTCTACTTCGTTTCACCAACTGTACCAATATGCAGTAATTTAAATGTAATGTGAACAAACATCTTTCTACACAACTCCCTACTTAGGATTCCTACTATAAATCTGACCCTAATCACAGTAGCCCCTTATGTCTCAGTGGCAATATCTTTATATGGGGTGAAATAAAGTTTTAATTATATATATATAATGATTATGAACTGGAATAAAAATCCGACATGTATGGTATTAAAATAACATTTTACTCTTGAAAAAGCCTGCACTAAACGGGCGAAACGTCGTCAAGTTTTTAGGTCTCTCCATCTCAGCTTTTAATACCATAGATATGTATAGAATAGTGATGGGACGATTCCAATATTTTTCCCGATTCCGGACTAAATTTTTACTGGGTTCCAGAGCACATATAGTGTAATATAATAATCTATCTATCTATCTATCTATATATAAAAGTGAAAGTGCCTGCGTGTGTGTGTGTGTGTGTACATTTCCCTACACAATAACTCTGTCAATTTTAAGCCTACAGATTCGAAATTTGATATACAGGGTACTGAGATTTGGGAAAATCGATGTGATTAGTTTCCGGACAGAAAATTGGCGATTAAGGGGTCAAAGTTCAACAATTTGACTTTTGAGAATTCTACCAAACTCCTCCTACAATTTTGGGTCTAAACACATGAAATTTTAGATATAGGTTCCTTGGACATGGATCTAACTTAATAACTTTATTTGAGCCCTAAACAATAAATTTTAAGGGGTCATAATAGGGGTCAAAGTTAAAAAAATTTACCGGTTTTTTTTTTGTTTTGCTCAGCACACACCTCCAAACACCCGGGCAACGCCGGGCTGAAATGCTGGTACTCCTATAAATTCGTTTTTCTTTTGTGTGTATTGATATTCATATTAAAAACCCTCTTTTCTATTTATTTAAAAAGAAAATACAATGTTCTTATACATGGGTTGTGGGATCGCATTCACTAACAAAAGATCTAGCTAATTTGCATATTTTTTAAACATTCATTTTAATTAATTCCCTATTAGTTTTTTTCGGTTTTCTTATGGGATGATCATCTTTAGTTAACTATTACATGTAATTATATTCATGCAGATATTCGACATGATTTATACTTGCATAATATTTGCGTAAAATCTTTACAGAAAACAAAAAATTATTTCCATATATATTTATGTATACGTATATATTTTTGTTTAATCTATTAGACTATCTATCTATATATCTATAAAAGCGAAAGTGTCTGTGTGTCTATGTACATTTTCCTATGCAATAACTCTGTCAATTTTCAGTCTACAGACTCGAAATTTGATATACAGGGTACTGAGATTTGGGAAAATCGATTTGATCAGTTTTCGGCTAGAAATTTGGCTGTTAAGGGGTCAAAGTTCAACGATTTGACCTTTGAGAACTCTACCAAACTCCTCCGACAATTTTTGGTCTAAACACTTGAAATTTTAAATATAGGTTCTTTGGACATGGATCTAACTTTAATAACTTGATTTGAGACCAAAACAATAAATGTTAAAGGATCATAATAGGGGTCAAAGTTAAAAAAAATTTACCGTTTTTTTTTTTGCTCAGCATACACTTCCAAACACCCGGGCAACGCCGGGCTGAAATGATAGTCTATATATCTATAAAAGTGAACGTATCTGTGTGTGTGTCTGAAATGCTAGTTAAATTATGTATTAGATTATTGTATTACACAATGTGTGTGTGTGTGTGTATATATATATATATATATATATATATATATATGTACATATATATTACTAACTAGCTCTACCTATGTATTGAGCATTTTTGAAGTAAATACTTAAAGTTTACGCATAAATCTATACTTTCGTATATTAATTTTATGTGAGTAAATTAAGTAGTTATTTATATATATATATATATATATATATATATATATATATATATATATATATATATATATATATATATATATATACTGAGGAAGACCGAAGGATTGGTTGAAAATGATGTTCTTGCAAAAAAAAAATGTTTTTAATTATTTTCATAATAATATTTCGTATTCCTGCACGTCACCAATATAAACTTTTATACTTTTTGTATTCATTGTTCATACTAGACTTTTTAGTTCGTTAAAAAACAGGAAAAAGTTAGAATGTGCATGTGCTTTCTTCCAAATATATGTATATACGCGCTAGCAGGGAAATTCAACGTTGCCCGGGATTGAATGATGATCAATGAATGTTTCACACTTCCATATTTTATCATCATTTATAATGTAGCCAGACTTTGTGGACACCCTGTATATATATATATATATATATATATATATATATATATATATATATATATATATATACACACACACACACACACACACACACACACACACACACACACAGGGTGCCCACAAAGTCTGGCTACATAATCTACAGGATGCTTCCACAAAGTCTGGCTACATAATGTAGCCAGACTTTGTGGATACCCTGTATATATATATATATATATATATATATATATATATATATATATATATATATATATATATGGGTAAAGAGTTAGTGAGTTTTCAGTTTATGTTTATAGACACTCCAGTAACTGTAGTTCATTGTATATGTGTGAATTAGTGCATATTTTCTTAAGTTATCGGAAGCAACGGAAAGGAGTGGTTATGAATTGCAAGCAGGTTTTCATCCTTTTTGCTTTGGAAAACGGAAGAAAATTATAAATTATTGAAATATTTATAAAATTTTTTGTATTTATATTTTGAGTACTTATAAGCAAGCACGCGTGCGCAGACACACACACACACACACACATACACAGAGGATGATTAAAAATTAACTCCTTATTTTAAGATACATACAATTTATTTTTAAAATATAATTTATACAATTAATGAATTCAACCATTCACAAACAACAATAGCAAAGTGTGGAAGTACCTCATTGGGTTGAGAGATGAAATTTGGCCAATTATTAGTGCTTGGAACAATATTGAAGATTTGATTTTTATACAAGATGGAGTTCTTTCACACTTTGCTATGTTGTTCATGAATGGCTGAACATCCAATTCCCTGGAAAATGGATGGGTCATTGCGATTAGCATGAATAATCAGCCAGAAGTCCTGACTTTACGCCCTGCAACATTTTTCTTTGGGGTTGGCTGTAATAGCAACTCTACTCAATTCAAGCAAGAAATTTAGAAGAAATTGAAAGGCAAATATGTGAAGTTATGACTACAGTTTTGCAAGAGTTTCTTGTGAAATCAGTTGATGTTATTCCTGGCCAACTTAAAAAGCTGGTGGCGAATGAAGGCAACTATGTTGAATTTTAAATAAAAGTCCATGCATTATAGTTTCTTCTTATATTATATGAATCATATTTCAAAAATATATATATTATAAAATAGGGAGTTACTTTTCAATCACCCTGTATATTATTTCATAAAATTTTATAAGGATATACAATATTTTTATGTATTGAATCTCAGCTTCTGACTCTACTCTATCGAGCTGATGTATTTGATTTGGGTGGTCCTAGGAGATTCACCCTCCCAAGCTTTATGTTCTCTCTTTGAGAAGGGATAAGTTTATGGCCAATCACCCGAGGCGCCCCGCCCCTACCGAGAAATGCAGATGGGACTGTTCTAGTTAGTATTCATACGTTTGTGACTGACTCAAAGACAGAAATAATAATATTTACACAAATCTTTGTTTTTTTTTGTTTGCTTGTTTTTGAAGAGGCAAAGTAAGAGGAACAATGGGGATAGAGGAGGAGGGATCTCCCATGGTAGACTGGCAAGGCATTTATTTCCTTTCCCATAATGACGCGTACATACCATGCATTTGGACATTCTTTTTCTTCATTCTTTTTATTTAGGATCCTGTTATAATTTCCTATCGTATGACCTATATGTATATGTGTGTAAGATACTAAATCTATATATCTATAAAAGTGAAAGTGTCTGTCTGTGTGTCTGTCTGTGTGTCTGTGTAAATTTCCCTACGCAATAACTCTGTCAATTTTCAGTCTACAGACTCGAAATTTGATATATATGGTACTGAGATTTGGAAAAATATTTGTAATCCGTTTTCGGCCAGAAATTTGGCTGTTAAGGGGTCAAAGTTCAACGATTTGACCGTTGAGAACTTTACCAAACTCCTCCGACAATTTTGGATATAACCACTTGAAATTTTAAATATAGGTTCCTTGGATATGGATCTAACTTAATAACTTTATTTGAGCCTAAAACAATAAATGTTAATGGGTCATAATAGGGGTCAAAGTTAAAAAAAATTGACCTCTGTGGTCTCTACCAAATTACTCAGACAATTTCTGGTCTAAACATTTGAAATTTTACATAAAGGGTATTCAGAGATAGGGCAAGCTTTTTAATCGGTTTGGGTCGAAAATTTGAACTACCAATATATAAATGTATGTATTTATGTTTGCATGTCTGCCTAAAACTTTCGACAGAGGCGACGAATTTTCACAAGATCAGTATCGTTTTGAAGCCCGACTCTTCATACAACAAATACCGAAAAATTGGCTAAAAACATTAATTTCTTCACCCTCAACTGGGCACTTTTCTACAAGGGAAGGGTCACTTTTTTCACCGATATTTTCGAAAGTCATCCCCTCTTTTCGATTGTCTAGTCTTAATTTAAACCTACGCCACTTCCAGTTTGGCGGTCGTCGTAACAGCAAAGATGTCACTTTTTTTTTCCATTCTTTTCCTCCTTTGCGGTACTGGTTTGAGCCTGCCTTCCAACTACCACTTTTTTTTTTTTTTTGCTCAACACACGTCTCCAAACACCCAGGCAACGCCGGGCACCTGTGCTAGTTATATATATATACAAGTTTATATAATCATAGTGGCATTCACTTTAGAAAATTTTATTTCTACACAAATTGTAATGCAGAAAGGGAAGCTCAATATTTTTTGCATGAAAGAAAGAAGCTCTAAAGTATAAAGATTCAAAGATAGTACTCAAATCACGTTTCAGAATAAAAAAAAAATCCTTTAAACGTTAAAACATATTAAAAAAATCATGATTATTGGAATCTTTTTATTTTTGAAACTTGATTTAATTGCTATTTTTAATTTTTGAATTTATATGTATATTTCTCTCTATATATGCTACAATATATATATATCTATGTATATAAAAGTGAGAATTCTGTGTGAGGACACTTCTCAACCTATATACTCAACGAATTTTTGATCTACAGATTTGAAATTTGGTATATAGGATATTCAGACATGTGGAAAACTTTTTAATAGGTTTTCATTCGGAGAAAAGGGCTGCTAAGAGGTCCAAATTAACAAATTGGTACGTGAGAGTCATTGGACTTTTATCTGTTTGTTAACTGTTTCACGACTGCGTATGCACAGTCGAGAAATATGGCAGCTTCCTCATGTTAAGAATATGATTTTTTTAAAAACAATTTGTAAATATCGTGTCAAGCTGGTGTAATGGTTATCATATTTGACTCAATGTCTTTAGGTTTTTGTTTTGATCCCAGCTTGAGTATTTTCTTTTCACCTACAAGAAGTGAATTGTTTATAAAAACAACATAATACTCGCATGCACATACATATTTCAGTTTCTGTATGAATTAAAATATTATATTTATGCATATTTTATGACTGGCCAAAGCCGGGCAGCTTGCTAGTATATATTTATGAAAATGAGAATGTGTGTGTGTGTGTGTGTGTGTGTGTGTGTGTGTGCGCGGACAATTTTCAACCTATATACTCAACGAAAACTTGAAATTTGCTATATAGGTAATGAGACAAGATCCAAACTTTTGATTGGTTTTCATCTGGAAAAAAGGGCTGGTAAGGGGTCAAAATTGGTACTCAATGGTCATCAGATTTTTATGTGTTTGTCAACTGTTTCATGACTGCGCATGTGCAAATCGTTCACATTATGTTAAGAATAAGTAGGTTTGAATACACTATTTAAAGAACATGTCAAGCTGGCCTAATGGTTATCATACTTGACTGACTGTCTTTAGGTTTTGGTTTTGAGTATTTTTTTTTACTTACAAGAAGTGAACTGTTTAGAAAAACATAATATTCACATGCATATGTCTCAGTTTCTTTCTGTTTTTTTTTTACTTCATTTTTTTTTAAGGATTTGAGCGTTACATTTAATACTGGGCAACGCCAGGTACATCTTCTTATATATATGTGTGTATGTGTGTGTGACAATTATGCTACACAGAATATTTTGCATTTCATTTTAGCTCTACTTACATTTTGAGCACTGTCAAAGTAAATACTAAAAATAGGCACATAAAATTTTATGTAGTTACATAAATAACATAGATTTCTTTTCTTTTTTTTTTATATACAAACATTATTGGTTACTTATGTGCATACATGTTTCTGCTGTGATTTCTTTTGAAACCCAACATCATCAGGCCACTAGTCTCAACTTGTTTTCAAACCCATTTGAGAGTATGTATGTGCAAGAAACCACAACAATACAAACATTACACACACACATATATTGTTCACTGGTTGTCCAGCCTGCAAAAAGTGTTTATTCATGGGAAGAACGGCTTTCGGAATAAACACGCTCTGCAGGTTGGGCAACCACTGCACATTGACTGAAATAGTAAATCATTCTTACTAAAATAATAACAGGGACATCTTCTTTGGTAACTGTGTACCTGAACTAAAATAAATACAAAAATTACTGCAGCATGCTCCATCCTACATATATATATATATATATATATATATTTCATATCGATTTATATTTAATGTATTGTGTTCTTATTTTATTTATTGTTTTAGTGTTGTGTTTTTTTTTGTTTTTTTTTTGGTTCATTTACAGTGAATTATATTCAATTACGCATTGCAAAAATAACAGAATTAACAATTTTATTAAATTTTAATATAACAACAAATATATTATTATTATAAATTACCAAAGTATGCCTGACATTATCGTGGACGGCCAGTGGATCCAACTAACAACTGTAATTATTTTTTTAAATTTTTATTTTTTTTACAGGTGGAGTGGGAGGCTTACTTCCACCGGACAACGCCTGTACACGGGTTCTGCTAGTATATTTGTATATATATATATATATATATATATATATATATATATATATATATATGAGGATAAATTACACGATATATCATAAAATGGAATCTCAGAGAGAAAGGATATGTAAAAAAAAAAAAACAAAAAAAAAACAAAGGGGAAAACAAATTAAACACAGATATAAATCATAAAAAATGAGAGCTTTAGCAGTTTTATATTCCGATCAATGAATATCTTTATAAAAAAAAAAGAAAAAATTTCGTTGATCTTAGTGAAACCGGTAAAGCTTTCATTTTTGATTTATTCCTGTGTCTAATTTGTTCTTTCTTTTATCTTTATCAACAAAATAATACATAATTATAAAGATACGTTTACAAGGTACAAGCATGCTATTAAAATAGGGCTCAATATACAAGTGTAAAGAGCCACCTATAAAAACAAATGAAGATCAAGTTAAAATAACTGCCGTTTCACCAGAAATGAGCTACAGGTTTTCTGTGCGTTTACATAAAGCATATATGCATTTCTGCACATTTGTTTGCAAATGGTCTGATGGCGTTAAACAGAATGTGTACATGTATAGCGCGCATACGTTTTTAAATGGTGTTTGTCGATTCACATATTTATAGGGTGGATATGTTTGCAAATAATCAGTTTCCTTTAATTGGACGACACATTTACACTAAGAGTGGTAAAGCCGGTACTTTTAGAGAGCATTGACAGATATACAAGGATATATATATATATATATATATATATATATATATATATATATATATATATATATATATATATATATATATATATATATATAATTTAAAGGAGATTAGAATAATAGTCTAAAGAGCTAAGTGTATTTTAATGTAACAGTGAAATTACTAGTTTAATTAAAATACAGGAAATGCTCGTTGTAATTTAGATATATAATAAGCTCGATAGTTAAATGTCCTAGAGCTAATTCAATATTAAGTAAAGTGATTTTCAATTTAAAAATTTAAAAAAAATTTTAAAATTTAAAAATCAAATTTTAATTAAATTAAAAATCAGTTTCATAAGAAGGAACAACAGCAAAGTCAATTATCTGTACGATCGTTTCGGAAATCCGTGCTTTTTATTTGTGGTATACATGAAGTTATGTAGAATAATTATATATAGTTTTTTTGGTAAGCACGGTCTCCTCATCAGCAAATTATGGAGGATTTTTATTGAATTTAAAAGACACCATAAATAAACCTAGCATTAAAAGTAAGGCAGATGAATCTGAAAAAATTGAAATAAAAGGTTTGGATTTAAGATTTATAAGAAAATTAATATAGGTTATAGATAGAAATGAGTAGAAAAAATATATATTTTTGAATTTACATAATAAATTTGATTTAAAAATATATAGAGATAGTTACCTTTTAGTTTTTCTTTTTTTGAAATCAGGAACTGTGTTTAAAGTAGTCATTTAGATGTTTGCTATAGCTTTTTATTTTATTGAATGATGAATTTTAAAAGGGTGACGCTCGTGCAGTAAATTGTTTCCGTTAGCGTATTTTGATTTAAAGACGCTACAGTTAATATATATAGAGAGAGTATTTATTTTGCAAGTTTTTAAGGGGAGATAATTGTCATGGACTTTATTTATTATTTGATTTATGGGTCTAGGGGAGGTAATTGGTCTAACTTAATTTATTTAAAAAAAAAAAAAAAAAATTGTAATCTATTTTTACTAATGAGTAATTTTTAATGATTTAAGGTGGTTTATATTTATTAAATTTAAACTAACGTTTATGATTACATATCAGAAGCTCGTGTCTTGAATTTACTAGTTTGGTTGTATTTTTTATATCTTCATATTTTAAAATTTTTAGGGTTTCTTTTGTACATAGTGGACAAAATTTATCTCCTGGTTTATATGATTTGCAAGTCTCAATTATTTGCCATTTTAAGTTGAAAGAAATATTGTTATTTTTTAGTTGCCAAATATAGTTGGATAGAGTAGTTTGGTTTGATAGATAGTTATTCTTAAAAGAATGTTTGTGCGTTGAAATTCTATGTTTTATTGGGCCAGATGTGGAACCAATATATATTACCTCTTGATTATTGTGATTATTTTCCGTTAGGTCTATTGTTGGATTATTATGTGGTGGGTTGATTAGTAATTGATCGGTAGATTGATTTAAGTTGGTGTTATTATTTAATCTGGTAGTTGAATTATGGCTGTTAATAGGTTCTTGTAGATTTGGAGTTTTTGATACTGTGCAGCTATAGATAACATTTTGAATTTTACATGAGCCTTGTAGGGGACATTTATTTTTTCTTCTACAGTTACAGTCCAATGTATTTTGTATAGTTGTATTTTGTAGTTTATTAATTTTCTTATTATTAGAGCTAATTATTTTCTGATGAAGGTTAGGCATAGTAGAGTAAGAGACTTTAATTGTGTTCTTATTGAAAATTTTATTATATCTATGGGGGGCTTTAAAGTTCTTATCTAATATTTTAAAATATTATCCAACAATAGACCTAACGGAAAATAATCACAATAATCAAGAGGTAATATATATTGGTTCCACATCTGGCCCAATAAAACATAGAATTTCAACGCACAAACATTCTTTTAAGAATAACTATCTATCAAACCAAACTACTCTATCCAACTATATTTGGCAACTAAAAAATAACAATATTTCTTTCAACTTAAAATGGCAAATAATTGAGACTTGCAAATCATATAAACCAGGAGATAAATTTTGTCCACTATGTACAAAAGAAACCCTAAAAATTTTAAAATATGAAGATATAAAAAATACAACCAAACTAGTAAATTCAAGACACGAGCTTCTGATATGTAATCATAAACGTTGGTTTAAATTTAATAAATATAAACCACCTTAAATCATTAAAAATTACTCATTAGTAAAAATAGATTACAATTTTTTTTTTTTTTTTTTTTTTAAATAAATTAAGTTAGACCAATTACCTCCCCTAGACCCATAAATCAAATAATAAATAAAGTCCATGACAATTATCTCCCCTTAAAAACTTGCAAAATAAATACTCTCTCTATATATATTAACTGTAGCGTCTTTAAATCAAAATACGCTAACGGAAACAATTTACTGCACGAGCGTCACCCTTTTAAAATTCATCATTCAATAAAATAAAAAGCTATAGCAAACATCTAAATGACTACTTTAAACACAGTTCCTGATTTCAAAAAAAGAAAAACTAAAAGGTAACTATCTCTATATATTTTTAAATCAAATTTATTATGTAAATTCAAAAATATATATTTTTCTACTCATTTCTTTCTATAACCTATATTAATTTTCTTATTAATTTTCTTATAAATCTTAAATCCAAACCTTTTATTTCAATTTTTTCAGATTCATCTGCCTTACTTTTAATGCTAGGTTTATTTATGGTGTCTTTTAAATTCAATAAAAATCCTCCTAAATTTGCTGATGAGGAGACCGTGCTTACCAAAAAAAACTATATATAATTATTCTACATAACTTCATGTATACCACAAATAAAAAGCACGGATTTCTGAAACGATCGTACAGATAATTGACTTTGTTGTTGTTCCTTCTTATGAAACTGATTTTTAATTTAATTAAAATTTGATTTTTAAATTTAAAAATTTTTTTTAAATTTTTAAATTGAAAATCACTTTACTTAATATATATATATATATATATATATATATATATATATATGATGGAAATAGTATTCCGACAAAATAGATTATTTCTATTTTGGCTTCTCGCATGTTGATTGGGCTTTTTCGTATAAAAAGCGAAACTAATTCAAAGTTAACAACGAATAACGTTCTCGGCATCGCGCCGGGAAACGTCCAGAAGCAATCAGCTTTGATTAATGTGGGGACAAAGTTCTCTTATATCAGACAGTTGCTAATCAATCTTGAAAATGGGGAGCTGGTTTCCCCCTCCCCAACATATGTTGGGGAAAAAAAACAGTCAAACCCAAGTTAACTGTTCTATTTGACCTCAATAATTAGGTCAAATAGAAGCAGCAGGGTTAACTTTTATTGCTGCCACCTGTCAATAGTTAAATAAATAAATTCAAACGTGTTCCTTTGTATGTCGCGGTGGCTCAGTGGTTAACGTCGCACGTTTTTTTTTTAACACTTTAATTTCCAATTTTGCCTCAAGGGTTCGATCCTCATACTCACCTACCAAAACTTTTTTTTTATTTTAGCCCCCCCCCCCCACCAGGAGTTTGGATTTACCCAAAACCATACACACCTCACCAACCGTACCCCCCCCCCCCCGCTAGTAACTAATAAACGCCCAATTCGGGCTCAAATATTAGACAATCTTGAGTGTTCGAACGACTGAAGTCGTGAACATTACAATAAATACTACTTGACTGTTTTATTTTATAATTTCTAGACAATGCCCATCCTTAAGTATTCACAAAGAGGCTTGATAATTATAATTAAATAATAGTTATACCTACAGACACTAGTGTTTCATGCTTATGCAATAATCAGTGTATATATATATTTTTTTTTTCAGGTTATTATTTCCCAGAGGTGACACAACCAACAAATTTTTAATGAGGTTCATACAAGAGTGCTCAATACCAAAGTAGAGTAAGCTATACTTTTTATTTGTTTTACATAAGCATATATATGTCGCTATACATTGATGAGCATGTTTCACTCTGCCAGTAACTACAGACCTCTTCAAGTGATGTTCCTATTTACAATGCCTCCCCACGGGACAGAGTTAGACACCAGGGTCGTTTTTTAATGTGGAGAAAAGGAACAAAAGTAAAAATTGTCTCAGTCGTGAAGGATTTCTCCTCCACTGAAAGAGAACAAGAAATTGAAGTGTAGATCTGAAGAACAGATACTACACTTTGAGATATTAAATCTTTTATTCATGTTAAAAATACAGTAAAAATCAACGATGAACAAAAACTTAGGCACATGGCCAACTCAAAAGGGGGGATTGTGGGGGTCGTTGGTCATCCTTGTCACTCCAGAACTAAACAAAATCAAAAGTTTCTCCCAGCTAGTATCTTCTTTCACCATAATACCGCATTCACCCTTTCATATTGGGGGACGTCCTACTTAACTCCCAGTTTTTAAAACATTTTTTATTGATGTGTAAAAACAAAAAAGATAATAAAATGGTACAATAATTCATTTGTGTCGAGGGCGGGGGAAGAAAAAACAAAAGGTGATTAGTAGGACCCTCCCAACCCCTTCTAGATGATAGACTGCCCGTTCCACTAGCTTTGTAAATGGAGAAAAGAAAATTTTGTGGGTAAGGGATGGGGATTAGTTTGTATTTCTTTCTCTCCAAGATGGGTAAAATTTAGAGGAAGGGGTTAAAACAAAAATTGCAGGTAAGAGGGGATGGAAATCTTGGAGGCTTCCTAATCGGGGAGGGATGGAACACACACTCAGCTAGCTGAGAGATTACTTGTTTAATTTTACTTTACGGAACTGCGTGTTCCACACCTAGGCGGGGAACACATATTCAAATTTGGCTCCTCTTCATACACACAGACTTGCTACATGTATCCATCTTCTGTCAAATGCCGCGCGATGCAGCCTTCTTCTATCACATCTGATCCTCACCCGTAGTTGGTGTTTAAAGAAAGCGATCAGATCTTGATCAGAAAAAGACAACACCCCCCCCCCCGGCAACCTTGTAGACGCGACGTCCAAATCACCATTCTCACCACGGCCAGGATCATAACGTAGACCATTTGTCTTTCCCGGCCCCACGTTGTCCACAACATTGGATACGGTAATTCGGCGAGGATGCTCAGGATCGATGCGAGCCGTCACTTCGCTGACATACGACCAGTAATGGCGGAGTTCGCGGCAATCGAAGAAAGCGTGATCAGTAGTTTCTACGGCCGTTGTCCCACAACGGGGACAATCAGGCGACTCCAAAAACCCGGAACTGCATTACTTTGATCTTGACCCGAAGGCCAAGAGGCCAAATTCAAGTGATGTTGCTTAAAAGTTTAAACACTAATTTTGTATAAGCAATATCACCTGAAGAGGTCTTTAATTACTTGTAACTGGCTGACCGAAACATGCTCATGAATGTGTAATGATATATATATGCTTATGTAAAACAAATAAAAAGTGTATATATATATATATATATATATATATATATATATGACAAAAGACTATATTCCAAAGTTCATGATGCTGACCATCTTATAATTTATTCCTTTAATTCAGTTGACATTTACAATTCTTGACAGTATCTGTTTCGTAGTGCAAAATCAATCACTAATTATTATATCAATCAGTGAATCTATTATGCCCTTAACTCATCAGAAGAAATATAGTCTTTTGTCATTTATTCACTATATTGCTTTGTAATTACATTGAGCTTCTTACATAAGGATTGGTATATATTATAAGAAAATATATTTCCACAAAAATTGGAAAAATCGGAAAATTTGGGGGTATTGGAATCAGAAAAATTGACGCCTATTTTCTGATGCCAAAACGATTCTTTTAATTGTCTTTGATTTTGTTTAAAGTAAAATCTTCCATTGCTGGTAATAATTATAAAATAATAAATATTTATTGATTTTAAATTGCCAGTAAAACTAAAATCGATAGATCACTCTCCACAAATGTATTTTGATGTTTAGGAAAATATCTGCATATTTAACGTGTGTTTTTTATGAAAATCGGGGAAGATAACAACCTTATTATTTAACTATAATTAGAGATTTATAAAGAATCGGAATTGGTAATTGTATCGGAAGCAGAAAAATTATTGGATCGTCCCATCACTAATATATATATATATATATATATATATATTACTTAATCAAAATATGTGGATCGTGTCTTTATTTCTTTTAAATTAGACAAAAATTCCTCTAAAACAGATGGGATAAATATCATGAAAATAAAAATGACATTCTGTAACGGCCTAATGAGTAAATATCTGTGTATGCTTAAAATATATCCTTTTTTTTCTTGTTTTTGTAAATCTTCCATTTTAACCTTTAACCGAATTATTTTGTCAACTCTTGGCAGCATTCGTCTGATCAGCCATTTTGTTTTTTCCAGGCAGAAATGACTTTGATTTCCATGGTTTCTAAGTAGAGCCAGGGCGATCTACTTCTGAGCCTTTTTTGACCGGGATAGGGACGGTTTATGCAAGTCCTAGTTTCAGTAGTTCTCTTGTTACGTCTAGAGTTTGATTTTTTTTTTTTTATAGTTTGATTTTTTTGTCCTAACTTAAAATTTTGTCAGAAAAGATTGTATATAAGGTACACTCCCCAAAGAAAAACAAATCACAAAAGAAATTTCAACCATCGAATGATTAATAAGATTAATGAGAATTGTGAATTTTTAATACGATTCTACAGCAAGTGGGCAAGTCTGACATAGACTGAAGCTTATTTGTATCAAATATCTTTAAGTTTATTGCAAAAAGGATTGTAAATTTTATTAACCATTCTATGGCTGCCATTTTTCAGAGTTATTTTGTACAGTCGCTTTTAACAGTAACAACGTTAATTTTTTTAAACTTTTTCTTTAAAGTAACTATTATACATATGCCCCTCATTAACCCTAAGTCTGAGATGATGATCAGGACTTTCAGAATTGGAGTATTCTTGGTTTAATACTGGTACCAAAAATTACATGTTTCTCAGTTTTTCAGCGATTAATTTTAATGATTGTTTTGGAAAGTTTTCATCTGCATAACTATAAAAGCTGTGCTTCAGAAAATAAGTTCTGATTGCAACACTAACCTTAGAAATTTGCCTAAAATTCGAGTTGTATATACCCACAATCCTCAAGTTATTTAAAAAAAATGATTGTCAGTTTCCTATTTTGTTCAATTTCCATTTCTGGTATCCTTTGTGTAAATGTAAATATTTCTGAAACTACAAGGGTAATTCCATATTGAATAATCCAGAAAAATGTCATCGCTACCTCTCAGATTTTCATTAAACTTTCCCTAGTTATTGGTATAATAAAAACTAGATAATCCTGAAAACTTGAGCTTGTCACTCCAAACGGTTTCCAAAATAATGCATATTGCAAACGGCCACAAAATTGCAGCATCAGAAAATTGGATATTTGTATATGACATGAATTCTAGACTAGTCAGAACGTTAAAAGTACATACAGACAAGATTCTTTTTGCACAAGGAATCCAAAAAGTCACTTAAAAAACAAACAAATTGTTTATGAGTTACAGTCCTGAATTGTTGAGATGAGGATTGATTATTCATATTATTTGGATTTTTCAAACTACTGTTGTTATATTGAGTGTTATTTGCAGACCATTTCAATCAATGTAACTCTCAATCTTATTCAGGTGTATCTTGTCGAACTCCTGAATCATTTTGCTGAACTTGAGAATCTACGCGGAATTTCAAACGGAACTTTGTATTTAATTTACGGGTTACGAGGAGTGAGGGTGTTTAGCACACTCTCGTTCCATCAGCCATGACTGGGTAGAAGTTCTAAATCATTCGCAATTGCATTTTTAGGTCTCCGACAAAGGACAAAAAAAGGACAAAATTGGAAAAATCGGAAAATTTGGAAAATTTGGATTGAACCTTCAACCTCCAGAAGAGTATAACTTTACAACGGAATTTTACCAAGTACTCTATCAATATGTCACACATCCTTGCAAACAATTCTAGTACGAATTTTAGAAGCATTAAACTTATTTTATTCCTAGATGTAAATATAGTAATAATATGCAGTAATAAATAATATTTACATCTAGAAAAAAAAATAGATTTAAGAAAGTCAGAGTTGTGCAAATAACAATCAAGATGAGAATACTTTGAAGTTATATATGTTTGTGTAAATTTCGTAGTGGGATAACCAAGCCTCAAAATATTATGTGGACCTATTTCTGTGTATTCTAGATAGCTTGAACTTTTTCTCATCCCAAAATAAAGCGTTGTTCTTTTCTCATCAAATTTAACTTGAAAAACGGATATTTCTTTTCTTGTTGAGACACGTTACACCATACAGTGTTGTATGTTTCCATTGAAGTATAGGTAAACCCAAACCCAAATTTATCACAAAATTCATTTTGTTATAGAAAATTTGGAGTTATTTATAAGGTACATCATAACATGTTTTTAAAACATCAAGTCGACAGCTGTTCACGAATGAAGTTTTTGCAAACACAGCAATTGTTTTATCATAATCTTCATCACAATTGCTATAGCAACATAGCAGCTATCATCACTTTCTAGCCAGTTGAATGATTTTCGTGGATCACATTACATGAATTGGACATCTGTATCACTTTGTTCCTAATCAACTTTGTTCACCAAATCGATCCACCATAATGAATTCTAAATGCATGTAAAATGATGGAGCAATGTTGCCAATATCAACTAGAGTTGGATTTTTGATGTTATGGATGTCTACGTTAGCCATCATTACAGCACAGTTTATGTCCAATTTGTGATGCTAACTAGCGAATGAAATGATAACTGCTTCTTGTAACGAGTATCGTTTTACCTTCTTCAAACCTCTTCTTCATTTCCTATCTCACTTCGACTATGTCTTCTTCTTTGTCAATGCCAAAAATATAATCGATTTCATTTCTTCCTGGCATTCTTCCTGCGCTGCATGATAGTCCCAGAATTTCGTTGTTGAGTAGTCCCTGCAAACTTCGTTTTGCAGCATGGCATTTCACCGTTCCACCAATTCCATCACTTGATGATTTCTGATGACTAGTTGCGAAGAAAATCCGCTTTGATGGAAAAATCCTATTTATGAGAACATAAATTAAGTTTTGAAATTTTTGTACGACTCACCAGAACCATCAGAAACATAATAGATCTTTGTGATGTTCAGGTATTCTACCTGTTGTGTCTGAATCTTGCAAACAAAACTTGTGTTATCATCTGAAATGAAACCGGAAATACCATATAGATGAGTACAGAACACAATTTACAATACTCTTTGTGCCAAGGGAAACTTTGGATCTCGGATCACATACTGGACTTCCCCTAACATGAAAATCTTGTTCACACTGAAAGATTCCTTCATCAATTTCACAGATCTTGCTTAGGCTTTCATCAAATATGGATGCAACAAGATCTGTTATCTTCCACTGGCAATAATGTAATTCAAAATCTATATCTCAATGATTTGGCTCATCATCCAGATGCACTTCCTGGACATAAATCACAACGATGCAACACATTTGTTTTGTTATCTGTGTCACGTACAACTTTCTTGATTAGGTCTTTGTATACTCCCAGTCAATCGCATCAACCAGATGAGTGCAAACAGAATGGGTATCTGATGATCCAGTAAGAATACACCATTTCGATTTTCGAGTGTCTAACTTGGAAAATCCAATTTTTATATTGAGATATTTCGCTCGGAATACATTGAGCAGTTCTGATAGATTGCACAGCACAAATCTCTTTTGTTTGTGCATATTTTCATTAACGCTCAGAGAGTAGAAAGTGAATGTTGCATTTACTTTCGGCAGCCTTGTAGTGCTCACTTTTCTTATTTTGCCCTTTAGTTCTCACATTCCATGAGCAATGTTTCTCACAAAGAAGGAAAAATTGCGATTTTCTGGGTTGGAATATATCAATCTAACACTTATCATTGGCTAGTTTTTAACCTTGAAGTATTTTTTTATTTTTAGTTCCTTACATCAAATGGCTTCATGCTTTGTATGGCGCGATTTCTGTAAAAAAGACAAAACAAAAAGAACCATCTGTCGATTGCATTTGTCATCTTTATAGAAACTTTGGGCTAGATCGAAAGTTTATTGTTGAAGCATCTTACCATTTTTTTTTGTGCAAGTTTTACTAGAATTCCATGAACCTTCTTAAATTCACAAACAGTTCAAACAAGATATTTTCTTACATCAAATTGTTTTGATGTGTACTCTTGTGTCCAGCTGTTGAGGATCAGTGTCAGCATCTGAATGTTAAGTTATGAAGTAGTCTTCAATTTCTTCCTCTTTGCATCATACAGCTTCTCTAACTTCATCTTGTCTCACTTTCCTAAAAAACTGAGACAGTGGTGTCCAGTGCATTCTTGTTAACGTCATACACTTCCAACAATGATGCGTTTGTAAGTGTTAATAACATTGTCCAATTTCAACTTGGTGTTTGCAGCACAACTGTATTGCAGTACACCATATTGGTTTACTGAAGACATGCCGACCATTTCCAAACTAGAATTGAGACATTTTCTTTTTGTCTTATTCTACTTTGCATCCAAAGCATCCTCATCAATGTCATCCATTGGAGTCTTCTCCACATCTGTGTCGAAGGAAATTGCATTGGTCTTGTTTTTATAAGTAGTTGTGCACTGACAGCAAAGTATGTGATCTGGCTGAACATTGAAATTTCCAGGGTAATCTTTTTCAATCCTTGAGCTTATTATCTATGCAGTTTTAATATACCACAACACTTGGTTGTATGTCACTCAAAGACTTGTTTATGGTGCATATCAATAGTCAACATGCTGACACTACCATATTGCCACTGCTTTTACTACAGTGAAGAATGATTGAACTCGGGTGGGGGTGGGGGAGGCACTGCTACTTTTTCTTTTTTTCCGAGAATATGAAATTCATTAGCGGTTCTCAGATCATAAGAAGATAACATGCAACATCTGTCATTCCCAAATGGTCACCCATTTAGTACTGGCTAGGATCCATGTTATTTAATTTTTTAGATTACTTTAATTCTAAAGAGAAAATATGTTTTATTAAACCATATTCAAAACTTTACAAAGAGTAATTAGCGGTTCTCAGATCATGAGAAGATGACATGCAACGTCTATCATTTCCAAATGGTCACCTATCTAGTACTGGCCAGGATCCTTGTTGCTTAACTTTTTAGGTCACTTTAATTTTAAGAAGAAAATATGTCTCATTAAACCATATTCAAAACTTTACCAGAAGTACAGATGTGCATTATGTGTTGGGTTCAAGTGAGGGTCAGTCAAATGTCCTTCATTATTGGGAAACATCATATTAAAAAAAAATAGCATGAATGCATATTTCTTTTGTGTTTTTTATAGTCACCATTTACTTGGACACAAGGTCCGTATATTTAACATGGGGGAACAACCAGCTCTTTGGTAAAAAGGTTTTCTAAATCGAAACAATAAAAAAAAAGAAAGAAAAAAAATGCCAAACAACACACATGTATATGCATGCACACACTTTATGTCCAAACTTTACAGACATCCTGCATAAGAAAATCATTAAAAACATTTTTTTTTCTCAATAATAGAAAACTGTAGCTTCTAGTTGATAACTGAATAAATATTTTGAAAAAAAAAAAAAAAAGTTAACAAAGATTTCAAGGGCTGGTTCACCTGAACATTTGCCAAATAAACTTGTATTGCCAGTGAATTAGTTGGTCTGAGTGCAATACAATAGTTGGATGAATTAGAAAGGAAAAAACAAAGAACCTTTCTATAGTTTAGTTGGTCTCAAACGGGGGGGGGGGCGAAAGGGAGGAGCTATTCGATAATTGTAAAGTGGAATCATTGTGATCTTTATGAAGCCATCAGTCCAGCATTTAAGCTTTTCTTTGTGCTAGAAAAATTAGGCCATGTTTTTTTTTGTTTTTTTTCTGTGTGTGTGTGTGTAATGTCAATATTAGTCTGTGCATAGCATTTGTTTTTGTCTGTGCATTTGTTACAAACTCCGATAAAAAAAGGTCTTAAATAACACTGAATATACCATTTACTGTACCTACAATGATGATGAAAGTCACTGATGGCCATTTAAAAACTGTCTGGGCAGTTCTGTCTGCATTCCTCGGTAGGGACGCTTCAAGCAGTAAGCAATAAGTTTACTCCAGACAGACTGAGAGGTCCTCCTAAGACTAACCAGAACCATATCTCAGCCCGACAGATAGATGCAAGATCATCCTCATACCCACAAATGGCCAAGACTCTGTTGAGGATGTATCTTAGACTGCTATGAATAGTTAAAATAATTTTCTTCAAAAGACTTTTTTTTTTTTAAGAAACAGTTAGTATAACTATGTCATCATGATAACACAGCTAACATCCCCTTCTTTTCTATCATCTCAGCCACAGCTGTCTAATGTAAAAATGGTGAAATTTACAATGATTAAAATGAAATTGACCCCTATACAAAAAAACGACTGAATTCTAATTGAATGATAAAATTTGCATCCCCCCCCCAACCTTTTCCTAAATAAATTAAATGCAGCTCATTACACTTCTACTATTAATCTACTAAATTTCATAAAAATCTTAACAATACTTTTTGAATCGATGAGTACATTTAGTTTAAGGATGTGCTGGGAATGCAGTATAATCACTAGAGTTAAGTGGTATGGAGCCTGGCTAATACTAAATGGTTACCATTTCGAAATGCTAGACACTAAGTCATCTTCCCATGACTGGGTTATACATACAGATGGGGAGCGTTTGTAAATTTCATATTCCCTCTAAGGGAGCAAACCAGCAAGCTGTTGGAGTCTTTTGTTTCTCTCGAATCTGTGTTTTGAGTTGTTCAATTATTTATTGAAACCACTGTGCACCCACTTGTCAATCGCCAATGTGAGAGACGATAACATTGCTAAAACTGAATAGAATAGAAGGTGAAAGAGAAGGAGACCACGGAAACAGCGGTGGGGTCGATAACTTTTGTTGAGCAGGGTAAGCACGTGGTCGCACACAGATTCAGTATCACTTTCACTAATATCTTTGGGAAACGTATGAGTATGTCATCTTTCAATTATGATAAGATTTTTAAACCTTGGTAAGGCAAGTACCTGAGAGAAGAAAAACTTTGAAATAACACAGATATCTTACTGGCTGGGGCAGTTTGTCCATGCCGACCAGAAAAATATATTGTATAAGAACTCAAATGTGGAGGAAAAAAAACATGAAAGAGTTCACTGAGTTTCTTGTGTCGACTAATTCATAGCATTATTGTTGGAGGAAACACATGTGGTTTGCATTTCTTAAAAAAGTCTCAAAGAATTTCAAACGGTGATAAGAATCATGATAAATTCAACTCGCACCATACAAAGAATCTATTGTTGGTATTTGTGTGTGTGTGTGTGTGTGTGTGTGTGTGAGAGAGAGAGAGAGAGAGAGAGAGAGAGAGAGAGAGAGAGAGTATATTTATTTATTTATTTATTTATAATCATATAGAAACTACAAAAAATATTTTTGTTCTTTAACTGGAAGAATTTAAAGAGAAGAAAAAGAATTACTTCCAGACTTCGTCAATTTCTTTATAAAACAAACAAACAAAAAACAGTTACATGCTTGCTTGCAAAAGAAATTTTTCATTTTTGCAACATTATATATATATATATATATATATATATATATATATATATATATATATATATGAGTTTTATGACTATAAAGAAATAGGCAGTCACGATTATGGTCACAATTCAGACTTTCATAATACTAAAATTTCATATCAATAAAATTTTCATGACAATATAAAAGTACAGGGTGGAACAGTAAAATTGTCGCACTAGAAAAGACGACATGATTCCATTTCTGTTTGATAAAACCGTTTTTTTTTGTTGCAGACCATCTACTAGTTGGCCAGTTGTGTACAAATCCCAAGAGCAGTAGGAGTCTTCTATTATGTCTGAAAGTAACACAATGTTCATCGAGAGACATTGGAGATGCGCCTCTGTACAACTCATGCTCTCTACCGATCCAAGTTATGACAACCTTGAAATGCAAATACGGACGGTTCAACACTTGAGGCCACAGCTCAACAAAGTTTCCGGCCACAGTTATAATCTTTTGTGTGGTTTCAAAGTGAAGACCACATCGTGCCACCTCACATCTTCAAAGTCGGCTTGAAAGTCAACACCAAAATGGATGGATGTGCTGAAGAGTGAGGCGATCCCCTGGTGCAATCATTTGGCTGCTGGCAGACCGTAAGTGTGGCAGCAAAACTCAGTGCCGGCCCGCAAGTTCAAAGAAATCTAGGCTTAGCTTCAGAAAGAGTGCTAGGACTTTGTACCTTTCTCTTACTGACCCTCTCCTTCCCCGACCTGAAACTGGCGGATTACTTTGTTTGATCATACATTGAGAACATCACCAACATGACCTCCCACGACATCAAAACCAGCCTGATCGCTGCCATCGGCCGAGTATTTGCTGAGCTCCTGTCGATGCTTGTGGAAAAGTCATGCTCCCAGTTCTGGACCCCTATCAAGGCGCTGATTGAGGCTGAAGGCAGCTACATTAAATAGATGTCAGCTCTACTACATTAATCAAGTTACTTGAATTGATATTTTCAATAAAAGTTTTAAAATAAAGCTGTAGTGTTGTTTTCTTTAGGGTGACAACTTTATCATTCCATTCTGTATGTTATTTTTTTTTTTCATTTTACTTCAGTTACAGTCCTCAGAAATCCAGGTTTTTTCACCCCTTTTCTATTCACTTAGTTACAGTAAGGAATTCCCCTCAAAATCGTATGAAACTAAACGTTGATTAACTCGTACATAGTATAATAGAATGTGGTTTAACATTAAATAAGCCCAAATGATTTGATATGCCTTAAAAGCTACTAATGCCCGAAAGTATCCTATACCTCTATAAGGCCACCATTTTCCCATGTATGGTATTGTTGTCATATTTGAGCTGGTGTATCTGCTACTAGTCTCTCACTCCTAGACAAGGTTCAAAAGAGAGTCACCAACCTGATAGGTCCTGAACTGTCATCTAAGCTTCAGCCTCTGTCCCATCGACGAAATGTAGCATCCCTCTGCATGTTCTACAAGTGCTTTAACAGTGAATGCTCCGATGAACTGCAAGCACTTGTACCCCCTCGACGTAAATACCCTGACAAACCCGACAAGCTGCAAAATCCCACCCCTTCACAGTTGAGATCCCTAGATATAAGAAAGCCTTCTACTCCAGTAGTTTCTTCCCCAACTGTGCTGACGTGCAGAAGTTCAAGTGCAACATGAACCGACATCTTGCTGCCCAACTCCCCACATAGTACCTCTGTAGCTTATGTCCCTCATAGTAGCCCCCCTACATCAAAGTGGTTGTTTGGGGTGAAAATGTAATTAAAAAAAAGAGAAAAAAAGTGATAAACCAAACCAGCAAGTTAATTTATTTCAATAGGAAATTGTTTATGTAATGAAACTGGAAACTCAAAACTGGGGTTGATGTGCCATAAAAGAAATGAAACCAAGCCAAACAAGAAAAACTGACTGATATGCCTTTCTTTTTGTTTATTTCTACCTCCAGAATGTTTGTAAACATTAACAGATGTGAAACTCTTGATGAGTTTAGTTAAATCCTGCTTCTGATCACATGGTTTACGTAACTAGCTAAGAAAAAAACTAACTCAGACTTCAGATAACACAAGTTGTTCTCAAAGAGAAATTTTTGATGATGGCCTGTGCGACTACTCCTAGTGAGTAAATAATAACTATTTTTTTCATTGAAATGAAGTAAGATGACACAGTTTTACAAGCAACATATGTTTCGCAATGTGTAACTGCCATACTGAGATTTTTCTCTTTTTTTTTTTATAAAAGATTTATCAACTGGGATTGGTGGGTGTCTCATAGTGGGGTAATTGCTATCAAAATGAATCTAGCAGAGCATTTAATATGGGCAGGTCAATACGCACTAGGTGATACCCAACACCTACAACAAATGTTAAATATCTAGATTGTCAATTACAAAAAACAAAAACAAAAACAAACAGCATAGTCTTATGTTTTTGCATTTTTAAGATGAGGATTGGAAGTTAATATTATTTGGATTATGATCCATGGCATAACGGATAAAACATTAGATAAATTCAGTTGTAAAGTGACACTCTTCTAGTAGTTGAAGGTTCAATCCTCAGTGCGGGTGACACTCAAAATACAATTGCGAATTACTTAAGACTTCTCCCTGTCTGTTGATGGAATAAGACAAAGCTATAACCGTGTATCAAAAAAAAGAAAAAAAAAGGTTTCACTCGTAATTATATACAGATTCGTGAGTTCAAGAGAAAGATCCCCAAGTTGAACAAAGGACACGGGAAGAAGTTTGGAGATTACATCATGCAAAATTTTGTGAAATAATAATCCAAATAATCTACAAAAAGTCTTTTCTTTTAATTTCTTTTTATTTTTATGAAAATGGGGATTTCAGTTTTATATAGAAAAGCATTTGTTCACAATTTTTAGTGATGTTAATAGTAAATTGTAGCCATTACAAGGCTGATTTTGGTTTTCTTAGTTTGAATTGTGTTATTAAATATGGCAGATCAAGACATAATATTATCACTTCATAATATTTGATTTTCTTAGCTATATATATATATATATATATATATACACACACACGCACACACAACTCTCTTCTTAATCTTCATCAATGATCTCCCAAATCACATTCTTAGATCATTCGTAGACATTTATGCCAACGACACCACAATCTATGGCAACACTTCAAAGGCCGACAATGACTAAGATCTTTCTGATTCTCTCTCTTCTGATCTTTAGCACGTGATGTAATAGGGAAAAAGATGGCTGGTTAATTTTAATTCATCTAAAACTAAGCTTCTCTCTTTTCATCATAATCACTCTGACCCCAATTGAAATGAATGGCTCTCCTCTCGGGAAAGCTCTATATCTTGACAAGCTTCTGAGACTGACCTTCACTCTTGATCTAAAATGGAACACGTACATCAAATCTGTTGCCAATATCGCTGAAAAAAAATGGTTGGATCATTCTACCGCTCCAGTAAGTATCTCACTGCCAATGCATCAAGTACATCATAAAATGGAATATTGTTGGCACATCTGAGCAGGAACTTGTTTTGAAAGAGTTCAAAACCGGTTTTTAAACTGAGTGGGTGATGCTCTTTTCTCTTCCCTGCAACCTCTTTCTCACAGAAGACGTTACGAGCCTGTCTCTGCTCTATCGTTATTTTCATGGCAAGTGCTCGTCTGAGCTCCAATCTCTAGCCCACCCTTGACAAACTTACACAAAAAACACTCAACTAGCTAAAATAGCTAGCAATAATTTTCTCCGCTCTCTATCTGTGCCTAAATCTAAATGCAGATTCCATGAACTAGAACTACCTGCATGTGGAACACTGTTCCATTGGCCTGCTTCCTGGCCGATTACAATATGGTAGCCTTCAAATCCAATGTAAACAAGTGGTTGTTGAGCCGTCCCCTTAAATAATCCAAATTTTAATCAATCTACACAATTAACGATTACTAAACTAACACCTTATACTCATTAACCTTTATTCTCGAGTGGCCTTTGAGCCTTGATAAGTGGTGACTCCCTTGTTAAAAAAAAATCGCTCCAGAATCCCCAATCATAATCGTCATCTGTTTTACATGCTGGCAATAGTGGATGGCTTTTAGAAATTGACTTTGAAACTAACTTTTCTCTGGCCAGGTTTTTATTTATCCCGCTTTCTCTCAAATCTTAAAACTGCCCACCTGTGGAACTCTGTTCCACTCACTTGCTCTCCAACTAACTACAGCATGGTCATCTTCAAATCCAATGTAAACAAGTTGAGCCGTCTCCTTGAATAATCAAATTCTACCCAATTTCCACTATCAGTGACCACTACGCTGTTGTCTCAGTGATCACCGTACACTTATTAAGCCTTATCCTCGAATGACCTTTGGGCCTTGATAAGCGAAGACCCCCTTATAAAAAAAAACCTTCCTTATCACTTCCTCCCATGTGTCATGTTTTACTTGGCTTTTCCCTGCCAACTGACCCTGCCACCTCAACTGATCTACATCTACTAACTAAGCACTATCTTTGTATTTTTATGCAGCCACATCTAATTTTGTTGAACGCTTCCACAGCCTTAATCCTCTCTTGCTTCTGCCAAAACTATTTTATGATGAAACCCGAACATAATTAGGTTTTGGTATTTTTTTTAGATTAGCGTTGATAATTTATATTATTTCAGTTATTCAGACTACTGTTCTCATCTTCGGTGTTACTCTCACAATATTTCGGCTGATGTTGTAATGTTGTCCGAGAACCAACATTGTAGCCTCAGTCGCAAAGGAGACCAAGAATAGAAAAGAATTTCAACATTTTTGTCGTACAATAACATTTATTTCCTCATTCTCTCGTTGCTGATGTGACCTCTCTCTCACTTGATCATCTTCTCGAATGTGCTCACAAATGTCATCCACATCTCTGTGCTCTTGAATGTGCTCCACATCTCTAATGTGATCATCTCTTTCTCCGTTTTATAATCTTTTTCTTTATCGATGGCGTCATTTCGCATACACGCATCCATACTCTGTTACAGTGTAACCTCTGATCTTCTTCATCTATGTGTCATTGAAGGACTTGTGTTACAATGGATAAAAATGCTAAGTAATAATCAGTTCTAAGTGACAGTATTCTGAAAGTTCAGTCCTCAGTGTGGGCGATACTAAGAATACATTTATGAATTACCTAAGACTTCTACCAGATCACGGCTGATGGAATGAGGACAAGCTACCTACATAGATTAAATAAAGGGTTCCATTTGAAATTCTGTACAGATTTCTAAGTTAAGCATACGTGTAGAAGATTAGAGGTTACATCTGCTGAAACGTTGTGAGAATCATATCCAAGATAAAAACAGTAGTCTGGATAATCCAAATAATACAAACCAACTTATCTGCAATCCAGTGTGTGAATTCTTTCCCCTTTGTCAGAAACATTGCCCATGGAATGTGAGTGCTAAACAAAGAGAATAGGAAAGCAAGAGTTATGAGGCTCCGAAAAATAAACCCAAGGTCCACCTTCTACTCTCCTTGCCTGCTGCCCTAGAAAATCAACATAAAAAATCTTGTTTCTATCGAGATTTGAATCTTTAATAGATTAGGGTTAGTAGCAGTAGCCGGAAGAAATGTATTATTCTGTCTGGCTGATATATAAATTCTAATTTGTAATCTCATGTACGCCCTATTTGGTTTTCGGGAATATATTTGCATATAGTTTTAAGAACGGAAGGATATCAATATTTACTACTGTCCATAGTGTGTTTGTGGGTAGACGTGTGTGTGTGTGTGTGTGTGTGTGTGTGTGTGTGTGTGTGTGTGCGCACCTCCATAATCTTGATGAGTCTAAAATCAAATTCAATTTATTCTTCTGTGACCTTTTCTGGTTGAACGAGCCTTTGTGTGTGAGTGTGTGTGTGTGTGTGTGCGTGTGTGTGTGTGAATAGACATTTTAAATGTGTTTACATAAACATCTAAAACACAGATGTTTGACTTATTTCCAACTATTCTTTCTGCTATATGTTCCCAGGACTTGCTGCTAAATTCGATATTCAACTTTTTTACAAATGGTTCAGTGGAGATATTTCCACACTCCATTGCATCACATCTTACATTAACCATCCCCCAGCAGAACTTTACAACTAAATGTCGGGTGACTCACACTCTCTACTTCTGTGTAGAAGAAAGTGCACTTGTTGTCATTGCTGAGACCATTCATCTTCTTCAAATCATTAGTCATCAAGTCTTGTTCATTTATTTTTATTTCCGACTATTATTCTCATCTTTATTAGTTGTTGTCTTCATCTTTATTGGTTGTTGTTTTTCACAATGTTTCGGCCAACTATTCCTCTGGCCTTCGTCAGGTGGTAACCGTGACGGATAGGAACTTCAAATCTCCTAACTGCATTCTCAGCAATCACTGGTATCCGTAGTTGTTGTCGTCTCACCACGTTTTGGCCAAGTAAACCTCTGGCCGACTTTGGGTAGGATTGAAACCGCTATCTTCAGACAATGTCTATCTGGAACCGTAGAGATTCAATGTCTCTATCAACTGCAGAGGAATAGTTGGCCAAAACATTGTGAAAAACAATAACCAATAAAGATGAAGACAGCAACTAATAAAGATGAGAATAATAGTCCGAAATAAAAATAAATTAATATATATAATGCTCATCTCAAAAATGAATTCCAATTAAGGAATAATATATATCAAGTCTTGTATTATGATTCTCTCCTGATCACAAGTGGAGTGATCCTCTTTTTAGTCTATAAAGCCTTCCTTATTTGTATAGTTCCGAGTTAATTCACCCAGAAAATACTTGGTATGTTGTTAGAAGGCCCATTCTTCCATATTTTTTTTTTTTTTGCAATAAAAGGTCTTGGTGTATATTTGGCGACTCTTTTGGGTTATTTCCATAGCAAGCATGTTATGTATTTCTGTCTCATTTGTAAGACAGTCATGTCCAAAATGTTTGGCGAATTTATATATGTGTGCATTTTTGTATTTATTTTTCTATATGCATTTGATTATTGTGTGTTCATTTATTTCTTTTGCACTGATGACAATGTATGAATTTATGTGCAATTTTATAGATTATAGACAGAGTATTTGTCTGTTATTTTGGGATATATATATATTGCAATCATGAGAAGAAAACTTTTATTATTCACTAGCCTGGGTGTTTGGAGGTGTGTGTTGAGCAAAAAAAAAAAAAAAAAAGTTGTAGTAGGCAGATAGGCTCGAACCCGTGATGCGAAGGCAGAAAAGAAAGTAAAAAAAATGAAAATTGCAAATGCAAAGAAAAAAAAAAAATAGGAGTAGTAAGCAAGCTCGACGAACCCATAACACGCTAGAGGAAAAAGTGGTGAAAAAAAAAAAACTGTCTTAGTGATGTGCTTATCGTGGTTGTGACGTCATGGGTGGTTGAAATAATACCTTTTAAGCAATGTCGTGAATGTGAGGGTTGAATGGCTTGCAAAAAATGTCAGCAAAAAATCGATCCTCTCTGTAGAAAATTGCCCAGGAATTTATGTTTTTGGCCAATTTTTCGATATTTGTCGTCCGAAGGGTCGAGCTTCAAAATTATACCAATCTCGTGAAAATCCCTTGCCTCTGTCGAAAGTTTTAGGCATACATACATACATATATACATACATACATACATACATACATACATACATTTAAACAGAGAGGTGAGATTTATATTATAGATGATTAAAAGTAAAATATGTAAAACATGTTTGTTTTTTTTAAAAAGGGGAGGAGAAGAAAAAAAATTGCTTTATTTTAATCACTCCCCTGTTTCTTTGTTTTTTTTTTCCCCCCATAACCGAACGCAATGTAACTTTATTTTAATAATGTACATATTTTTTATTTCTCCTTTTTAAATCCCTCGATATTGCTTTGAGAAAGTGAGGGTGAAACCGGTCAGCTGACTCTCCTCTTTATTTTTTTCTCCCACCCCCTTTTTTTAAAAACATGTTTTACAGATTTTACTTTTAATCATGAATAATAAAAGTCTCCTCTTCATGATTGCAATATTTAAGTTTTGTACTCCCCAAAGAATCATGATATGTATACAGGGTGGAATGATAAAAATTTTTGAGATGCATGGTCAACCGAACACACAGACACAAACATATGCATACATGAATCATTATCGAAGGTAAATACATGCAATAAGAGAGAGGGGGAAGAGTAACTTTTTACAGACTATGTGTAAAATAATAGTGAACAGCAGTTCAACAGCTGAAAAGAAACTAATACAGTGATTTGAATCTTACACACACAACTGTAATGACCTAAGCATTAAATGAACTTGACAGCGGACAAAATAATATGTTTGTTAGTGATGCTATATTTTAATTTTAGTAACCGTTCATTTATAAAGGGAAGAATTGGATTCCAGAATATGAGAATTTTCAAGGTTCAGCCAATTAGAATAGACAAACTTTGGCGAGAGAGCCTTTATTATTTATGAATCAGAAACTGGAAATATTATGGTAGGTCTATGCATTCTTGAGCCAGTTATGGTTGGTGTAATCATAGAATCTGTGGAATATGTAGAATTTGTGCCAGTGACAACTAGTAGGAATGGTAGGACTAAATATTTAGAGGGAAAAATAGGGACTTCTTCCTCTATAGATGTTGCGATTGTAATGGTGTTGATTGTAGGATGCAATGTAATATTTTGATATCAGGACTAAATGTGTCTATAATGGTGTTCGAAAGCTACATAAGATAGTGGCTTTGTATGTGACATCTGTTGTGGTAAACCTACACTATTTTGGTCCAGGGGAATTTCTGCAGTCATTTTATTATATATGGAGATAAGTTGATTATAACTTTTAAAAACAAAATATCTCACTCCTGGTGCAATACTCTACCTATATAAGAGCTAAATATGTTCTAAGATGGAGTACTATTGAGAAGCTGCTAAGAGTACCTTTTCCCGCATTGACAGGGTACGAAACTGTCTTTGAAATCCAGTGGCGAAGATCTCTTCACCTCCCTCCTTCCTCTTTCTTACAGAAGAGACATTGCGAATCTATCTCTGATCTATCCCTATTTTTATGATAGGTGCTCGACTGAGCTCCAATCTTATAAAATATTTGTAAAAAAACCCACTCGTCTAGCTGCAACAACTGTTAACAATTTCCTTCACTCTTTATTTGTGCCTAAAACTGAACGAAAATTCTGAGCAGAGTTTCTTTACTAGAATTGTCTATCTATCGAACAAAATACTGTTGGGTTGCTTCCCAGCTAAGTATAACATGGTCGTTTTCAAGTTTAATGTAAATAAATTCTTGTTGAGCCGTCCTCTTATATAATTAAACTCTACCAAAGTTCCACCATTACTGATCATCATAGTGTTGTCTCACTGTTTATCTAACACTCATTAACCCTTATCCTCGAGTTGTTTCCGGGCCTTAATAAGTTATGTTCCTTAAAGAAAAAAAAATTGCTTACTTCTATTTACATTTTTTTCTTTATTCATAAGCTACCATCTTTTATTTTTATTATTTTCCCGTGTCATCTGTTTAAACTCAAGTTAATTTTGCCGGAAGTTGAAGGAATACATTTTGATTTTTTTTTTTTTCGTTCCTCTCTGAGTCAGATTAGTTTATCCCAAAGATACTTCGTTTCCCTCCTCCTTCCAGGCTGCATCAGAACGAAAGAATTTAGTATGTATACCTCACCTTGCATTTCTGATAAGACAGAAACATTGCAAGAGCGTCGTTTTTGGCGACCTGCCATTGTGAAAACTTTTCTGCGATTCTAAGAAGCCATTTTTAGATGCGTCCAATCGACACTAGGATAAACTTTTTTTTCTGTCACGTTTGAATTTTTGGTACTTGTTTACTTTGGCGATCTTTTAAACCAACACATTTCAGGTGAAAACATTATTACGTACTTATGTGTTGTAGTAAAATTAGTACAAATTCCAAAAAATTCTGAAAAATGATCCAGTAGATGTGCTAGATGTATTTTTAACAAAACATCGGCCACAGTTACGTTCTGAAATACGTTAGTTTAAAAAAACAACAAAAATTAATTTAAGTCAATTTAATTCAAGAGTTATCTCCCTTGTTTCTCATACAGAATTGGTCACACAACTCTTCCACATTAAAACATAAAATAAAACTCGATAATTCAATAAATTCTATTTTTACTTGTAATTATTTTTCTACTGGATCATTTTTCGTAATTTTGGGGATTTAATATATTAATTTCGACATGACACGTAAGTACGTAATAAGGTTTTCACCTGAAATGCGTTGGTTAAAAAAAAAAAAACACTAATGTAAAAAAGTACAGAGGGTTTTTTTTTCAATAGCTTTTAATATTTTGAAAAGGTACATGTTTATTGTAAATTGTCAGGTTCAATTTTGAATTTGGGGTTTTGTTGGTTTGTAACAAATATAATTTTGAAATGTTACTTTATTTGGCCTGTCATGCTTAGATTTGAAATATTTTTTATCTACCATGCTTAAGTTTTAAACAAATGTCATGCCTAACTTTTAAAATGACACTTTTTTTTTGACCCACCATGTTTAAATTTAACATCGTATTTTTGTTGCCAAATGTTCGGATTAAATGGACGCATCTTCAAAATGGGCATTCTTTTTATTCTTAACATATGCGTTTAGTATTTTTGTTTTTACTGTTCGTTCTCAAAATGTAATTTAATTTAATCACTGAAGAATGTGCAAAAATATTCACACCCACAAATAGATTTTAATTAATTAAAATAATATTGAATCGTTGGAATAGTATGAAAGAAATAGGAAACCACTAGAAATTATCTTCTATATATATAAAAGCGAAAATGTATGTATGTATATGTGTTCGCTTTTTCTGTATGTCTACAAAAGATTTTTTTCAGAGAAGCGGTCGCTCGCTTCACAACTTTTTAAAACTTTTTATATTACATATAAATCGTAATATCTCACAGTTAACAATGAAGCTCACCTGTCTATTTAATTTGCTCGATTTCGGGAAGATAAATATTCAATATTTGTCGCTCGCCGCATGTGGGTTAGTCTTTTTCCTATAACATCTTGGGGGGGGGGGAAGCGCTCAGCAGTAAATAAATACTATTCCGCAGTCAAATTTGACCTCATTAACTCATTAAAACGGGCACCTGCTAAATCCAACTAATTAAATAGATTCAAACATCTCACGGTGGGGCAATGGTTAACATCGCACGTTTTTTTTTCACACTTTAATTTACAACTTTGCCTCAAGGGTTCGGGTTCGATCCTCATACTTACTTTTTTTTTAACCCCCCCCCCCAAACACCCGGGCAACGCCGGGTACCCCTCGCTAGTATATATATATATATATATATATATATATATATATATATATATATATACTAGTAGGGAGATTCAATATTGCCCAGGATTGAATGCAGATCAACTAATATTCCACACTTTATATATTTTTATTGTCATCGAAATTAGTGAAATTACCCATTTTTCAATTAAATCAATTGATTGCCTGCTCTAGTTGGGGACCAACCGTGATGCATCAGGAGAAAGCTTCATATGTCATTCTACAGTGACTTAGTCCACGATACATTGTAGTCTACTTTGCACTGTAGAGAACCTCCTGTTGATTTTATAAAATTATTTTTATATAGGGTTTGAATTCAAGTTTAAAGTCGATTATCATGGTTCAATTGTGCTCTAAACAGGAAGATCCATTTTGATTATACCCTTATCTTATCAAAGAACCTATTGCTGATTTTATATACTGGGCTTTTCTACTTGTGCTGTGATAAAACTTCTCAAATGCACTTCTGATGTTAGGTTGTATAAGGATGTTAATTTTGGTAAAACTCAAACTGTTTTTTCTTTCATTGGATTTTTTCAGTTATCGATTTTTGATACTTTCTGATACAAAACCTATCTAAGAACACTCCCAGATATATAAAGTACATTTGTGTGAAATTTAAAAAAAATTGACCCAGCTTTTTTGGAATACATAGGAAACAAACTCTCTCTCTCTCTCTCTCTCTCTCTCTCTCTCTCTCTCTCTCTCTCTCACACACACACACACACACACACACAAAGTGCCTTCTATATATAAGTAGAGATTTTACTCTTCCAAGGCAATGCCAGAAACCCTAGAAAATGACCTTTAGTCTCTAGTGGAATTGAGTCGTAAATGGATGATAACATTTAATGCTACTAAGACTAAGCTTCTTTCCTTTAACAACCACGAAAAATCTTCTCAATAAATGATTGCCTTGACAAATAACACTCTACCTGAGATCCCATCTTTTAAACTCCTCAGCCTAACATTCACAGGCAACATGAACAGGAACAAATACATTTAGGACATTGCCAAGGCTGCTGTAAAGAAGGTGGGCTCCCTCTACCATACTAGAAAATTACTCACATCAGAGAGCATCCTATATTTTACAAAGCCACAATTCGCCGATGCATTGAGTATTGTTGTCGCATTTGGACTGGCGTATCTAACAGTAGTCTCTCACTCTCAGACAGGGTCTAAAAGAGAGTCTCAAATCTAATAGGTTCTGCCAATCCTCAACTTCCGTTCCATTGTCGCAATGTCACATCCCTGTACTTGTTTTATAAGTATTTTAATGGAATGTGCACTGATGAACTCATAGCATTTGTACCTTCTTGATTTCTTGACTAACCCGACAAGCAGCAAAATCCCACCCCATTCACTGTTGAAGTTTGTAGATGCTGGAAAGCCTTCTACTTTGATAGTTTTTAATGTTGGACTTTGGAATTCCCTCGCTATTTCCTGTTTCCCTTATTGTACTAACCTGCAAAAGTTTAAATGTAATGTGAACAGACGTTTCACTGCTGAACTCCCCACAGTTCCTTGTTAGATACGATCCCAAATAAATAGTAGCCGCTTATGTCTGAGTAGCAACATTCTTTGTTTACAGTAAAAAACAAAACAAAATAAAACAAAAAACAAAGCAAAAAAACCCCCCAAAAAACTAATTTTGTTATGCTAATGTTTTAATGAATTTCTAAAGTACTATATATTTAATTTATACTAATAGATCCATATCATGGCTTTTCTTATAGTAACCCAATGAATTTCTGACCTTCTGTTGCAAAGGAGACAAAGACAAAGAATAGGAAATAACTCTGATTTGCTTGTTCTTTGTAACAACAACATTTATTTCCTCATTGGTACAGCCGTGACGTTACCCACGTGATCTAGAATGTTCTCCATGTCTTTCCAGTGGTCGTTTTCTTTTTTTTTTATAGCCTTTTTTCCTTTACTGGTGATGTCATTTCACTTGCATTTGCATCTGCGCTATATTACATCTCTATTTTCCTCTGTTTCTTCCACCCCACCTTCCCCCCTCTTTCTTTTTCACCCAGCCTATTCCTCGCTCTGGACACATGCACACACAACTCTTTTTTTTTTCATAGATTTCATAAAAGAATTAAGTTCTTGATTTAAAAAAAAATCAAAATTATTTCCCTTTAGTTAATTCATAAAATGGCTGAAAAACTGATTCCCCTTTACTAAATCTGCTCCAGGTCAGGGTCAAAGAACGAATAATTTTTTCCTAAATTTTAGATATTGTTCATCCAGGACAATGCCGATCAAGAAAATACCAACTTTTTGGGTGTTTGTAGTGTCGTTTTTTAATTTTAGCCAGATATACAAGCATATACACAGACAACTGCCTTTACATAATAGAAGATGTAATTAGAGTCCAAAATTTTCCTTTAATGCATAATGATTTGTTTTGAATTCTGTAGCCAAAAATTATTTCTAATCAACAATTCAAACATATATTATGTACTGTTTCACTTTTCTAATTTTACATGTTATTTTTTATTTTTTCAGATTTCCTGAAACCAGACAAGGAAATCGACGAATACAAGTCTACAAAACCTCTGTATTGTTAAAGATAAGGCAATAAATTCACCATCAAAATGTTTGCCACTGTCTGCTGTCTCCTGCTTGGCGTGTTTTCTGTGTCGAATGTCTCTGGTCAGAATATTCCGACCATTAACTGTGCAGACATGATGCCAGACAGAGTAACCAAAATTGGGCCGCAGAAAGGACCATGCCCATTCAAGATAAAAATCCATGGAAAGACCTACAAGCCAGGGACTCCATTGAGAGGTAAATTATATGGAAGTAGTTGATGTATTCGCTATACAGGGTTTCTTGAATTTTCCATTTTTGCAAATAAATTAGAAAAAAAAAGAATTTTTTTGTGCTTATTTCCAAAATAAAAATACAGAAAAAATCTTTGTTGTGGGTATTTACGTCGAGGGGGCACAAGGGCTTGTTTTTCATTGGAGCATCCACCATTAAAATACTTGTAAAACAGGCAGAGGGATGCAACATTTTGTTGATGGGACAATGGTTGAAACCTAGCTAATAGTGATTTTCTTGGGGGTGTGGTATGTAAAGTCCCATATATACACTGATAAACTAGAGACAATAGACCACTTGGAAGACAACATTCGCTGCATTATTATCAAAATACAGGTTAATTTAATGTGTAGAGTTGTAAAAATTGGAGCTTTAGATTACATCATATACACGCGAGCTGTGGAGTCATGTGTTTGAAATTGTATTGAAATTATGAATGTTAAAAACTAGTCTTTGGATTAAACCATGTATTTGTATAATAAAATATTTTTCTGTGTTATATTTTCATTTAATTATATATCTTGAAAAAATAAGTAGAAGTTAATAACTACACAAAACGATGAAAACTAACTCATTCACAGAACTAATATTTCCTCTTTAATATCAGAAGATTTCCATAGAATACATACGAGGTACCTTAAATAAGTTTCCAGACTTTTTCATATGCGCACTTTTATTGATAGTACATGCATGAAATTCTAATCTCCTTTGAAGTAATCTCCTTTGGCTGTAATGTACTTGTTGTACCGTTCCAACAACTTCTGGAAGGCCCCATACAAGACCTCTTGTGTGAGCGTGTCAATGACCCTCATCACAGCCTTTTTCATCTCCTCAATTATCTCCTAATGACAGCTTTTAAGTTTTTTTTTTGAACTTGGGGAATAATCAAAAGTCACAGGGAGCAAGGTTTGGGCTATAGGAAGGTTGAGGAACTGTCTTGATGCCCATCTTGGTCAAATAGTCTGTGACAAGGATGGAGCACCTTTGGGACAAACTTCATGCAAATCTTCTGCATCTTCAGTTCCTCGTGACTAATTGTGTGTACAGTTCCTTCACTGACATTAAACTATGCACTTGTTGTTTCTATAGACACACAAAGGTCCTTATCCATGAAATTCTTTATTTGGTTATTCAATTATTCTGACTTCCTTACTTCTGCCGCACCTCTTATCATCCCTTAAAGATTCCTTGCCTCTCTTATGCCACTCAAAAACCCGTATATAGATTTTTTTTATTTATTTGATATGAAAATATATATTACTGAATAATTTAAAATGTTTTTACTTGTCTTTTGTTTAGTAAGTCTTAGCAGTGTCCCAAATCGGCAATTCCAATATTTCATGATCCAAGCTCGAAGGTATGATGGCGTGGATATCAACCCTTATGGTAATTTCTCTGGAGCCGATCGTCAGATTATGATCCAAGAGTGTGGCCACAGAACTGGTGTGAGTATAATTGATTTTATTCTTTCTTTATTTATGATTCTTTCAATTTGGTGGTGCTTTTTTAGAATTACCCTTTATTAAAAAACAAAACTACACAAACATCTTTATGATGTTTTTACTCATCACAGAATGAAGGTGTCATATGCCAAAAGCAACATAAATTAATCAAGTAGCTTTTTTTTTTAAACTAAGAAAATCAAATTTTATAAGGAAGTAATAATAGGGCTGGGAGTAGCCATATTGTTTTAGAATGTACTACAAATCAAGGACAATAATTCAATTTGATTATTGAGATTTTTTTTGTATTCAAAATAATTAAATAATTAATTGTGAAAAATCATAAAATTTTATTTTTTTTAATTAAAAAAATACTACTTAATCAATTTTTATGATTTTTGGAATATGACATGTTCGTTCTGAGCCGAATAGGTACATTATAAAGAATTTGTGTATTTTTGTTTCTTTGTAATTATGTATAATTTTTAATTAGCACCAATTTTGTTTTTGTGGATTAAATAATTTTTAATTATTTTAATTATTTCGCTTGAATAATTTTTAATTATTTAAGTTATTTCTCTTGAATAATTTTCAATTATTTAATTTATTTCTCGTGAATAATTTTTAATTATTTAAGTTATTTCCCTTGAATAATTTTTAATTATTTAAATTATTTCCCTTGAATAATTTTTTATTAACTCATTTCCTTTGAATAATTTTTAGCTATTTAAGTTTATTTTTTTCAGAGTAGAGCATTTGTTTCTTGTTCAGAAGTCACCCTTATTTTAAAAAACAAAAATAAACAAAAATCTGTATATGATATCCATATCCATGACGATATGATAATATCAGATTCGAAAAAAGCACATAAATTGATCAAATAGTTTTATTTTTAAATAGAAAATCATTTTTAAATGATTAATGGAAATTTATAGACATTGGGATAAAAATCTTGCAAGTTTGAATTATTGTTGAGTTATCTCCCTTGTTTCTGGAGATTATTTTCAAGATGGCGACGTGCGACACTTGCTCCTCTCTTACTCATAAAATTTGATTTTCTTATTTAAAAATGAAACTACTTGGTCAATTGATTGTAATTTTTGGAATATGATAATTTCATTCCACCACAAGTATGTACATCATGTAATTTTTTTGAGACGTGCCAAGAAAATGAATCAAAAGTTTTTCAAACGTCTAATTACACAGGATGAAACCTGGGTTCATCACTATGATCTAGCAACCAAAGTCAACTAAATGCAGTGGATGATCTTGGACTCACCACTTCCAAAGAAGGCAAAATTCCAGCCCTCTGCTGGAAAGGTCTTTTCACAGTCTTCTTGGAGCAGGATGGAGTAGTGATCACAGATTTCCTGGCAAAGGGTACCACAATTACAAGAGTCTATTATGTTTCATTTTTGAAAAAAAATTGAGAGATGTTATCAAGATTAGCAAATGTATCCTACTTTGCTAGACAGCGCTCTCGTCCACAACGCCCATGTCGCCAGATCAGAAACACATGTGGCTATGAAGTCCGCTCTTATCCTCTACTCTTCTGACCTTTCACTTCCTGACTTTCACCTCTTCGTAGCCGTGAAGTTGTTTTTGAAAGAAAAGCGTTTCCCAGACAATGCAGACTTGATTTCTGGAGTTACGTAGTGGTTGGAGGACCAGCCTGTGATGTTCTACAAAAAACATTTTCCAGAACTGTATTAAATGGTGAGAGGAATGCAGAACTCTGAGCGATTCTTATGTAGAGAAAGACTAATAACTGCATCAAGTTTTGTTCCGTTGCTATTATGAGAAATGGTTTGGGGGTATTATTTTGCTGAATGAAGCATATTGGATGATTGGCCGATGTCATCTGTAGTGGGTGTGCTATGTACATCAAAAGCACCAGTGACAGTCTACGGTTAATGATTTTGAATTTAGGTTTAATTTATTAGCTCTATGCTAATTATTATAAGGTTTTGTCTTCCTTTTTGGCTTGCCCAATCGGAATCCATCTCGACTTTCATTAAGATTCGTACTTCTTTGTTTACAAAGCATTAGCGAAAGTGATGTCAAACAAATTTTAAGGTATGCATGACTAACCCTGTATATAATGTTTTTTTTTTTTTTAAATCAAATATAAAATTAAAAGTTTTATTCAAATGGTCTTTATTCGAACTTTTATGACAAAATTATAACCTTTCTAATAAAAATATGTTTACAAACTTTTTTTTTTAATCAAACATCAGAGGATGTTGGTAATTATTTTTTACATCAAATATAAAAATATACATGTTATAAAAAATATTTACAAACTGTTTTTTTTTTTCATTAAAAAAAAAAACAGTTTGTAAATATTTTTTTATAGCAGTTCTATTTTTTATGTTTGATGTGAAAAAAAATTACTAACACCTGATGTTTGATTAAATAAAAAGTCATTTTATTATAAAAGTTCAAATAAACACTGTTTAAATAAAACTTCTATTTTTATATCCAATGTTGGTCACCTGTACCTTAAAATTTGTCTGATGTCACTTCTGCTGAATGGCTTTGTAAATAATGTCTGCTGAATGGCTTTGTAAATAATGTCTGATGTCACTTCTGCTGAATGGCTTTGTAAATAAACTTAATGAAAGCTGTCATCTCTTATGCAAGCTAAGCATCTAATGGGAGATTATAAAAGGGATAGCTCACTGCTTTCTTTCCTTTTTTTTGGCCAGAAGAAGCCACATTCAACCACTCATTTTGCTTGAACCAACCCTGGAACTTCTCTCTTAGGATGCAGCCAAAACCCCTCGGGCTGTTTGAGCCCTAAGTTTGACTTTAACAAAAAATCTAACATGGCTACCGATGCACACGCATAGACTTAATGTAACACACACATGCTTTCATACTCACTTATACACAGCCTGACTTCAACACCTGCATTCTGTTTAGCATAGAAGAGATTCCTATTTATTTCCCTTTGCCGACCCTTTTTGCTTGGCTCTATGACATAGTTTTCTATTTCTTCAAATATTTCGACATATTTTGAGAATCACCGCCAAGAAACATTGCCTTTCTTCTCTCTATGTTTTACTATACTCCATCTATCTCCAGGATGTGAGTGTTTTGCAAAAAAACATGCAACCCTCAGATAGTTGGTATAAACTCTTACTGACAAGGTAGAGACAAGGAGTTTACTAAAAACCAGCTACCACCACCACCACCACCACCACCACCACCCTTAAGTGTTACCACATTAGCATCGTTATTATTATTATTATTATTGTCTCCAGGATGTTTTGTGGAAATGTGCGTAAACCTCTGGGCAGTTAGCATAAACTCTTATCAAAACTCTGAGGCATGGTGCATTTTACACACAGGTTTATTGGTCATCGACAAAGATAAAACAAAAATGCAATAAATACGAAATGAAGACAGATTAAAGACAAGGAGATTGCTAAAACCTTAAAGAGAGTTATAGACTTAATAAATTTACATAATAGAAAACATTTGAGCATAAAAAATACTTCTAAAAAGGGAAAAATTCCAAAGAGATTAGACATTTCGCACACAGGTGAAGAGTGAACAAAGTTTGATTACGTAAAGAAATAATACTAAAAAATAATTCAACATTATTTAATTCTATCCTAAAAAGAGATAAAAAGGAGTAATTCTTACCGGTGATATTTAAAATATGTCGAGATATTTATGTCATAAAACCGTGAAAAAGGCAGCTAAAAGGGATCGGGAATGGGCACTGGAAGAATCAGCCGGTGAACAGGTTTGAAGGAAACCCCTAAGAAAAAAAATAGGGGTTGACAAAAAGAGATAAATGGTAAGGAATATGTTAACAGCCTCTCCACCTCAACATAACCTGATATACAAAGTCTTTTCTTTTTCTTACAAACAGAATATTCATTTTATTAATATACTAGCCTGGGTGCCCGGCGAGCTCGAACCCGTGACGCGAATGTGGAAAAGAAAGTGAAAGAAAATCTGACATCTTACCGCTACTCCGTGACATGACCGGAAGTTCAGAACGTCAAAATTAGGCAAAGTTAATCCAACCGATACAATGACTTGCAAAAATGATTCACAAAAAAATCTACCCTTCCTTGTAGAAACCGCTCAGTTGAAGGTGAAGGAATTAATGTTTTTGGCCAATTTTTTTTATATTTGTTGTCCGAGACATCGAGCTTAACAATGATACTTATCTCGTGAAAATCCGTCGCCTCTGTCGAAAGTTTTAGGCAAACAAATATACATACATTAACACAGGTGAGATTTATATAATAGATAATAGATGAACTCTCCTCTCTTCTCTATTAATCATTTAACACCATATGAACTTTTTAAACTTTTTTCTTCGCTCATACTCGTAATTATTTATTAATACTCTTCTCTTTCATTCCCTTTTATTTCCAAAGACGACTCAATAAGAATAAGCCTTTGCCATCAATTCTACAGAGAATCGCATCACATGTAAGGTATTTATCAATTGTTCATGTGCTTGACATTTACAAAGTCTCTCATCTGCTATTAACACATAGTATAATAGGAAGACAAAATTGGATCATTCTACCACATTCAAACACATGAACAACTGATAACAGGTTGAAACCCAGTTATGGGATATTTAATATTTTGTGTTGTACATATAACTACCCATGTTGCATTTTAAAGATGGCGACTCAACAAGCTCTAAAATCACCAGTAAACTTTAGAGTATGGAAAAATTACTATGGAAAAATTATTCAAGGGAGATTACTTATAATCAACGGTTTTTCAGATGATTTTAACCTGTCCAAAGGAAGGTAATTTTTTTAAACAATACTTGGTGCTTGTTTAGGTTAGTGATGGTTTAAACCATCGCATTTCAGGTGAAGAAATTATTACATATTTACATGTGTCATGTGGAAATTAATATGAATTTCAAAAATTATGAAAAATAATCTAATAGAAAAATAGAATTTATCAAATTATCGAGTTTTATTGTATGTTTTAATGTGAAAGTGTTTTGTGACCAATTCTGTATGACAAATTGACTTATCTCCCTTGATTTTAATTACAGACCGACATTTTTAAATACAAAATGTTGGAATATAATTGTGGATGATGTTTTGTTAAATATACATCTAGCACATAATTTTTTGTAATTTTTGTAATTTATACTTATTTCGACATGACAAGTAAGTATGCAATATGTTCACTAGTGTTGGGACGATTAATTAGAATCGGGAATTGGAAAAATCGGAACTTTTGGGGTTATTGGAATTGGTATTGGAATCCAAAAAATTTGTGCATATTTTCTGATGCCAAAAACGATTCTCTTAAATGTCTTTTTTATTGATTTTAAACTAAAATCTATAGGTCATCACCCTCCCACTACACCCCAATGTATTTTTACATTTAAGGAAATATATTTTTTACAGTAATTGGGGAAAAATAACAATTCTATTGTTAAATATTTAGAGATTTATAAAGAATCAGAATTGGTAATTATATTGGAATTGGGAGAAATATTGGAATCATCCCATCACTAGTTCATGAGTATGTAATAATGTTTTCACCTGAAATGCGTTGGTTTAAAACATAACTAATCTTTAAAAGCATCCAATACTTTGTCGAAATTATATTTTGTTAAAATACATTAAAAGAAAATATAATTCTTTCCAGGACTCCTACATCAAAGTCACTCGGGACACAATGTCTGAAATTAGTTTTAAGTGGACTCCACCTCAAAAACCTGTTGGGCACATCCAGTTTGTGTGAGTATCCATCTTTGATGATTGAAATTCATATGAATTTATAGGATAAACTGATCATGAAAATTTAAATATACAACTGCTGAGAATTATTGTAGTGTGATACTACTGACGTTACCCCCCCCCACTCCAAGTATTAGGAAGTAAAAAAAAAAAAAAGAGAAAAAGAAATGTGATAAAAGAAAAGAGGAAATCGAACAAAGGAACACAAAAGAAAGCTGGGGTTTGGTTGTTGGATGAGCTGTGTCAGTTATTAAAATAACAAGGTGTGTCCAGTTATTAAAATGACAAAGAGGAGCTGCATTGAAGTTCTAATTAAGGTGGGACACGTGACGGGAACAAAAGTACCTGAGATATATTTAGGATTGGCAAAGGGCAAAGGTCAGTTGATGGCAATTCAGTTGATGGGGTTTGCAACTTTGATGCAGAATAAGGTAGACCATGGCTGGGACCAGGTCAGGAGAGCTTTTGGAAATGAATTGAACAACCGAAAACAAAAAAGCCTAGGCACATGACTACTAAGATATGGACGTTAGCGCTTAGAGAGTAGTTTCCCTGGTGTCACACATACACCAACAGGGCAACTAATATTTATAGAATGTGTCGGAATTTGTGTTTTCTTTTGTTTGATTTTATTTTTGTACTAGCAGAGACACCTGACGTTGCCCAGGATTGAATGATGATTAACGAATGTTTCACACTCTCATATTTTTATTGCCATTGAAATCTGTGAAATCACACATTTTTCAATCAAATTGATTGATTGCCTGCTATAGTTAGGAAACGATGCACCGGGAGAAATCTTCATATGCCCTCTCCACAGTGACTTAGTCCACAATACATTGTAGTCTACATTGCACTGTAGAGAACCTACTGTTGATTTTATAAAAGATTTTTTATATATGATGGCTTGAATTAAAGTTTAAAATGCACAAGTCAAATATGCTTCAATTGTGCTCTAGACAGAAACATTCATTTCAAACATGTCCCTGTCATATCAAGGAACCTACTGTTGTTTTTATATGCCTAACCTTACTGCTTGTGCAGTGATAATGGATTGAATTTAAGTTTAAATTGAAAAAGTCAAGTATCCTGCTATTGATTTTAAATGTTGTGCCTTTTGGCTTGTGTGGTAATAAAACTTATAAAACTACTCAAATGCACTTGTGATATTATGCTGTATAAGGTGTTAACTTTGGCCAAAATTGCCTGTTTCTTCTTTCATCAGAATATTTCGATTATCAATTATTGATACGTATGGAAGACATTCCAATACAAAACCTATCTAAGAATACTGCCAGATGCATAAAGTACATTTGTGTGAAATTTCATAAAAATCGGCCCAGCAGTTTTCGAGTCCATAGAGAATGAAAACACACACACACACACACGCACGCACGCACGCACGCACGCACGCACACACACACACACACACAAAGTTTCTTTTATAAAATAGTAGAGATTTGTGAACCCATGTGTAAAAGAATGTAATTGGACCAATGAAAGTTCCATTTCTTTTTTAATTTTTACAGCATGACCGTCTTTGAAAATGACAATACATTTTGGGTTCGTGAGAAGTCCGCTGTGATTGCTGACCAGACATTGACCCCACCATTGCCAAGAGAACCAGATGAGGTGAGCCTTACAATGCGTTCATATATCCAGAATTCAGTCAACATTTGCGTTTGACTACAGGTCTCTCTGTTTCATCAGGTTGTCTTAAAGAGTTAGTGGAACAAAGAGAAAAGGGAAAAACTAAAGGAGGAGGAGGAGTAGAGGAAGAAGGAGAAGAGGTAAATGGGAGGAAGGAATTTAAGCCCACACTAAAAAATTCTAACATTTTCAATGAAAATCCTAATAAAAAGAAAACGCAAGCTGATTATCAACAATTTTAAAAATCAAAAAAAAACATTCTATGTCATCTCATCAACAATGTTTTAAATTTTATTGAAGAACACTTATTTTACAAAAAAAGATGAAATGTAAATAATGTTTTAAAAGTCAATTGAGACTAAGTTTTTTCCCCCATATAGCTGAAACTACTGTCATTAATTTTAAATGTTCAAAAACTTCCAAGATTGTCTCATATGGTCTGTTGCCAAGGATGCTGGGAAAATGGTGGGATCCTTCTACCGCTCCAGAAGATATCTCACTACTGATGCAATTCTCTGTCTGTAAAAGCCAAGTACGTCCAAGGATGGAGTACTGTTGTCACATCTGGGCAGGAGCTGCTAAAAACAGCCTATCCTGCCTTGACAGAGTACAAAATAGACTTTGTGGCTTAGTGGGGGATGACCTTTTCTCTTCCCTGCAGCCTCTCTCCCACAGAAGAGACATTGCGAGCCTGTCTTTGTTTTATCATTATTTCCATGGCAAGTGCTCGTCTGAGCCCCAATCTCTGGTCCCCCCTTGCCAATCTTTCATGAAAAGCACCCGTCTAGCTGAAACTACTGTCATTAATTTTCCCCACTCTTTATCTGTGCCTAAATCCAATCGCAAAAAATATATATATATATATATATATATATATATATATATATATGTATATATATATATATATATATATATATATTTTTTTTTTTTTTTTACTATAATAATTAAATACCTACAGACACTAGTGTTTCATCCTTTCGGGAATCTTCAGTGCAGGGTGTCACAATTAACACCAGTTGAACGATTCGAACCCCACAACACGAGACATCTCTGGCTCGATTAGCAAAGACCGTATCAATTCTGCTACCATTAACTACGTGAAATAACATTGAATTTAAACATTTTAATTTTAAATGTTCATTTACGTCAGTCAGACAGTGATCTAATCGTTATACGATGATCTATGCATAAGAGCTAAATTGACCGACTTTAAGTCAACTGAAAGTGCTCAACGATAAGAAACGAATTTCTTAAAAGGGCTGTGATAATTTTATTTTGCTATAATAATTAAATTCCTACAGGCACTAGTGTTTCATCCTTTCGGGAATCTTCAGTGCAGGGTGTCACGATTAACACCAGTCGAATGATTCGAATCCCGCAACACGAAACATTTCTGGCTCGATTAGCGAAGACTGTAACAATTCGGCTACCATTAACCATGTGAAATAATGTGGAATATATATATATGGATTTATTTTATTCTATGTACTTAATTGAATGTGAAACGTGCTCTTTCATCTCATCAACAATGTCTTAAATTTTATTGAAGATTAAAAACAACTTTTGAATTATTTTATATTATTATTTTATACCTTTTTGTTTTTTACATGGAGGTCACCACTTATAAAGGCTCGGAAGCCACTCAGGGATAAGGGTTATTGCGTGTACAGTAATAAATGGGATAGTATCGTAGTAATAGTTAGTATTGGAGACTTGATAAAGTGTTTTACGTAAGGGGGCGGTTGGACTTGAAGACATCCAAGTTGTAGTCAGGTGGGAAACAGGCAAACGGAAGAGAGTTCCACAGTTGTGCACTTCTAAGAACGAAGCTGTGCTCATGGAATCTACACTAAACACCTATTTTACAAAAAGAGATGAACTATAAATAATTGAGACTAAAAGTTTTTCTTCCCATAAAGTTTTAAAGGTTGAAAAACTTCCAAGAGTGTATATATATATATATATATATATATATATATATATATATATATATATAATGTTATGTAGATTTTGTTATACTTCAGAAAATTAAATTTATCTATTATTTAGCAATTACTGATATCTTAATAGTTATAAAACCCTATGGTCCAATCGGGTGTCTTTGCTTGCTTGCTTGAATTTTGCATACATGATTATACGTGATTTCTAAATAAATGTTTTTACTGTCCACCTACTTTTGGCTCACCAAGTTGCCGGGAAAGTTCAAACTGTGGATCAAAATAAATGAAGAAAAATAATCACAGAAAGATTGCAAAAAATTTGAGGAAAAGTGTTTTAAGCAACATTGAAGCGTGCTCTTAGAAAGCAGGATGAATCTGTAATTCCTGCCGAATTGCAACAAGAACTGAGATGCACAATCTGTCTTTGCTTGCTTGCTTGAATTTTGCATACATGTATATGTATTGATTTATATATATTTATATATGTGTGTGTATATGTGTGCAAATCCAACTGTCTTGTGTATATGTATATATACATCGCAATAAGATGCCTGTTTATATCATATTTAAATCTAGATAAGATGCCTGCATGATTTTACCGTAAGGAATTGTCGGATTCAATGTGTAACCAATACATGTCTTTAAATCCAGTATTTATTTGATAGCTAAATGTTTTAGTTTCGATTCTAGCTGATTGCACCCAATTCAAATTTCTTTTTAAAACTTTTAAAATCATTATTATATATTGGGTACAATATAATAATCAAAAGAGAATTGGCTCTATAATAATAATTACAAAATTTGCATGAATTAAAATATCATATTTAAGCGTAATTTTCAACTAAAAAATGTTAAAAAGGTGCAACAAAATAAATGCCAGGTAATTTTTAGATTCTATTGAAATTATATTGTGAATTTAATAAAAGTGCACTCTGCAAATTGATAAATTTTAAATTGCATTTTTAAAGTTTATAAAAAATTGTTTTTAACCATTTTTATGCTTTGCAATAAATGATTTTCTAACTTGTATCCCATTTTTGTTAAGATTATATTTTACTTAATTTTTAAATTTAGATTTATTCCTATTTCAAAAATAAATAAATAATTGTTATAAATCTTTTTCTATCCTTTGCAAATAATTCAAATTTTAGTATGTTATTATGGATGATAACGACTACCAGTTGTCAAAATTTCAGCTTTTCACAGTTGTTATTTCTAACAAATATTAGGTTTTAAAATTTTGTCCCTTAGTTTTGAACGCTACTGTATATTCTATCTAAAGTATTGAGCACTGTTTGATTCAACATAAAACTTAATAACACATACCAGCTATATTTAAAGTTTGGAGTACATTTAGATTTAGCATCTAGCACGTTTCAAGTGGCCTACTGCATTATTGCATGCACCCGTTACATCTAGGGAATTGAGCACTATTTTAGGTAGCATACACTATTTACCAAGTATCCTACTACATAAATAATTTATTGCCCCAGAATCTGGAGCCGTAAGTAGCAAAGCAATATTAAAAAAGTGCGCTTAACATATTTCTTTTTAAAACTTATTTCTTCATCTCTCATTATCCTGGAACTCATTTGTTTTAAAAACATGTTTATCTACCATTTTCAAGCAAAATAAAATGCAGAAAACAAAAACACATTTCATAAGTGAGCAATGAAAACAATAAAACTCAGGAGGCCTCTAGAGTGCTACTGAAAACACTAAATAAAATTAAAGAGAACGTCCAGAGCACAACTAAAACCAAGTTTCTAACCTCACTAAAAGAGAAATTATATTTTTAAGTGAGCAGTAAAAAAATAACACTCAGAAGACCTTCAGAACACTACTGAAAGCACAAAATAAAAGTAAGGAGGTCTCCAGAGCACTACTGAAACCAAGTTTTTACCCTCTAGAAGGGAAATTGTATTTTTAAGTGATCAGTGAAAAAAATTAAACTTGAGAGGCCTCCATAGCACTGCTGAAAGCACTAATAAAAATTAAAGAGGTCTCTAGAGCACTACCAAAAGCAAGTTACTAAGCGTCCCTCTTATAGAAGAGAAAATAGTTTTTAAGTGAGCAGTGAAAAAAATAAAACACAGGAGGCCTTCAGAGCACTACTGAAAGCACAAAATAAAAGTAAGGAGGCCTCCATAAAACTAATAAAACCAAGTTTCTACTCCCCCACTCCCCAGGAGGTTTTACTTTTAGAACAACCTTCCTATGATAAAGTGCACTTTTGATACCCATGCACAGCTATCGTTCATCGCTGGCAGAATTACATTGAGAATGGAGATGACTATATAGGAAAATAAATTCTGGAGTACAAAAGGCTGCTTGTTTCTTGATACCATTTCCGTCTTAATAGCTCTTCAAGAAGAGCAGTTAAAAAATAACACTCAAAAGACCTTCAGAACACTACTGAAAGCACTCCTCCTACCCCCACATATTCCCCCCCCCATGTATCCCTATGCCCTCAGTCACACCAGAAAAAAACTTCCCAGACCCTCCCCCACAGGTTCCTTAAACTTCAAAACTAAAACATTACCGACATACCAAGCGCCCCCTCCAACCTTCCCCTCTTGTTCCCTTTCTCTCTGTCTCCCGCCCTCCTCGCACCCCACTCCTGACCTCATTCACTCTTTCATCCCAAAATAGCGAACATTTCTGTAAAAGTCTGAGGAAGCTACAGACGGGCAAAAAAAAAAAACGGCCGAGTAGCTGAAACAATAATGTAACTTAACAGAAAGATACGGTAATAAAAAATAAAACGCATATTTGCTCTACAACAGTATTGAGCACTTTCTTCAGTTTTTATTAATTAACATTTCCACTAAATATATATATATATATATATATATATATATATATATATATATATATATATGTATATATTACAATAGAAAATGCGAGCATGAAAAGTAATATGGTTAAGCTTAAACATGGAAAAGTAAAGGATTAGTTGTTAAAACTGGAAAAGAAAAGGACAAAATATTCTAGTAAAAATATAATAAATTTATAACTTAAAATATTACAGCATTAATGTTAATTGAATTAAAAAAAAATTCTTAATGCTGCAATATTTTAAGTTATAAATTTATTATATTTTTTACTAGAATATCTTGTCCTTTTCTTTTCCGGTTTTAATAATTAGTCCTTTACTTTTCCATGTTTAAGCTTAACCATATTACTTTTCATGCTCACATTTTTCTATTGTAATTCATGGTTTTTCCAAGCTTCCAGTAAATTCACTTGTTCTTTGTTTAATTTTAGTCTTATTTTTTGCCTCCATACGCATATGTAATAACAATGTACGGCACTCGTCTGCTTTCAGTAACATCACCCCAATTATTTCCCTTTCATGGTTTCATTCTGTCTGTTTCACTTGATACTTCTCTTTACGTGAGAGCAGTGAATTGGTAGCAACAGTAGTCACTGAAACGACATGGTTGTCATAAAATACATTGCTCATCTTATGTTTTTTACAATTTTGAACACTAGTAAATCATCATAACTTTTGTTTTACTGAACGAAAATTAAAATTTTTTTCATAATATAGCTGAGAAGGTGATCTATAAACTGTAATAATTGTTTGAAATTTGGTTGAAAAATGAGTGAGCGGTGAAACTTTAAAGCATTTCTAAATGACTAAAACTGCCACTTAAACATATGTTCAAACACGGTAGTGTTTGAATGATATCTACAGGATTAGTCAAAAGTAGAAAATGTTTGTCGAAGCAGACTTCAAAGCTGTGTAAACCAAGAAGGAAAACAGGTTGATCACTCACGTTGATAAATAACATTTAATCTTCTTTAATATAATTGTCTTATTGCATATAGTTGTACGTATACGTGATTTCTAAATAAATATTTTTACTGTCCACCTACTTTTGGCTCACCAAGTTGCTGGGAAAGTTCAAACTGCGGATCAAATTAAATGAAGAAAAATAATCACAGAAGGATGCAAAAAATTTGAGGAAAAGTGTTTTAAGCATGCAACATTGAAGCGTGCTCTTAGAAAGCAGGATGAATCTGTAATTCCTGCTGAATTGCAACAAGAACTGAAATGCACAATCTGTGGCACATTTCTTATGTCTAAAGCTGGTGTAGTAAACCATGTGAAGTCACACAATGTCAGGCGTGACAAACAATTGTATGAAACTATGCTGTTTTCCAGACCACATGAGTATTGCTGTAATATCACTGGTTTCGTCTCTAATTCAGCAAGTGTTTTGAAAAGATTCTCAAAGATGTATAATGAAGTTCCACCACAATCACGAAATACTGGAAAGTTTCCCTATCATCTTTGTGAACAATTTTGCAAGAGTGTAGCTGGTTTGAAGAGCTATCTATGTGCGCATGGATGCTCTATATCAATTTGAAGAGATGGCAAGCTTCTGTCAAGAAATAGCAATCATCATGTATATGTGTGTGTGTGTGTTTTATTTTCCAAAGCTGTTATTTATATATTTTTTATATTATTAAGATCTGTTATTCATATATTTTTTATATTATTAAGATCTGTTATTTATATATTTTTTATATTATTAAGATCTGTTATTTATATATTTTTTATATTATCAAGATCTGTTATTCATATATTTTTTATATTATCAAGATCTGTTATTCATATATTTTTTATATTATCAAGATCTGTTATTCATATATTTTTTATATCATCAAGATCTGTTATTCATATATTTTTTATATCATCAAGATCTGTTATTCATATATTTTTTATATCATCAAGATCTGTTATTTATATATTTTTTATATTATCAAGATCTGTTATTCATATATTTTTTATATCATCAAGATCTGTTATTTATATATTTTTTATATCATCAAGATCTGTTATTCATATATTTTTTATATTATCAAGATCTGTTATTCATATATTTTTTATATTATCAAGATCTGTTATTCATATATTTTTTATATTATCAAGATCTGTTATTCATATATTTATATAAGATCTGTTATTTATATATTTATATAAGATCTGTTATTTATATAAGATCTGTTATTTATATAAGATCTGTTATTTATATATTTATATAAGATCTGTTATTTATATATTTATATAAGATCTGTTATTTATATATTTATATAAGATCTGTTATTTATATATTTATATAAGATCTGTTATTTATATATTTATATAAGATCTGTTATTCATATATTTATATAAGATCTGTTATTCATATATTTATATAAGATCTGTTATTCATATATTTATATAAGATCTGTTATTCATATATTTATATAAGATCTGTTATTTATATATTTATATAAGATCTGTTATTTATATATTTATATAAGATCTGTTATTTATATATTTATATAAGATCTGTTATTTATATATTTATATAAGATCTGTTATTTATATATTTATATAAGATCTGTTATTTATATATTTATATAAGATCTGTTATTTAGATATTTATATAAGATCTGTTATTTAGATATTTATATAAGATCTGTGGTTTAAAATATTTGTTCATTTCAAATTAAACGACTTTGATGCTTTGTTTGCTTTCAGAATGTTGTTCCGATGACAAAACAGATTAACACGGCAGATTGTGGTAAAAGTCGTGGATGCTACCGTCACCCTCCAGGCTGCTGGGAATTGAATTGTCTCTACATTGTTACCTGGAGAAACTTGAACCGAACCGTAGAATTTGAGATGAGCATGATGACTGACAATATGCATAATCGATACATGACCCTGGCTTTTTCCGAAGACATTTGGGAGGTATATATCTTTTTGTTTTAAAAACATCAAAATTAAAACTAGGCCACTTGCCAACACAAAGAAAAGAGAAACTTATCCTAGCCCAAAAGAGAGACAGATAAATTAGAGATCAGTGAACATTTGTCTGGTAAACATGCACCCATTGTCTATGATAAATGGGTGTGTGAATTATAAAGATTCTGATTGACTAACTAGCAAACTCAGTACCACAAGAATGTGTAAAAACACAAAGTAACATTGACTCCATGCAATAGCATGACGAATTCTCACGAGGATGAAACGCAGAAAATTTTGTGGAGCTTAATTTCCATATACATTTTTAAAACTTTACCATATATATATTATCTTGGAAAAAGATTTTTGTCTCAACAGAAAAATATTCAACAAAATATTTACCCAGAAAATTATTTTACCGAAAACTATTAATATTAAACTCAGGTGACATATAATTTTGTGATTTTTTGATTTCAAATAAATATCTAGGATTCTATGGATAAATCAAAGATAAATTTACCTACTCTTCTGTAGAAGCCACTCTCAAACTTATCTAATATCATATTCTAAAAATCATGTAAATTGATCAAGTAATTTTATTTTTAAATAAGAAAATAAAATTTTATGAGTGTCCAAGAAGTGACTGCCTCACCCACCATTTTGGAAAATACCTCAAGAGGCAAAAGGAAATAACTCAATAATGCTTCATACTAAATTTTTGTTGTAATGCCTACAAATTCCCATTAATCGCTTAAAACTACTTGATCAATTTACATGATTTTTAGAATATGATATTTTCATTTCATCATGAGTATGTACAACATACAGGTTTTTTTTTTTTTTTTTTTTTAATATAGGGTGAATTCTGGATAATCACCAAGATTCGTTTTCTTTACTTTTGATGGTTTTGAATTCATTCGTTCCTCTATTTTTTCCAGGGTGATGACCTTGCTATTGATTGCATCGAGGACGCGACCCATGGAGTTGTCCGTCTGTCATTATCTAGAATTGACAGTATCAATGTTTATTCAGCTCTTCCAAACGTAAGTTTGCTGATTGCTTTGTTACATTTCTTGCATTTAAGTTTTCCTGTCCTTCAACAATTTCTTTTCACTTATTTATGAATTGACTCATACCATTCAACATATCCTGTACATGGTCTCTTCAATTAGTTTTTTTTTTTGTTTATTGGAAATCTCTCCAGACAAGGCAAAAAGCCACTTGATGTAAGAAGTTAAAAAATATTAATTTATTAGCGAAGTAAAAATAATCAATATTATCTTGCCTAGGTTTATCAGGACTTTCAGATTGCAGTCTTCATTATTAATAATAATAAGAGGAGTAACTACACTATAGCGAAATTCAAAATTTTTAATGTCTAATTTCAAGGCAAAACAATAGTCACAATAAAAAAAAAAAAATTTCAAACAAAATATCATACAACATTACCACTAATTACCTATGTCCACTTAATATGTTTTACTAATACTATTCATTGATTTCTTAAACTAAATTTCTTTATTTAATTTAAATTATTTTTTTAAACCAGACTAATTTATTTTTTTTAAATGGAGATACAAAAATAGGTAAATATATAAATCTTTGCAAGAATGCGATATAGGTAAAATATTTTCACTTGTTTTCTTCTCCTTATAAGGAAATGGTTTCCATAATGTTTTATTGTTAAACTGTTCTTATTCAATAAGTCTGAAGAAAGGCTGTTCTTGTGAAAATTTTCAAACAACACAATATTTGAATTTGTCCGAATAGTCTTTAAACAATTGTAACTAACGATGAAATACACTATTTGTTGCTATCAACCCATTCTTTGAAGTCTTGGTTTTTTGTTAAAACATATATATATATATATATATATATATATAAGAAATATATATAAGAAATGATATATATTTCTTATATATATATAAGAAAGAATATATATTTCTTAACTAATGATGGAAAGTGACCTGTTGGTTTTTCTATCTCTATATTTCTCTTTTCTATTCAACTGAAGATCACCCTTGCTATCTTTGGATTATACTGATTGAAGGAACAATTTTTATCAATTTGAGCTGCATTGAATTTTTTTCCTACCAGATTATAATACCCACTGGATTTTAAATTCTGACTTTTGGATTCAATTTAAAGAATTCTTTTTCACTTTTTGGATTACCATTGAAAGAGTTTTCAAACCTGCTGTTATTCCCGTTTTTTTTTTTTTCTTCTTTTCCACATTTCCTACATTTTTTTCGCATTTCTTCACGGACATGAACATTTTGCAATTTATGACTATCATAAATTGAAGTTTCATCTAATGCTTCAACCAGCAAATTCTAGCCTAGCTACAATTATAATTTGCTAATTTCTTTCTGTCCTCTGATGAAAAGAATAGCAAGAACAGCATTCTTTGAAACTCTGCAGAATAAGGACTTTGAAAATTGTTTTCGGGAGTATTCTGTCGAATAATAAATTTAACTATAAATTTTAATTTACAGTTTTAATTTCTTTTCTCATATATATATATATATATATATATATATATATATATATATATATATATATATATATACATATAATGTGTATATATGTATATATATATATATATATATATATATGTGTATATATCAAGGTCACAACACTGGCAAATCAGACTTTATATCTGACTAGTGAATTGTCACTTGCTTTTGTTGTACGATGTTATTGGAAGTATAATAATATATTTCATTACAGTTCATTTTTAAAAAAGACAGTCTACGTTATAAGAAAATTTAATAAAACAAGGACTATAAACCACATATTTAAGTAAAAGTTGTCATCTTCATAACTAAAATTAAAAAAATTTGTCCTATTTTATTTATATTCTATAATATACTATATTTTCTTTCAGTTTTTTTTTCTTTTTAAAAAAAATGGCTTTAAATTTTTACAAAATTGTTTAAATTCTTTAAATAATATAATTTTTAACAAATTTTTCTAAACTTTTAAATTCTATTTAAAAAATCTTTTAAAAAAATTAATTTTTATTTCTTTATTGTTTTATTGTTTCTTTCTTGCTCTTCTCTCTTTTGTCTCCATAATATTATCTCCCCTTAGTGTTATGTTATTTTTGTGTAATGCCGACTTTTTCTCCTTTTTTGATGAGAAACATTCAGCTTTAAAATGCCATTTTCCCCTATTCACCTTTCTGTAACCTTTATTGACCTGATAATGTCAGTTCCTATGTAACTATAATCTTTATCTTTTAAACTTATTTTATTGTTTGCTCCTCTTAACCAGGTAGAGCTTTCTTATCCAGATGTTTGCTTTATCATTGAAAAAATTTTCAGCTTAATTTTATTACTATTAATGGCTTGGCAAGGCCACAGAAGAGACAACCAAAGCAGCAAAACTGAGGCTAGTATACAGGACACTATATATATATATATATATATATATATATATATATATATATATATATATATATATATATACATATATATATATATATATATATATATATATATATATATATATACAAATGTAGGCAAATTTGAGCATATTTTATTGGTTTAAAAATATAGGTTCTTCTTACCAATTGTCATAAAATTTTAACCATAGAATAGTATTATAATCTTCAAAAAGCCTGCAGCTTTGCATGTAGTTTTGTCCTATAGAACCAAAGATATGAGCATTTCAATATTCAATTTGGCTGAGTATAGATATATCCATACATATATATATATATATATATATATATATATATATATATATATATATATATATACCACCTTTTTTGGCAATTTTATATGTTTGAAATATTGATCAGTCAGAATTTAACAAATGGAGGCTTGTTGGAAAGGTAATGACCTGAATTGTGTTGTGGGCAATGTGACATTTGCCCGTAAGATTGCACATTAAGGGGATCATCCATCATTCGGAGCCTATTTTTGCCGCCTTTTTACAGCCATAAAATATTTCAATCATAGTCATTTATTTTCCTAGTTTTCCATATGAATTAGAAAATATCTGATATTTCGCCGAAACCTCTGGCCTTGATGGAGGGAAGACTAAAATGTGCTGCTATGGTTTCAAACCATCTAAAATAACAGCAAAGGGAGACTTGATTCCAAATATTTCTCATATGTTATATATCTTTGGTTTTCATACATAAAGTAAATTTCACAAAGTATAAAGATTATTTGATACTGGAGATATTCATAATTGTACCCTCATTTCCAAAAGAGAGGAGATATAACATATGAGAAATATTTGAAATCAAATCTGTCCTTGCTATTATTTCAGATTATTTGAAATGATAGCAGCAAGTTTTAGTCTCCCCTCCATCAAGATCAGAGGTTTTGGGGACCATATATATATATATATATATATATATGTATATATATATATATATGAAATGGTATACATTGATAGTAACGACATTTCAAAAACAAACTTAAAAAAAAAATGTATATATATATATATATATATATATATATATATATACTTATATATATATGTGTGTGTGTTTTATTTCCTTTATGTCCAGAAAAGTTAATTTTTTTTCTAAAATATCAATTTTTTCTACTCAATATTTTGCAGCCTAAACTTGGCTTGTCCAATGAACGGAATTCCTATTACAACCGCCGATTGAGATGCCTTTTCAACTTGGATAAATTTGTTAACCATGAACATAGCAAAGCTCTTAGCTCTGGGAAATGGCATATTTTACTCGGAGGAGGAAAAGCCTGGTTAGGTGAGTATCCGTCCACGATAGTCGATCGCCAGTAACGAGCATAGTTACTTTTGCTTCCGTAGTATGTTAGTTTTTCTCTTTTGCTAAAACTTATAACAAGATAATCACATCACACAAAGTAAAAATGACGTGTGATGAGGTTGCCTCATTTACTTTTGATGAAAAGTAAATGTTTCTTTTTAGAAATCAGGATTTTTGGGCCAATTTTTATATTAAAATGTAATGTGGGCAGGCATAAATAATGATAACAACTTATCAAGACCCAGAAGACACTCAAGGATAAAGATTAATGCGATTGTCAGTTGAACAATGAACATCACCATAAGAGGAGTGGAAACGATTCGTGGAATGGGCAAGATTTTGATTATTTAAGAGGACAACTTATAAATATTTAATATATTGGACTTGAAAAGTGTTTTGGTGCATATATATATAATTATTTACTATAATAGTTATTAAATTATTAAATACCTACAGACACTAGTGTTTCCTCCTTTCGGGAATTATCAGTGCAGAGTGTCACGATTAACGCCAGTCAAGAGATTTGAACCTGGCAACAAAGCTATCTTTGACTCCATTAACAAGGACCAAATCCATTTGACTACTATTAACCACAAGAAATATTGTTGAAATTTAAACGTTTATTTTTTAAATGTTTTTAATGCGTGTCAGAGTGATCTAATCATTATCTGATGATTTGCACGTGCGAGAATACAACTAAATTCCACTGTTTTATTAATCTTATTTTTTTAATTTCTTTTAACATGTCAAAAATTCCATGTTTTTACAACAACTGTTTCATTATGTAGAACCAGTCAGTTATTTGAATCCCAATACTAAATTTATTCATTATATTCAGAAAATGGGAATTTATTTACCTTAGAAAGAAAAGAAATAAATTTGGGCATGTCATTCATCAAGGCGAAAAAATTATGTAGAAGGATAACATCACATATATTGTTATTGCCGCCATTTTGAATATATATATATATATATATATATATATATATATATATATATAAAATGAAAATTACAATTGAATTTACCAAAATGATCCAAGATGGTAAAATTAAAGTAAATTATAAATATTAAAGAATTAATATTTATAAACTTATCTCAGCCAGATATAAAAGCTCGATAATACCAAATAGGAAATAGAGCTTATAATATGAGCAAACAGTTAATGAAATATGTTAAAAAACACTTTGAAATGAGTTAAAAACATATTTAATCTGAAAAGGAAACACTAGATAAATGGATAGTCCTTAATCCGCGGAGTTTCGAAGAAATACTCTCCTTCTCATCAGAGGGTAGGAATTAGCAAAATGCAGGATCGGATTTTGCATGCAGAAGTATTTGATGAAACAACAAATAAGTCAAAGATCTTACTTGAAAACAAAATAAGTTAAGCAGAGGGAATATGGTAAAGAAAAAGGTGATTACACATTACTTCTGCATGCAAAATCCGATCCTGCATTTTGCTAATTCCTACCCTCTGATGAGAAGGAGAGTATTTCTTTGAAACTCCGCGGATTAAGGACTATCCATTTATTTAGTGTTTCCTTTTCAGATTAAATGTTTTTAACTCATTTCAAAGTGTTTTTTAACATATTTCATTAACTGTTTGCTCATATATATATATATATATATATATATATATATATATATATATATATATATATATATATATATTCAGCCTTATAGATGGTGTAAGAAACATTAAAATAAAATATAACAAATTAAAAACAACAACAACGTTTTTATATTTTGAGCAGTCATCTGATCTTTTTCACAAAATGTGGTGAAATGAATCAAAATGAAAAACATTGAGAATATTAGAACTTTTTCAAAATATGTTTTGAAATTTTTAAATGCTTTCGATTCAACTGGTTTCAACATATGCAAAAGACTATATTCTTCTTTGTCAAACCGTTACAAGATTTCATGTGAATTATCGTGAACATTTTGTCTGTTCTCAGATATATAAACTAAATTCATTGCTTACCGAGTTTTACTCCAACGTTAAAAACTACTTGTGAAAAGAAAATAAATAAAATAGCACAAAAAATTTATTAAGTACTGACGTATTTGGTTTGAAAAGACAGTACACGAAAAATTATGCAAATTCATTGAGTATTTTATTTTAAATAGGCAAAAACATATTTTAATTGCAAAATGTTTTATCTTTCATTTTCTACTTTCAACGTCCAAGGGAGATAAATCGAACTTTGATATCATACAGTCATCATAATAATACCAGCTAGAAATCATTTACCAATCAAATTTGATATTTTTTTTATAATAACCAGAATACTGGATGAATATGTGTAAATTTTGATACACAATCCTTTTTTTAACCTATAATAAAGTTTTTGTGCAGTTATAATTTTTTAATATTCAGGTATAAGCATCCAAAATTCAAATTTCCTCATCGAATAGATATTTTTCTTGTCTCTCATATATAATCATGTTGCTATTACAGCTCTTTAAAATACCATTAAAATAAAACGACTTTTGATTAATAATGACGACGATGATGATAATCATGATCATAATCATAACAACAAACCTAATAGTAATGATAATAATAATGATAATTATAATAATAACAATATAATAATAAACATAATAATAATAACAACAAACATAATAATAATAATAATAATAATAATAATAATAATAAAATCAATTTTATTTTAGGAAAAAAATTGCCCCATGGCCTTGGAGTTAACCAAATTCCGATCGTCTCTGTAGATGAGGTGTCGATGTCAAGTCTTGATGACATCTCGGGTGTTGCTCGCTATCCAATGGCCAAAGCTCACAGTAAGTATCAGAATATGTAAACTCTTATGAAAAGAAATTTTATTTATTTCCCTTGTGGGCATCACTTAATACACCCATTTCAATCTATCGCTTCACTAACCATGCAGTCCAGTACATCATTAGCATTTATTGTCCAATTTAATGATCATTTACGATAAATTTATATGTGAAACTAACCCCCAGTCTAAAATCTAATATATCATTTTATTTTTTTATTATTAGTGTTAACTTTTCAGGCTGTTTACATGTAAGTTGTATCATCTTGATTATTCAGACTAGCTCTCAACATGAGTATTATCTGACAATGTTTTGACCGATGTAACCTCTATCTTTCTCCAGATGTATCTTGTTGATCTTTGGAATCTGTCAGACTCAAGAATCATGTAATTCTGAACGGAACCCTTTATTTAAGTCATGGAGGTAGCATGCTCTTGTTCCATCAGCCATGACTGGATAGAAGTCTTGAGTAATTTGAAATTGTATTCTTTGTATTACCTGCAATGAGGATTGAACCTTCAACTTCCAGAAGAGTATCACTTGCAATTAAATTTACTTAGTACTTTATCCGAGCTGACAGGACAAGAGCATGCTATCCCCATGGATTAAATAAACAGTTCCATTGGAAATTTCATGCAGATTCCCAAGTTCAACAAAAAAGATTCCCTGAGTCCAATAGAAAGATTTCTGAGTTTGACAAGATACAGCTAAAAAAAGTCAGAGGTTGCATCAGTCAGAACATTTTGAGAACAGTAGTCTGAAGAAAAAAAATAATCCAAATTATCAATCCTTGTCCAAAAAAATTCAGAAACATAATGTATACATGTAATCGCCTAAAAAAAGTAGAATTTTCTTTTTCTTTTTTAGATAAATTAACATAGGGTACAGGACTCCAATAACACCTATTATTTTTTGGAATCTTGACCTCTTCGGTCATTTAATAATTTATTGTTTATGAAAATATTACATTAAAAAATTGTTTTTTACAAAACTGTAGGGAAACAAGTACTTTTGAACGTAATTTTTGGAATATGACATTTTTCTTTCCGTTACCAGTTCACACATCCTACAAATTTTTTCTGTATTTTTGTTTTTTTGTATAGGAAGAATTCTGGACAAGAACTAAATATTACACTACTAATTCTTAAAGTATCAAAAAACATCTTCTTGAAAAAAAAAAACATTTACAAAGTGTAAAGGGAGACAACTCTTATGCAATGTTCAAGGGAGATTATTTTGATTTCATTTGTTTTTCTATTTTTAATTTCAAGGTATTTTGATGGTTCTTGCATGGGTATTCTGCGCTTCCATTGGTTTCTTGTGGTCCAAGTATTATCAGAAGATGTGGCCAAACAACCGCTGTTGTGGGAAGAGATACTGGTTTGTGGTGAGTGCAATAATATCTTTGAAATGGAAATAATAAAATACGTTTTTTTTTTAAAAATCTTTATAGTTATTTCCAATTTAATATCCCTACCAGCTTCTGAAACCATCTTAGAATCACATCAATTGATTTCACAAAGAACTATATATATATATATATATATATATATATATATATACACACGAATATACATTTTGCTCATTCGAATTGAGCCAGCCCCAGCTACGAAGTGTATTAGGTGATCCAGGAGGCGCAATGTCAACATTCACTGCGGCAAACATGTGCTTGACATGCAGGTTCAGGAAGGCATCTTGCAATAGGTTGCTTGTACACCATTATGTGGAGTACAGCCTTATGGCCTACCCTCCAGGCAAGTTTATTTAGAAGTGCATCCCCCAGTGAATTAAACATGTTTCCAGATACCAATCTGGAAATTTCTACGATTCAGCACAGTACATATATATACAATTAAAAGAGAAATGTATTTTGTTTTGAGCAGTGCTGGTAAACAGGGATATGAGTATTTATGAAGGCTGATAAGAATGCAGAAAAAACGGAATAGTGAAAGAAAGTATGAATAAAATCAAACAATGGAAGACAGTATTTGCATTAATAATCTTCAGCCAATCTATTTATTTTTCAAAACATCTTTCACATATCAAATCAGTAAATATGGGACTCACTGCTAAATATTAATAAAAAATTATCCAGGATGGTCTTTGATAATTTCTTCCAATTGACGATTTCTCTTTTGCATTCTTTTGGAAATTATCGAAATTATCCAAAATGTTATGCCATCTTCGATATTTCTTTTAATAGTATATTTGAATTTAAAGTTTTGATCGTTTTGTCGTGATATGCTCTTTATTTAGTTTTTTTGCATTTGCTATGGTATAGGAAAGTGGCTTTCACTGTGGAGATAGCATCCACTCTACAGCAAGAGCAATTTGATTTCTTTTTTGGAAGAGCAGGGAATGGGTACAGTTAAGGTCTGGGCCCAAAATTTCTATTTTTATTTTTTGGAGGATTTCCTAATATCAGTATCTGTATAATTTTAAAACTCTGTAGACTGTCCAACCGTCCTTGTTTGCATCTTATCTATCAAAAACAGTGTTGTCATAGAAACTAACTTGTATTTAATAAAATTCACACTTCTTTCCACAGTTCAACCATATTGGATGCAAATGGACTTCAGTTTTTGCTTAGCTTGTAGGCATTGTTTCAATCATGAAACTATGTTTTGTTATGTTTTGGTTTCAATTCTAGCTGATGGCATTCAAATCATTTTTTTTACTTTTGAAATCATGACTAACATATATTGGGTACAATCTAATGAAATAATTTACTCTATAATAATAAATATGAAATCTGTGTAAATTAAAATACCATATTTGCTGATTTTATATGTGAAAGGTCTTTTGTAAACATAAATAGATTTTCTGAAAATCCGTAACCCAAACACTGTTTTAGATTGTTTGCTTTTGTTCATACTTTCTTTCACCATTCCATTTTTTTTTCTGCATTGTTATCAGCCTTCATAAATATCCACTTTTACTTATGAGTCACTATTTATTAAGGCTAAAATCCACTTGAGGATAAGAGTTAATGACATTAAATTTAAATGATGATGAAAAGTATGAGAGGATTGAAAATTACCATATAACACCAACTCCAAACAGCAACCGACCCAGAAAACAGCAATTATTCCCCATTTGTCTGAAACTTCATCCAAAGAATGTGAGTGTAAAGAAAAAAATTAGAGATGAAGCAAGAGTTATAAGACTGCCTCCACTCTTACTTGTGATTGTGAAATTAAGTATGTCAAAATAAATTAAAACTGAAATAAGCATAACCGGTCTTGATGTTAATGTAGTTAGTTTTGATGGAAAAAAAAGATTGGTATTTATTTATTTAGATATAAGAATATATAAGATACTAGCATGGGTGCCCAGCGTTGCCCGGGTGTTTGGAGGTGTATGCTGAGCAAAAAAAATAAATAAATAAAAAAAAAAGGTCAATTTTTTTAACTTTGACCCCTTAAAATTTATTGTTTTGGGCTCAAATCGAGTTATTAAGTTAGATCCATGTCCAACGATCCTATATCTAAAATTTCAAGTGTTTAGACCACAAATTGTCGGAGGAGTTTGGTAGAGTTCTCAAAGGTCAAATCGTTGAACTTTGACCCCTTAATAGGCAAATTTCTGGCCGAAAACCGATCACATAGATTTTCCCAAATCTCAATACCCTGTATATCAAATTTCGAGTCTGTAGACTGAAAATTAACAGAGTTATTGCGAAGGAAAATGTACACACACACAAACACACAAACATGTTCACTTTTATAGATATATACATATGAAAAAAAAAAAAGAAGGTATTTTATTATTTCATTAATGTGATGTTTGTTGTGATTTTGCCCATGGGAGGTAAATCTTAAGATTGATAAAATTATTTCCCCTGGAATATTTCAAGTTGACTCTAAATAATTTATTATTATTTTTTTTCAGTTTCCACTAAAATGGGTCTTAAAAATATCTTATTACTACGCTTAAAAGGAATATTTAAATTTCAAGTTTTGATCGCTTAGTCATAACATGTTTTTATTTATTTATTTATTTATTTATTTATTGCACTTCTTATGGTATTGGTGGAGTAGGGAATGATTGCAGCTAAGGTCTGGGCCCAAATTTTCTATTTTTATTATTTTTGGGGGATTTTCCAATATTTCAGTATTTTGTTATAAAAAATGGTGCTGCCTTATTATCTATAAATGAATACTCTTTTATAATTCTTCGTTATTAATTTAATCTTTATTTTGTACAACTTTTTTTGTAATTTTTTGACTCCAATTCTTTACTTTTTTTTCACAGATGTTATGTTGTTTTAAAATTCGTTTAAACGAAGGTACTTCAGCAGAAATAATAATAATTATATATCATCACATGAATGGTCAGTGAGGATTTAAAAATGAGAGCTAAGAGAAATTGCTGTGTTCTTTTTTTTTTTTTTTTCGAACAAAATTATTATTATTGATAAGATTTTGAAAGCACTGAACTGTTATAAAATTATGACTAAAATTGAGAAAATATCCTTTTGAATTTTGAAGATGATTGATTGCTACCTAGTCATGGCTGATAGAACAAGAACATGCTACTTTCATGGATTAAATGTAGGGTTCTATACAAAATTCTTTGTGACAGAAAAATTCTAGAATTTGACAAAATCCATCTGAAGCAAATCGGAGGTTGCATTGGTTGAAACATTGTGTGAATAACACATAAGATGAAAACAGTAGTTCAAATAATCCGTACATTTTCTTGTCTAGAAAAATTAATCAAAATGAAAGCAAAGTTGTTTACAATATCAGCAGACAGACTCGTAGAGTAAACAAACAAGTTGGAATCTAAATGGGAGTGGGGGCTAAGTGGGATGTCAAAAATAAAACAAATTGGGGTGGAATATGGGAATGGATGGTGTCCTCCAAGATATAAGATCACAGCTTAGGGATGACCAGGGACAAAATAAATGAAATGCAGGGAGTAATACCAAAAAGGGAGTCAGGACTTATTCACTCTACTAGTTAAAGATCTTTTTAAAATTGAGTCATGTGTTCTACAAAATCCAGGACCATGCATGTCATGCCGAAGCTGAGAGCACGTGCTTGTACCTAGTTACTCAGTGGATGCACAAACTAAATCCATGCAACTCATTTGATTGTCACTTTAAGTTGATGTTTAAAGACCAGATCGCGATTGGAAACAGATCCGATCTCATAGACATGAAATCTTCATCACCATTCTCACTACAGCTAGGATAGGTAGATGAGGATTTACATACAAGTGGTAAAAGAAGAAATCCTCACTAAAACAATAAAGAAACATGTGCGCATGTTCATTGGCTACAATAAATGGGTATGTGAGTAACTAAGAATCTGATTCGCTGACTAGCAAACCCCGTACCACATGGATATATAAAAACAAGAAACAACAGCAATTCCACGCAATAGCCTGACGAATCCTCGTGAGGTTGAAATGTAGAAAATTTTGTGTAGCTTAATTGCCATATATATTTTCAAAACTTACTACCTAGCTCTACTTATGTATCCAGCACTGTTGAAGTAAATACTGAAAATAATTGCATAACATTTTATGTAGGTACATAATAATAACATATATAGAGAAAGAGAGAGAGAGAGTGGGCGGGGGGAATTTTATGCCAACAATATGTGACAACGTGTCCATTTATTGTTTCCCTTTTATCTGGGGAGTTTTCCTTTATCTTTATTCCCTCTTATCCTTATTACATAACACTACAACACTACACAGCAAAGTGTAGTATCTGTTTTGATACTACAATTCAGCTATTCTGTTTTTGATTAGCAAAGGAGAAGAATCTAGACTGAAGTTAATTTATTTTTATTCCAGTCCAGGATGCTCTTTTGGGGAGCTGATTTTTCCCACATTGAAAACTGATCTTGTATCTAACTCTGCCCTTGTGGGGAGGCAATAAATCAAAACACAGAATGCAGTTTTTGACATCGTTTCTCAATCTTTACAAATTCCATCATTTTGGTACTCATGCAGAGAGTGATCCATGCTGAAATAATAACGTTATTATTTAAAAAGCCATTCTTAACATAGGGAGGGGAGGGTGTTTTGTACCTATTCTGTACTTTAACATTACAATTGAATAAAAAAACATATCATAAAACTTTATTTAAACGCGGAAATACGATTTTAAAAATAGCGTGGATCACTCTCTGCATTAGCACCATCATTCTTATATATTATTTTTTATTGGAATCCTTTGAATTGAGTAATTGGTATATTTATTTGCGGACTGTTATACACATACTCATATTTGTTGTTTTACGACGTTTCGGCCAACTATTTCTCTGGCCTTTTTCAGGTGGATGTGAATGCTTCGTCTCTTAACTGTATCCTCAGTAATTACTGCCTTCCATAGTTGTTGTAACTCCATGTTTGACTGAAACGTGGCAAAACAAAAACTATGAAAATGAGGATAACAGTCCACAAAAAAAAAAAAATAAAATTCCATAATTTTTTTATGTTAAAGTCAATTTATTCATAAAATGTCATTTTTTTTTCTTTTTTCTTTTTCCCAGCATCACTGGACCCTGATGACCCTGCTGTTCATTTTTACGATTTTGGCAATGATTCTTTTCTTTATCGATGCAGGCGGGTACTACGAAGTAAGTATATGCAGAATAATTTTTCACCAATTAACTGGTGTCTCTTGCCGAGGCAGACATATTTGCAGAATCAAACAGATAAACTCATCCAAGCAAGATCAGATGTCACAATAGTTAACAATAAGGAACAGTCCTGCCAGATCATAGAGCAGGACACAAGTTAAATATCAAGGAGATGGAGAAACGGAGCAAATACATGGAACTGACCAGAGAGCTGAAAAGGATATGGAAGATGAAAAAAAGTTAAAATAACACCAATAATAGTAGGAGCACTAGGAACAATTCAAATAAAAAACTTTGACAAAAGAATGAAAGAGATTGGAATCACAAGAGATACAATGGATAACAATTACGAAAATGGCTGAAAGATTATGGAAAACCCTTGAATGCATATATCAATACACATGAGCGACAAACTCTAACCGGACATATAGAAACTGCAGCGGAAATAAAAACTGACTACAACCTGGATGTCTTCAAGTCCAACATAAACAAATTCTTGATGAACCACCTCCTTAAGTAAGACACTTTATCAAATCTCAACACTAATGTACTGTACATGTAATAACCCTTATCCTCGAGTGGCTTCCAGGCCTTGATAAGTAGTAACCACCTTGTAAAAAAAAAAAAGAACAACAACAGATGGAATCAAGATAATTAAAAACTTATAATTCTAAGTTAACCCCCACCCCAAGGAAAGAGTAAGCAAAAAGGCACCCTAGTGAAATGCTTCTCAACAGAAGAGGAGCAGAGCCAGAAAATATACGAAAAGTAAAATATACATAAAATCTGGCTTAATAGCATTTAGATTGGAAATTTCAATCCAATCTAAATTTTATGAAGTCAGATTTTATGTATATTTTGTATAATTTGTGGCCCTTCTTCTTTTCTGATGAGAAGCATTCAGTTTCAAAATGCCATGGCCTAAAGAGGTTTATCTTGCTTACCCTTTCCTTATTGATCTGATGATATAATGAACTAATATGTAACCTCTTGAATTGTAAGCCATGTTTAGTTTCAGAAGAGTTTCCGATGGGTAGTGATTCTATACAAGTCCTGGAAAGGATGAATTTTCAGTGGACAGCTGTTCTGTACAGGTTCCGGATTTTATAATTTTATAATTTTGCAGCCAAAGAGCAAAAGATACTTCTTGTGTTGATCCCAAAAAAATATGTGCTGGGATGCTAAAAGATTTAATTTTTATGGAGCAATTCTGGTTTCTGATTGGTTAATAACGGAACGTAAATTAATTTGATTAGTTGGTAGCAGAATGTGAATTAATTTGATTTGTCAGTTCCTATCATCAGCGTTTATAAATAGAATTTCCCACTTTTGAGGGAACATACTCCATCCATTAGTTATCAAAAATATTGCAACATAGCCTTTATTCCTCACATTTTGTTTAATATATTTAATTGCTCCTCTTTACAGTGTTGAGCTTTCTCTATTTTGATAAGTTTGTTAAAGCGATATTCTTTGATAAATTTATTATATATATATATATATATATATATATGAGAGGAGATTAAAGAAATATTGAAGGATTCTTTAAATGGAGACTTACCAAAATATAAAAAGCTCAACATGTGGGGTGGAGCATAATTAGATGATCATATCATTCTTTTATAATCTCCCCTTTCATGGGATACTACTTTTGAATGTCTCCTATTTTAGTTTACCAAATTTTAGCTTCCTTATAGCCTTAATTTATCCACTACTTTATCTAAGGAATAATAATTTTCAAAAATTTATAAATTGAATAATTCTGTAAACTTAAAGCAAGTATAAATATTAATACTAATATTTATAGGACAATCGTAAGCGGATGAAAAAGCTCAATATTTGCGATAGAGCATTGATATGAGAAAATCACTTTCAACTCTGTAAATTAGAATTACAACAATTTATCATTCGACAAGGAATACAAGTTGAAAACTTTAGATTTTCTTATTCCACTTAGAAAAATGTACAATCCAGAGAAAAAAATATTGATCAGTTAAATATAGAAATGCAAGTGAAATAGGCCAAAAGTAGTTGGTTTAATTTCTTAATAAAGCCTGCACTTCATTTGGAATATCATTTTGTTGTGGTAAGGTTCTACCTAATTAGCATATGTGGAGTGTCAACTATATAAATATGGTTAACACTGTAAAGACAAGAGAGACCCAACGAGAGACTCAGAGAGACACAAAATTGAGAGTCGATGACCCCCCTCCCCCACCAACACCTTCTCCAGGTGACTATACCAATGGACTCTATGTAATATTGTACTTTCTTGCTTTCAATATATCTGTTCTATTTTACTTTTGTGTTGTAGTTATTTATTCCATGTGTGCAGTCGAGCTTCAACACATTTTAAAGTATGCGTTTTTGTATTATTATCAACTTTTATTTCATAATTTGTAGTATTTAATTCATGTGCTAACCAACAAAATTATAGTTGCCCATGAATATTATTTTGCTAACTATTTTCCTCTGACGATAAGAGACATTCTTTGAAACTTCATGGAATAAGGAAAATTTTAAGTTTTAAACTTGTATTCTTTGTCCAAAAATAAACTGTAAATTCTAATTTAAAGAGTTTAAATTGATTTTCTTAAATATCTCTATCTCTACTATTATAGAAAAGGAACTTTGTGTGCATGTGTGTGAGTTCGTTCCCTATGGACTTGAAAATGGGTGGGCTGATTTTTATGAAATTTCACACAAAGGTACTTTATGTGCCTGGCTGTGTTCTTAGATAGGTTTGTGTATCAGAATGTCTTCCATAAGTATCGATATTCGATAACTGAAATAATCCGATGAAAAAAGTAACAGATGATTTTGACAAAAGTTAACACCTTACACAGTCTAACATCACAAGTTCATTTGCAAAGTTTTATTACCACTCAAGCCGAAAAGTGTGGTGTATAAAATCAACAGTAGGTTCTTTAATATGACAGGGGCGCATTTGAAATAAATATTTCTGTTTAGAGCACAATTGAAGCTTGATACTTGACTTTTGTATTTTAAACTTTAATTCAAGCCATTATAATTTTATAAAATCAACTGTAGGTTCTCTACAGTGCAATGTAGACTATAATGTATTGTGGACTAAGTCACTGCGAGGAGGCATGTGAAACATCCTCCCGGTGCACTTTGATGGGTCTCCAACTAGAGCAGGCAGTCTATTGATTTGATTGAAAAATGGCGATTTCATCGATTTTGATGATAATAAAAATATGGGTGTGTGAAACATTTGTTAATCATTATTTTATCCAGTAATTAATATATATATATATATATATATATATATATATATATATATATATATATATATAAAGAATTAGGGGCACTTTTTTTAAATATCTTTCTGAATGACTATTAAATTTTTTTTTTTTACGAAAGCTAAAACGATAAAAGTTTTTTTTCTTTAAAAGTGACGCTTATTTACCTTTAAAGGTATGAAGCAAGCTTTTGCCCTGATCGGGGCTTTTTCAAGCAAGTTCTTTTTATTAATCTTTTTTTCTCTCCTTGGAGACGTAAAAATCTCTCTAGCTAACAGTTCATTGGGATGTTATATCTTTTAAAAGTAAATAAACATCTCTTTTAAAGAAAAAAATAACTTATATCGTTTGGCTTTCTAAAAACAATTTTTTTTAATATTCATCCATAGCGATATTTCAAATAAGTGCCACGTTACTTTTTATAATATTGCACTTACAAAGACTTAAAAACTGTCCATTGATTTAAAAGTAAATAAACATCTCTTTTAAAGAAAAAAATAACCTTCGTCTGTGTTTATAACATGAATTCTTTTCTTTTTTAGCCACCATTCCTTCCGTTGAGGGCACATCCACCTCTTTGCATTATCGTCACTGTCTGTGTTTGTGTGTGTGTAAGTATTCAGTTTTCTTTTGTATTTTTGATCTTCATGAAGGTTTTAACACCTGACAAAGTTTAGAGGTTACATCGACTGAAACATTGTGCAGATAACACTCAAGATAATCTGTGCCTAAATCAAAACGTAGATTCCATGAACAAAGCTTGTTTCTTAGAAATGCACGCCTGTAGAACTCTGTTCCGTTTGCCTGTTTCCCATGTGACTACAACTTGGATGTCTTCAAGTCCAACATAAACAAATTCCTGATAAACTGCCCCCTTAAGTAAAACGCTCTATCAAATCTCCATTACTAACGATTACTACGATATTATCCCATTGATTACTGTACATGCAATAGCCCTTATCCCCGAGTGTCTTCCTGGCCTTGATAAGTGGTGACTACCTTGTAAAAAAAAAATGAAAGAAAACAATTGTTCAATTAATCTAGATAATGCAAACATTCATATGTCATCTCAAAAACTCAGAACCTTTTGCTTATTGATATTTCTGTTTTGTCTTTTCTGCTCATGTGTTCCCATCTTTGAACTCTTCGTTACTTTACCATATACCAAAATAGATACTGTCTTGAGATGTATAAAAGCCTAACAAATCTGCTATTAATGTGGAGACAACACATCACAATTTGGATAAGGTAAAGAGTAATAGTGTGAGGGTCATGACTGAGAAAAAAGGAAAAAGAAATACATATGGGAGTGAGAGAGGAGGAGAAAATATATGCAGAATATATATACAGGGTGGTCGCTAGAAAAGCGGGAAATTTGAAGGTCAGCTTAGATCATGAATAAAATGCGTGATTGGTTCTTTTGTTGTCGAGCTAGAATGTCTAGGTTAAGACGCTGCAGTGATGACATTTTGAGCATCTATGAGTATAATATAACATTTGTCTTTGAAAAACTTTGTAAAAATTATTCTTTGTAAAAATAAATCGTTGTTTGACTAATTTCCCACTTTTCTAGTGACCACCCTGTATTTTCTTAATGAAGCTGAGAAATGCTTGAGTTAAACTAATTTTTAACATGTTCTTAATATAGCTATTCTGTTTGTGTTCCCACGCTTGTCACTTTTGAACTCTTCAAAACTTGTTTCCTTCTGTAACCCTAACCTTGACGCAAGGATGCACAAGAGAAGAGAAGCATCTCTTTGGAAGTCCCTATTTACTTAACTCCCCACGAAGGCAGAATTAAACAGTAGGGAAAATCCAGCTTCTCCCAAAAAGGCACTCTGGATTGGATTGGAACAAAAAATAAAAATTGCCTCAGTCTAGAAGGATTTCTCCTTTACTGACTGAGTACAGAGTAGATAAAGTGTAATATCACAACAGATAGTACACTTTGATCTTAACCCAAACACAAAAACTCTGAAAGTCATATTTAGTTTTCACAAGCTTTGTTCGTTTTATAACTTTTCGATTTTTTTTTTCAGGCCCTTCTTGTTATTTGCACACCACACAAACAAAGCTGGTTTCGACCCGTGTTCAACTGGACATTCTTCATTTTCTGCCTTGTGGCATGTGTGCTGGCGAGTAAGTCATCCATTTTTTTCTTTCATTCTTTGTTGTTTGATGCAGGGAATAAATATATTTATTTGTTATCCTCTTTGGGGATCATCATAGTGCAAAAGTGTGAAAATTAAAAAAATGGTATTTGCCAGGTGAAGGTTGAACAACGGCATTACAAATATGTATGTGTAACATAATAGCTATTGGTTCATGTTTTAAATTTTAGCATTGCAGCAAACATATCTTCATAGCTCAGGCAATTATGTCAAAGGAAAAAGTAAATCGTAAGCTACATAGTATTCATTCCAGACAATATAACTAAGTATTCAGAGACTATATAACTTCTTATTTATAAGAGACAATATAACCTAGTACTCATTAGAGACAATATAGCCTAGTACTCATTAGAGACAATATAACCTAGTACTCATTAGAGACAATATAGCCTAGTACTCATTAGAGAAAATATAACCTAGTACTCATTAGAGACAATATAGCCTAGTACTCATTAGAGACAATATAACCTAGTACTCATTAGAGACTATATAACCTAGTACTCATTAGAGACAATATAACCTAGTACTCATTAGAGACTATATAACCTAGTACTCATTAGAGACTATATAGCCTAGTACTCATTAGAGACTATATAACCTAGTACTCATTAGAGACAATATAACCTAGTACTCATTAGAGACTATATAACCTAGTACTCATTAGAGACAATATAACCTAGTACTCATTAGAGACAATATAACCTAGTACTCATTAGAGACAATATAACCTAGTACTCATTAGAGACAATAAAACCTAGTACTCATTAGAGACAATATAACCTAGTACTCATTAGAGATTATATAACCTAGTACTCATTAGAGACAATATAACCTAGTACTCATTAGAGACAATATAACCTAGTACTCATTAGAGACTATATAACCTAGTACTCATTAGAGACAATATAACCTAGTACTCATTAGAGACAATATAACTTAGTACTCATTAGAGACTATATAACCTAGAACTCATTAGAGACTATATAGCCTAGTACTCATTAGAGACTATATAACCTAGTACTCATTAGAGACAATATAACCTAGTACTCATTAGAGACAATATAACCTAGTACTCATTAGAGACAATATAGCCTAGTACTCATTAGAGACAATATAACCTAGTACTCATTAGAGACAATATAGCCTAGTACTCATTAGAGACAATAAAACCTAGTACTCATTAGAGACAATATAGCCTAGTACTCATTAGAGACAATATAACCTAGTACTCATTAGAGACTATATAACCTAGTACTCATTAGAGACAATATAACCTAGTACTCATTAGAGACAATATAACTTAGTACTCATTAGAGACTATATAGCCTAGTACTCATTAGAGACTATATAACCTAGTACTCATTAGAGACAATATAACCTAGTACTCATTAGAGACAATATAACCTAGTACTCATTAGAGACTATATAACCTAGTACTCATTAGAGACTATATAACCTAGTACTCATTAGAGACTATATAACCTAGTACTCATTAGAGACAATATAACCTAGTAATCATTAGAGACTATATAACCTAGTACTCATTAGAGAGAATATAACCTAGTACTCATTAGAGACAATATAACCTAGTACTCATTAGAGACAATATAACCTAGTACTCATTAGAGACAATATAACCTAGTACTCATTAGAGACTATATAACCTAGTACTCATTAGAGACAATATAACCTAGTACTCATTAGAGACTATATAACCTAGTACTCATTAGAGACAATATAACCTAGTACTCATTAGAGACTATATAACCTAGTACTCATTAGAGACAATATAACCTAGTACTCATTAGAGACAATATAACCTAGTACTCATTAGAGACAATATAACGTAGTACTCATTAGAGACAATATAACGTAGTACTCATTAGAGACAATATAACCTAGTATTCATTAGAGACAATATAACCTAGTACTCATTAGAGACAATATAACCTAGTACTCATTAGAGACTATATAACCTAGTACTCATTAGAGACAATATAACCTAGTACTCATTAGAGACAATAAAACCTAGTACTCATTAGAGACAATATAACCTAGTACTCATTAGAGACTATATAACCTAGTACTCATTAGAGACTATATAACCTAGTACTCATTAGAGACTACATAACCTAGTACTCATTAGAGACTACATAACCTAGTACTCATTAGAGACTATATAACCTAGTACTCATTAGAGACAATATAACCTAGTATTCATTAGAGACAATATAACCTAGTACTCATTAGAGACAATATAACCTAGTACTCATTAGAGACAATATAACCTAGTACTCATTAGAGACTATATAACCTAGTACTCATTAGAGACTATATAACCTAGTACTCATTAGAGACTATATAACCTAGTACTCATTAGAGACAATATAACCTAGTACTCATTAGAGACAATATAACCTAGTATTCATTAGAGATAATCTAACCTAGTACTCATTAGAGACTATATAACTAGTATTCAGTAGAGACTATCTAATATTATAGTTTTTGGTTTTTTAATTTGTCATTAATTAAATATTAACTGAAATTAAAAATAACATCGAATAAGATAAAACAAATTTTAACTATCATATTTAAAAATAAATTATAAAATTGAATCCACTAGAATGCCCTGGTACTGTCAGATCAGGCTGTTTAAAAATATTTGCTTCCTGACTTAAATGCACCAAATGGTGATATTATTGTTTTACGTTTCCCTTTAAAAACTCAATCATGTTCTGCAAAGCCAAAAAAACAAAAGCAACATTTTTCCTCTACAAAACAACCAAACTAAACACAATGAATAAATATTTTAAGATATAAAAAAACTTGAGGCATAAAAACTTTTGCCAAAATGATTGAACATGAAAAGTGTTGATATGTCATAAAACAAACAATAAAACTGAACACCATGAAAAGAACTTGGAACATAACACCTTTTTTTTTTCCAAAATTACTTCAATACTTTTAATTTTTATTTCAATAAAATTGTTATAAAACTATAACTAAATCCTTTTATGGTAATATTGTTTTAGCCTCAATTCCTAAAATTATTAGATGTAAATAACTTCCATTAATTTTAATCCATAATAATTTTAAAGCCAGAAATGATTTTCTATTTAAATGCTTTCCTTTTGGATTTTGAAGGATCACAAAGTCTGTTTTTTCAACTACAAGGGTCATTCCAAAAGTCAAGCCTCCTGTTTTTTTTTTAACTCAAAAAGTTCAAGAGCTACAAAGATAGGAGTTGTACCTTTAAAATGAGCAACCTTTTTGATCCAGAATTTAGTCTTCTACATAGTCACCATTATTCTCAATGCACTTTTGTCAAGAATTCAATGATGCAACTCTATGACAGAGATTGCTTTCTTAGAGTTTCACACCATCAATATCTGCAACAGAGTGATGAAACTTTCAGGTCATAACAATGTAATTTGAAAATCCTCTCTTATCCATTTGAACAGAATAAAAAATAGGAGGCATTACTTTTCAAATACTCCCTGTATAAACAAAATGTTTAAAATTTTTGACATCAAAGATGAATTATGGTGGATTTAATTTTTAGTACTATATGCTGTTGCATTTTATTTATTTCAATTATTGGTAAATATAATTATAAATAAAAAAGAATAATTGACAATCCAACATATTTACAGATCCAAGCGAGTTCCAAATCTTGTTGCTTAATCTGAAGACCTTGATGAAAATTTAGGTCAAAGCATAAGAATATCGGAAAACTGATTAAAAAATTACAGAAAATTTACAGAAATAATTAATACTGAAAGTAAAATATTTAAAAAAAATGAACTAAATTAAAATAAATTGAATGAATACAAAAAAGATTAATTAATGTTTAACTAAATGAATGTTTACTGAACATCGTTAAAAACATTCAATTTTCACTTATAATAAATTAAATAAAATAAATGAACATATCCAAACATAATAAAACTTCATAATAAATATAAATTCAGTAGATAACATTATTTAAAATAATATAATATAATACTGCGGTTTATCCAGTTTAAGTAACATTGTTTACTTCTGACAAGATTCAGAACAGGTATTCGTTTGAATCAGTAAATATACTAGGTTGCCCAATAATTCAATGTAATTATCAAAGTTACATTGACGCGAGAAATACACATGTGATGCTGTTACATAATTTTATTAATATGACTAGCGGGAGGCGCACAACTTTGCCTGGCCGTAAAATTTGTTTAAATATATTTTAATTCATGCAAACTTTGTATTTATTATTAAAGAGCCAATTCGCTATCGAATATTATGTATATATAGTTAAGCAACATTGAACCTGGTTAGTACTAAATGGGTGACCATTTGGGATTTCCAGGTGCTGTATGTGCTCTCCGCTTATCTCGGCATTGTTTCCAGTCGTCCTGGTCATCTCCTTGCCACTGGACCCAAACAGTGTCGACTCAGGAGAGGTGTGGATAGGGATTGCACGACCCTTGCCTCACAATTACACGCGCAACGGCTCCTACAGAGGTATCCTTTGTCTTTTGAGACCAAACAGGGGCATCGATATATAGTACTGATTTAAAAAAAAAAACAAAAAAAGACTTGGGTGCCATCAGCTAGAATCAAAACCAAAACATTTAGTGCTGCACTTGCATCCCATACTATTTGAGCTATTGACAGATAGATAAGGAAAATTTAAAATTAAACCACTTCAAACTATGAATGAATTTGCACATGCGCAAAAGTAATAGAAATATGTCGGCAAGTTGAAATGAACATTTTCCATTTCAACTTGCTTATATATTTCTGTACGTGTTATTCATCCATCCAAATAAAGACTTTGCTCGTTATAAATCACCATCGGGGCATGATTAGTTTTTCCTGTTAATTTCACTGTTATGTAACCAGTAATTTAAGAGTTTATCGGTTAAATATTTACACACAGTCATACACATACATACATCTACTGTTTTATTTTATTAATATGAAGAGTATTTACAAGGGAGATAATCCAGACAAACTAGCATTAATCATTTTTTTTTTTTTAATCCAGTGCCGACATTATTGATTGGTTTGGATTATGGGAAGATGCACATACCTGGTTGGGTCACCTGGGTTATTATGATTCTTCTGCTCCTGCATCTGATCATCAATATCGTCCTGGAGATTCATGACTTCTGCTACCATGATAAAAACGAAGGTATGGCTGTTTTTTTTCACTTGTTTATTGTGTCTAGTTTTAAATTTTCACCATTATGGAATTTGTGTTTTTTTTTTTTTTGTCTTTTTAAGAAAAATCTCTTAAAAATTTCACTTTTATTTACATAACTACGATGAAGATCTCCATTATTTTCATTAAAATTGAAAATATTTTCAAATTTTCCCCAGCTATGGGCAAATAGCTCCACTACCTTGTGGATGCTTTGGGAAAGGCAAAGGCTAAAAATCGGGTTTGGAGTTCTGATAGGTGAATGGTGAAGCACTGCAACAACTTGCTGGCAACTCCTGCAGATGTGCTGACTTCAGCCATATTTGCTTGCCTTTTCGTTAAACTTTGTCTAGGATGCCAAGAACTGGCAAACCGAGGTTCCTTATCATCTGCCCAGGCCTGCATTCAAAGAGACAACTCCAGCTTTGTCTTTATGGCCACAGCAAACATTGCAGTGCACCAGACTAGATGCAGAACCTGACCATTGTTTCATAACAGAAGGTTTCCATCATCATTGTGTCATTTCTTTTCCTCCTTACATCCTCCTTATTTTTTTATTTTCATTCCCCATGTAGAAACTAGAGTTATCTCTGTTTATGGACTAATTATTTTAAATTTATGGCATAATAATAAATATACGGCATAATCACGTTTGACACACCGGTTCCCATCAGATCCAAGTTAAGCAATGGTGAGCCTGGCCAGTACCAGATGGGTGACCATTTGGGACTAGTAGGTGCTGTATATACTCTCTGCTTATCTCGGTATTGTTTCCAGTCATCCTGAACTTTCCTTGCCACTGGACTCAAGCAGTGCCAATTCAGGAGAAGTGTGGTTGGAGATTGCTCAACTCTTGCCACATAATTACACAGGCAGCTGCCCCTACAGGGGGTATCCTTTGTCTTTCGACTGAACAGAGGCATCAGAATTTTAAATTTAGAATTATGCCTCTCAGTAAGAAGAACTTAGATCCTTTAGTAAAAAAAGAGAGATCTCAAAATCTCATCATCAACATGAGATCTTGTAGCAACTCTCATACTGACAATATACATATACATACATACATATATATATATATATATATATATATATATATATATATATATATATACATATATATATATATTGTTTTAACAAAATCAAGACATCAAAGAATAGGTTGATAGCAACAAATAGTGTATTTCATCGTTAGTTAAAATTGTTTCAAGACTATTCGGACAAATCCAAACCTTACGTTGTTTGAAAATTTTCACAAGAACAGCCTTTCGTCAGACGTATTGAATAAAAAAACACTTTAGCAATGAACAGTCTGTTCTTGTGAAAATTTTCAAATGACATAAGGTTTGAATTTGTCCGAATAGTCTTGAAACAATTGTAACTAACGATGAAATACACTATTTGTTACTATCAATCTATTCCTTGATGTCTTGGTTTTTGTTAAAACAATATATGAATGCTCAATTGTGAAATATGATAATTTTGTAGCTTACAGTTTGAGTCATCTCATTTTGACTTAAAACTTATTGGTATATGAACGATTACTGAATTTTCAATTATATAAACTCAGTAAAATTCGGAATATTATAAATAAGACTATATTTTCCAGAAGCAAAGTAATCAATGAAGTTTTAACAAGGTTAATATAGGAGTGCTCAATACCAAAGTAGGGCAAGATATACTATTTATTATTTTTTACATAAGCATTATTATGTTGCTACACATTCATGAGCATGTTTTAGTCTGCTAATTACAAGTAACTAGAGACCTCTTCAGGTAATATAGATTATGCAAAAGCTGAGTCCATAACCTTATGGACTCAACTTTTGTATAATCTATATCGTCTGAATAAGTCTCTAGTAACTAGCTGACCAAAACATGTTCATGAATGTGCAGCGACATATTAATGTTTATGTAAAAACAAATAAAAAGCATAGATGTATATATATATATATATTTGAAAAAGTTTTTGGGGTTACAAAATGTAATTATAGCTGAATATAGACCAATTAACATACAAAAGAAAAAGGGCTAGCTAACTGGATTTCATTTCTTGACCAACAGAGCTAAATCGAGGAAAAATTCTGATTAAAAAATAAAAAAAATGAATTATGAATATATATTTTTTTAAATTATATTTTGTCTCTCCCCCGCCATATTGATGACAATTTTTTTTTAATCGCAATTTTTCCTCGATTTAGCCCTTTTTTCATTTATATTTTTTTAATCCATTATGTTAAATTCAGCCATATATATATATATATATATATATATATATATATATTGTTGCAGTGAGGGGCCTGAAGGTGGTTAGCCAACTGACCGTGCAACTAAATAAACGTCAGACACAAGGGCAAGGAAGACAACAGCAGAACAAAGAAGAATGACAAACGCGGATAGTTTAGGTTAAAGACGAAGTTTCGCCTTTTATTTAGGCAAACAAGAGGGTGGTAAATGTGAATTTTCCACTGGGCGACGTTGGTCCGGGGTCCGTCGCCGGTGTATTCCGTCAGGGGGATGCTTGTCGGTTCGCCGTGAGCTGGAATGCTGGGATGACGTCGGAGAAGTCGGCGTGGTAACTGGTGCGGGTGATTGGTCGACTTGGGTCCGACTGGGACTGTACTGATGTGTAGGCGTCAGGTTATGAGAGGAATGGACGGACGAATTGGCAACACTGAGGGTTCAGTGTTCATCAGGTACGGACGGGCGCTCGGATCGGACAGACACTGAGAAGGAGGCGTCAGTGTATACGAGATACGGACGACATGGAGACCGGAGTCGTGGTGATGAGGTGGACTTCTACGGCTGGAGACCGGAGCCACGGTAGTGGTGGTGGTCTTCTACGGCTGGAGACCGGAGCCACGGTAGTGGTGGTGGACTTCTACGGCTGGAGACCAGAGCCACGGTAGTGGTGGTGGACTTCTACGGCTGGAGACCGGAGCCATGGTAGTGGTGGTGGACTTCTACGGCTGGAGACCAGAGCCACGGTAGTGGTGGTGGACTTCTACGGCTGGAGACCGGAGCCACGGTAGTGGTGGTGGACTGGACTGCTACAGTGAAGAGACTGGAGTCACAGTGAATGCGCGAGCGTCGAACGGTGAGGAGACCGTGAGCAAGTGCAGAGCTTTGCCGAGACCAAGCTGCCGAGTGGTGGAAAACATCGCCGTATATTCGGGGGACTGCTAGTCACATGGAGTGGGCCGGAAGTTGTTTCTAAACAACAGTAAATATCAATTCTCGGATGTGTTCTTTACAAACAGTCGATGCTGAAGGAGTTCGTTGTTTGTATTTAACGAAGTTTTTCCAGGAAATTAAAGTTCGTTGTTTTGTTTTTGTTGTAGAAAAGATGTCTTTTTTAAATTTCTTTTCTAAAACGGGGCTCTGAAATCACGTGACGGCTGCTGATATTACTGACTACTGCTGATTTCGGCGGAGGCTGTCAGTGGCCGGTCGTCTGTTGTGCTGTTGTTGTTGTTGTTGTTGTTGTTGTTGTTAGCGGCCGAGCCGCGACAATATATATATATATGCCATAAATTAAAATGAGATTCCTTCTTCCATTACTGACATATATCAAAACTCTTTATTTGTTGTATTAACTTTTCAGTTCAATATATTCTTTTTGCACTACTTATCGAGTTGTGTCTTTCTTCTGAACACTTACGGGACCACAACAGTTACAAAATCCATCTAGGAAATAATGTTTAAAGGAAAATAACTCTTGTACACTAAAGTTATCTCCCTTGCCAGAATAAACTTTTTAGGTATTGATTGATCTACCCAGACTTATCTGCACTTAAATTGACCCGAGGACAACAAAACAATAAAATTCAATGGAGAGACACTTATCAGAATCAGATTAGCAAGAAAAACCTCATTTCATAGTAATTCTCCAAGTTATAAAATTCTTAATAAATCATTTTATACTAGTGGCTGCAGCGCTTCAGCACACGCAACGCTGAGTCAAGCACAAAATCGAGTACACTCAACATCGAGTACTCTCAACATCGTCTTACCATCAACACTTACCCTGTGAACTCAGAGTATGGGAAATTCCCATATGGACAAAAAAAATCACTGAAAAAAAAAACCCTAACTAAAGGTAAAGATAACGAGTAAACGTTGGATAAAATGATGGTTAAAATTATTACGAACTTGCCAGGATTTGAACCTGGAATCTTCTGATTTGTTGTCAGACGCGTTATCCATTGTGCTACAAGTCCTATCCATATGCCAAAAGATGTTATTGCGACTGTATAAAGATAGTACTAAATTCCGTTGTCATGGGCAGATAACTTTTTCATCAAGTTCACGAAACGACCCTAAAACTCTTATTTCAGGCTTTTTGTGTGACTCAGAGTTGTTCATTACAAACCATATATAGATAAGGATAATCTAGAGACTCACGCCTTTCAAGGAAAAAAAGAATTTTTCAATTCGGTGCATCCATTCGAAAGTTTTATTGGTATATAGGCACACACATATAAACAAATAAATAAACATTTAGAATTTTATTAATAGTATTTTTATATTATTGGTTTCAATAGAATCGTTTTCATCCAGTTATTTCTTCATATTTCTGTGTTTCCACTCATAAATCATTTCACAACAGAAGTTAACAGAGAGATGCTAATATTCATTAAGCAACAATTTACAACATATCAATAAAATAATACTTTAAACTGTGTACTATAAGATGCTGGCTGGAGACATTTTGTCATGATCTTGAATAAAAGAATTAGTCTATTATGGTGCTACACTTGTGCAAATTCCCAAAAAGCTTGGAATGAATAAAAGTTACCTTCGTTGGATTTCTCATAAAATCTTTCTATACCAATTATAAGAAACCTTCTCAATCAGTGACTAATAACACTCTACAAGAGAGTGCATTGTTCAAACTCCTCACAGGCAACATGAATTAGAACAAATACATCGGCAACATTGCATGAAGTATTGTTGCCGCATCTTCGTTGATGCATCCATCACTAATCTCTCCCTCTTAGACAGGGGCCAAAAAATAGTCTCCAATCTAATAGGTTTTGCACCATCAACTAAGTTCCAACCTCTGTTACAATCCCTGTACAAGTTTTACCCCCTCAACATACATACATCTGATAAACCTGTCTAGTAGCAAAAACCCAATCCTTCACTCTCGAGGTCCCTAGATGCTAAAAAGCCTTCTACTCTAATAACTTCTTTTCTTGGACTGCTAAACTATGGAATTCCCTCCCTGTTTCCTGCTTCCGACAAATATCGAAAAATTGTCCAAAAACATTAATTCTTTCACCCTCAAGTGGGCAGTTTTCTGCAAGGAGGGGTCGGTTTTTCCATCGCCATTTTTGCAAGTCATCGTATCGGTTAGATTGACTATGTTTAATTTCAATGTTTAAAACTTCCGGATGCGTGATGGAGACATGTCACTCTTTTTTTTTTTAATAATCTTTTTTCTCCTTCGCGTTACGGGTTTGAGCCAAACTCATTGCCAAGAACTTTGCAGCTTAATCTACCCTTTACGACCAAGGCTACCAACCCCAATATTTCCTCCTGTATCAGAAAACACGCTATGTGATATACAAATATCTGTACGTGATGTTGCCAAGCTAATCAAAAACCTTGATTTCAATCCTGCCTTGATAGAGTTCAGAATAGATTTTGTAGCCTCATAGGCGATGTCGTTTTTTCTTCCCTGCAACCTCTTTCTCACAGAAGAGATGTAGCGAGTTTGTCTTTGCTTTATCATTATTTTCATGGCAAGTGCTCAACTGAGCTTCAATCAATGGTCCCCCCTCGCCAAACTTTCACGAAAAACACTCATCTAGTTGAAAACACTATCAATAATTCCTCCCACTCTATGCCTAAACCTAAACATAGATTCCATGAATAAAGCTTCTTTCTTAGACCTGCACGCCTGTGTCTTCCGTTTTCCTGCTTTCCAGCTGACTGCAATATGGTTGTCTTCATAGTTTTATAATTGTTAGTAGTGTAAATTGGATAGAATTTGATTATTTATGGGGATGGCTCAACAAGAACTTGTTTACATTGGATTTAAAGGCTACTATGTTGTATTCAACCGGGAAGCAGGCCAGCGGAACAGTGTTCCACAGATGGGCAGTTCTCGGAAAGAAGCTTTGTTCATGGAATCAGCGTTTAGATTTAGGCACAGATTGAGAGTGTGAGAAATCGTATATAATGGTTGTAGCTAGTCGAGTGTTTTTTTGTGAAAGTTTGGCAAGGGGGAACCATAGATTGGAGTTCAGTCGAGCACTTGCCATAAAAATAATGATAAAGTAGTATATAAGGGCCAAAGAGCCAAAACTGTATTTCTCCATGGCATCTTTTCTGTTAGACAATGTTTGATTACTACTGTAGCAAAACGATTTTCTGTCCAAACAAAACTACAACTCCACAACAAACAACAATTTTCGGTCCCCCGACAAAAGGAGGGTAGACCTGTAAATTCACCTTTGTCCGTTTGTCTGTCCGTACTTTTCTTAATAACTATGCCTTTTGCATAAACATTAAACATGATATAAGTAAAAGAATTTTATTTATCTATACTTCACGATAACTCTTGGGTGTGCCCTAGGGGCTCTTTTAGGGCTAATAAAAATACTCCATTTTGGGACTATTTTAACCATATTTGTCCAAAATTTTCTGTGTATATCTATTTAGCAGTTTTACATGGTGCTGAACTCAAATTTAAATATGTTAAGGCCTTGTCGACTTTTGGGGTTAAATGGGAGGGGGGGCAAATGATGGACTTAGTCATTTCTTTTTTTGCATAGTGCAGAACTCAAATTTAAACATGTTAAGGCTTAAAACTGCACCGTTTGTATTGTAAATTGTATTTTTTTATTTGATTTTGTTTAAAATAAAATCTTCCACTGCTGCTAGTAATAATAAAATAATAAATATTGATTGATTTTAAACTAAAATCTATAGATCATCTCCCCCACAAGTGTGTTTTTATGTTTGAGAAAATATATGCAAATTAAGCATGCGTTTTTATGGTAATCAGAAAAATAGCAATTTTATTGTTAGATTTTTTTTTTTTTTTTTTTTTTTACACAGTGATCACCACTTATCAAGGCCCGGAAGCCACTCAGGGATAAGAGTTATTGCAAGTACATTACGTTAGTGTGGAGATTTGATGAAGTGTTTACTTAAGGGGGCGGTTCATTAGGAATTTGATATATATATATATATATATAGAATTTGATATATATAGATATATAGAGATTTATAAAGAATTGGAATCAGAATCAGTAATTGTATCAAAATTGGGAATTTAGTACGGAATGGATAATTGTATTGGAATCAGGATAAATATTGGAATCGTCCTATCACTAATATATATATACATATATATATATATATATATATATATATATATATATATATAATTACTTAATTTACTCACATAAAATATACGAAAGTATAGATTTATGCGTAAACTTTAAGTATTTACTTCAAAAGTGCTCAATACGTAGGTAGAGCTAGTTAGTAAGTTAAAAAATGTATATGGCGATTAAGCTACACTAAATATTCCGCATTTCATCCACTCTAGGACTCTTCAGGCTTATGCACGAATGCACATATAAAAACGACAAACAACCACAGAATTTGCGCATAAGCCTGAAGAGTCCTAAAGTGGATGAAACGCGGAATATTCAGTATAGCTTAATCGCCATATACATTTTTTAACTTACTATATATATATATATATATGACCGACATTTGGAGTATGAGAAAAATCGACCAGTTTTATAACTGGGCATAAAAGTTTACTGGCATAAAAATCAATTCTAAATGACTAAAGGTTCAATCTTCTGTGCAGCATGGAATGAGAGTATTCCATGAATTTAATAAATAATTCCATGCTCCAGAATTTTTCTGTCAAACTCGAGAATCTGCATAGTATTTTGAATTATTATTATTATGCAGATTCTTGAGTTTGACAGAAAAATTCTGGAATTCAAGAAGATAAACCTGAAGAAGGGCAGAGGTTACATTGACAATTATATATATATATATTATTATAACAGCACTCAAGATAAGAACGATGCTGTGAATAATCTTAATACAAATAACCTCGTCTGCTTGTTTTGCTGAACTATATATAGATATTGCTGACATTTGGAGTATGCTACATCACAACACCACTTGAGAAAAATCGTTTGTTTTATAACTGGACATATAAACTTACTAACCAGAGTGTCTATTCTATGAAATCAGCATCTATCTATCTATCTATCTATCTATCTATCTATATATATATATATATATATATATATATATATATATATATATATATAAATAAAAATTACAATAAGTTTAACAAGGTAATCAAAATGGTAAACTTAAAATATATTATAAATATTAAAGAGTTAATATTTACAAGTAAAATAAACTCAGCCAGATGTAAAAGCTCAATACAACCGAAAAGGAAATAGAGCTTATTATATGAACAAATGATTAATAAAACATGTTAAAAGACATCTTGAAAAAGAGTTAAAAACATATTTAATTTTAAAAAAGGAAGCACAAGATAAGTGGGTAGTCCTTAATCCACAGAGTTTCGAAGAAATACTCTCCTTCTCATCAGAGGGCAGGAATTAGCAAAATGCAGGATCGGATTTTGCATATAAAAGTATTTAATGAAACTACAAGTAAGTCACATATCTTACTTGGTTAAAAAAAGGGTGAGGTAAGGGGAACAGGAGGCAAAAGAAAAATGATAAAAAGATTTCACACGAATGGATAGTCCGGTGAAGGGTAAAAATCCAAAAATGGTAAAATCCAAAATGGTCGAATTTAAAATTTCAATCCAATGGGTAAATTCCAAATGGTCCAAAATAATCCAAAAGGCAGAGTTCCTTGGAATGAATTCCAAATCATTAAAAGAAAAGCACTGGAGATAATATTTAAAACACGTCTGTCAAGGCTGGATAATTCAAAAAAATTAAGGTTTAAAAAAAAAAAAAAAAAAAAACCCGAAAAGCAGTGAAAGTTTAAATTTGAAAAGCAAGGTCAAACTGACCCAGACAAAAAGCGCGAAAGTTAGCGTTAATAATTAGGTCAGCTTAGATATGCACGTGAAAGTCTCAGAATTAAATTAAGAAAACTGATCAGAAGAACAAATAAATGGCCAAGTCTAAGAAAAAAAGTGAAAGTAAATAAATAAAAAAAATAAATAAAAAATAGAAAATTATATATATACACACACATACATATATATATATACACATACACATACATATACATACATACAGACACACTTCATTTCAATAAGGGTTTTTTGAAATTCATTGAATTACAATTTAATATATATATATATATATATATATATATATATATATATATATATATATATATATATATATATATAACTACTTATCACTTTCGATATAAATATTTACTATCACTCAATCTCCCCAATACTATTAAATAAGGTACTAATATTTGCAAAAAGCATTCGGACATAACGGATTTAGAAATCAAATTAATCTTTCTTTATGTCTAAATCTATACATTTGTATACATGAGTGTATATGTAGGTATATATGGGTGTGTATGTATGGATATATTGTGTAAGTGTGTGCATTTGTGTGTATATGTAGCTGTGCGCATTTGTGTGTATATATATATGTATGCGTGCATGCATGTGTACATGTATACATATGTTTATATGTAAGTATGTGTGTATGTGAATGCATGTGTAGAAAACTTCCCGATTCGGATATCTACTCAGCTATGCGGATTACCAAATATACAACTTGGATCTTATTACCCAACTGCTGTAAAGAACATTCTCCATGGATTTTACCATGCAATCTGGGTCTACAATTTTCATATCCCTTTCTTCAAATCCTCTTGCTACAGGATTTCTGACTAATTAATTATTTTGACTTTGACTTTCCATGTCTCACTGACTTTAGCAAATAGGGTTCATACCTTTATAAATATTTGCTAATATTTTCTCTCCTCTGATGAGATGGTAGAAATCGAAACCCTATAGGTTAAGGAGATTAATTTTCAAAAGTATTCTTTGTCTTGCTTCGAATAATAAAAATCTTTGATATGAAACTCAACCACTTCATTTCAATAAGGGTTTTTTGAAATTCATTGAATCACAATTTAATTTATTTGCTCTATCTTGCATATCGAGCAATTCTTATTTAGATGGGATAACTTATAGAATATTACCGCCAGTAATATTTTGTAAATATTATAATCACAGGTTTCCATACCAACTTATTGTTAAATAAAAAAATTATTCTGAAGAATATATATATATCCTGATGCTTTGAAATCATATAAAACTAATCAAAATATATTAATAAAGGAAATCCGCAACTGCATTAGTAATGTATAAAAAAAGAAAATTGTATGTATATGTGTGTGTGTGTATATATATATATATATATATATATATATATATATATATATAATTTTAAACTTTTATATATTTTTAATAAGTAAATAAGAATATAAATATATAAATAAAGCACTAATAATAGTAGGGTGTAATAAGTAGTATTATAGATTGATCCGAATTGTATGAATACAACTGACTTGTAAATTCAAAAAAAAAATTATCCATTTTTAATTTGGAGACAAGGACGAATCTCACAGTTAAGGAAGACATTTTTTTGATAGCATGAATAGGTCAACCAAATTAATCTGGAGCAGGAAACTAGATCAAATATTCAGAACATTTTTTTGTTTTTGTAATTAAGGGAGATGGTGTTTGATCAACACTGCTGGGGAGCCATGATTTAATATACTGTTTTTGTTTTTAAATCCCCGAAACAGTTTCATGGTAGACAACTGATTATACCTGGAGTAACATTAGAACTATTGTGAATTCAAGAAAGCAAGTTGATGTAGCAATTGCATGTGATTAAATGATTTACTGACTAAATAGTTTTCCAACAAATGATAAAAAAAATATAAAAATTAAATAAGTTTTTTTTATATAGTTTTTAAAGTTAAAAAACTTCCAAAACTATACATTTATGTATTATTTATTCTTTGTCATTTCAGAGCGGCAAGAAAAATATGAATATGAGAAAGCTAACAATCCGAAAGACAGAATTCCCGAACCCTATCCAGTGGTAAGTTCAAATTCTTTTCCAGCAAAATTAAACTAAAAACAAATTTTTCCTTGAATAATTCCACATTAAGAAATGAGTGATGAAGACAGACAGACATCGAAGTTACATTTGCCTTAGATTATTATACACTAGCAGGGAGCCCCGATGTTGCCCAGGATTGAATGATGATCAATGAATGTTTCACACTCTCATATTTTTATTGTCATCAAAATCGGTGAAATCACCCATTTTTCAAATCAAATTGATTGTTTGCTTGCTCTAGTTGGGGACCCATTGCGGTGTACCAGGAGGAAGCTTCACGTGCCTCCCTGCAGTGACTTAGTTCACAATACATTGTAGTCTACATTGCACTGTAGAGAACTTACTGTTGATTTTATAAAATTATTTTCATATATAACAGCATGAATTTAAGTTTAAAATGAAAAAGTCAAGTATGATGCTTCAATTGTGCAATATAACAGTAAAGAATTGATTCTGTAATAATAATAATAATAATAATAATAATAATAACTATAAGTCTGCATAAATTAAAATATTTAAGTGTATTGTATGACCGGGCAATGCCAGATAACCTGCTAATTATATATAGAGAGTACAATATAATAATCCATAGAGTATTGTCTCTATAATAATAAATACGAAATCTGCATAAATTAAAATATTATATTTAAATGAAGTTTATGACTGTGCAATGCCGAGCAGCCTGCTAGTTTTTTTTTTATAAAAAAACGAATGACTGCTAAGTGAATTAATGTTTATCTTATCTTGTGTGTTATATTATAGTCTGCTAGTTTTTTTTTTATAAAAAAACGAATGACTGCTAAGTGAATTAATGTTTATCTTATCTTGTGTGTTATATTATAGCCTGCTAGTTTTTTATAAAAAAAAACAAATGACTGCTAATTGAATTAATGTTTATCTTATCTTGTGTGTTATATTATAGCCTGCTAGTTTTTTATAAAAAAAAAAACAAATGACTGCTAAGTGAATTAATGTTTATCTTATCTTGTGTGTTATATTATAGCTTGCTAGTTTTTTATAAAAAAAAACGAATGACTGCTAAGTGAATTAATGTTTATCTTATCTTGTGTGTTATATTATAGCCTGCTAGTTTTTTATAAAAAAAAAACGAATGACTGCTAATTGAATTAATGTTTATCTTGCGTGTTATATTAATTTGGAAATGTAAGCATGCTTGTGTTGTTTTATTTTACCATTTTTATAATTAATATAAAAAATAATTGAAGTTTTTAAATTTTTTTTATTTTCCAGGGTCGTCGTTTCAAGAAGTGTTGTATGTGTACCCATGTCTTCTTCACAACTGTCTTGACCTTCGTCGTGATTGTTGCCATCATGGTTTCCTAAGAAGAAACTTCCAGAAATATTCACCCCCTCATCCCCACCCAAGAAAGAAGAAAAAAAAGGGGGCGGATGCTCTGACATTCAAAGACTTAATGGCTTTGAAAACATATTTTAGGATTTAACTAAAATTAATTATTTAACCAATTGTAAACCTTTTTTTTTCTTTCATCAAAGTTAATTTAAATATTTTTACGCTTTTTTTAATTGCCTGGCCAGCTTTTTTTAATTGCCTGGCCAGCTTTTTTTAATGACATTGCAAGCTCTTGCTTTGGTTTTAATAATCTTTTAATACTCGTTGTTTTATTCATTGTTATAGCGTGTCATATTTATGTTATAGACTCTTTAGTGTTTTAAGTTCCTAAAGTAATTGTAATTCTTGTTGGTGATAACTCGATTTGGTAACGCTGTGTTCAGCGATATTTTCATTTTTTTATTTTTATAAATGAAAGTAATGTTACACGTTTTTATGCCTAAAATGCACGCAACATTAATGTTATTGTTTTAAAAAAAAAATTTTTTTAGCAAAACTCAATCATGTTCTGCAAAGTCCAAAACAATAAAGCAGCAATTTTCCGTGACAAAACAACTAAATCGAACATCATGAATAAATACTTGAAGAACTTGAAGCATAAAACCATTTTTCCAAAAGAGTTGCTATACCATAAAAAAAACCCTCACCAAACCTTTTCCTACATGTAGTTTTTTTTTATAATGCCAACTCGGGCTTAGGGTTAGTGTTTGGGTCAATGAAATATACTTTTGTTTTTTGAAAAGAATGTTTTCTTTTCAACTTCAAAAATCAAACTTCAGTGCTCATCATTAATAGAAACACAAACCATAAGTCTAGGGTAACAATATAAAGAAAGGAAAATATACTATTTCTGAAAAAAAAAAAAAGCCCAAAACATTTTCATGTCTATTTATTTTAGAAAAGTTATATATATAAAATTAATAATAAAAAAATTATTTAAAAAAAAAATTTTTTTTTTACATGGAGGTCACCACTTATCAAGGCCCAGAAGCCACTCGGGGATAAGGGTTAATTGTGTGTACAGTAATCCATGGGATAGTATCGTAGTAATAGTTAGTAATGTTACTAAGACAAGAGGTTTAAAATGTGAAATAGTCAATGTTATTTCGCATCCCGTCTACGAGTAGGATCAATTAGGTTTCCACATCTCCAGAAAATGAGCAAAATAAAAGCAACGTAATTCAGATCTACACCAGTTTGTTTTGTTTTACCTGCGTAAACTGTAAACAAACGAATAATTAACCTGAGTTGTTTTGTATTTTTCATCATAAAGTCAGTTTTTAATATAGAAAAATATTTATTTTAAGAAAAGAAAAAAAGGAGGAGTACTAAATACTTAATTGTTGTGCATTTTTTTTGAACAAAACATTTTGATAAACAAACGAAAAATTGTGTCAGTAGTTTCTATTTGCTATTTTTATTTATTTACAGTATGCACACGTCAACCAGAAGAAACTGGAGTAGACTTGAAGTTGTTTCTTTCATTTTTCTTATTTTTTTGGATCCTTAAAACCTAATTGATCTTAGTAGTGTAGCTGTATAATAATGCACCATCATTAGGGACAGTCAGACCTTTATTTATCTTCTAATAAAATGTCATAATAATTATCTTGGCAGACATTTTAATTTAAATAAAATATATATATATATATATATATATATATATATATATATATATATATATATATAAATGAGAAAACAGCTATATTCCAAGATGTTATCATTTATTTCCTTTAATGGTAAGATTAATAACATCTTGGAATTTGGAATATAGCTGTTTTCTCATCTATTTGTATATGCTCTGTAGTTTCATTTAACATACATCAAACTTCATAAATAAGGGTATAAATAAAGGGTGAAATACAATTGAAAAAACATATTTTCCCCACATACATATATAATCACGAAGTTAACCTTTGCCCTACAAAATCAGGATATGTGGAGCTGGTAAATTCGTATGACAAAAGATGCATTTTACTTAGTTGAACAAACAGCCATATTTGATTTGGGTTTGACCATATTCTGAAAATAGATTGAATTTTATGTGCTTCACCATGTAGAAAATCCTCACAACTCACAATATTTAAAAACAAAGCAAAGAGTTTGCTCATTGTGCATAATGTCCAGTTGATTAGACTTGAAACAGATTGAAATATTCGAAGAATAATCAGGTTAAAAATGTTATAGATTTTTCTCACAAACTTATTGAATTTTTGAACTATTAATGTTTCTTTTTCTTGTATAATTATAATTGATTTTGCCACCCAAATTAATGCATCACCAGGGTTGACTGAATTCGACCCTCAACTGGCTCCACTGCTCATCCATACCACAGGACACTGTCTTTGTTAACATCTCGCATGAAATTTCTATTTCTTCAAAAGAAAAGAAAAAAATGTACAAAAAAAAAACACACACACACACACGCACACGCACACAAAAATAATAATACAGCATTTAATAAAGAGCCTATCTCCACCAGACCCAGTAGTTATTCCCCATGAAAGCAAATGTGACACAAGGTTGTTTTTAATGTGGGGGGAAGTCAGCTCCCCAAAAAGGGGCACTCTGAAAGTAGGCAAAAATATCCTGGCCTCTGCCAGGTAAATTCAGTCAAACATGATTCAAAATCAAATTCATAGCCAAAAAAAAAAAAAAATGAATTATTTTTTGTTGGAATCCTTTGAGATGAGTAATTTGTATATATATTTGGTGAGAAAACAACAATTATGAAATGCAGTAATTACTGAGGATATAGTTAAGAGGCTCAGCATTCCTATCCCGTCACAGTTAACCACCTGAAGAAGGTGAGAGGAATAGTTAGTCGAAATGTGGTGAAACAACAAACAACTAAGATGAGGATAACAGTCCACAAATAAATAAAAGTTTTTATGCTTTAAATTCTTATCTTCAAATATTTATTCATGATGTTCACTTTAAGATACTTGCTCCCTGTAAGATCACCAAAGTTAAACCACGTTGAGCCTGGCCATTATTAAATGGGTGACTATTTGGGAGGATGAATAATTGTATTTAACAAAAAATTTCTTCCAATTAAAAAATTAATCTAAAAATCAATTGCGTGCACAATTTAATTATTCTTAGTTTCAATGAAAAAATTTTTTAATATTTGAAATTTATTTTTAAAACTGCTTTGGCTGCGACTATTTTTTGGTGGAAATGTTATCTTTTCAAAAAGAAAATGTTTACAAAAATCCAGAAAAGAAACTGAATAGCAGTTTCCATCTCAAAGTGGTGCATCAACATTTCTTGCAATGCCTGCTGAGCGTTTTTTTTGTTTTTGTACACCGTTTCACCCAATGTAACCACTGACTTTAAAATGCGAAATAGCTGATATTATTTTGCATTCAGTCTACAAGTCCAATCAATTAGGTTTCAAGATCACCAGAAAATGAGTAAAATAAAAGCAACATAATTCAGGTCTACACCAGTTTTTTCCATTTTACCTGCGTAAACTGTAAACAAATGAATAATAAACCTGAGTTGTTTTATTATTCATCATGAGGCCAATTTTTAATATCGAAAAATATTCATAATTCAGTTTTCACATAATGTAACCGCTGACTTTCTTAAGATATGACAAAAAGATTTTTGAGTTTGAAAAGATTGCACATGAAGAATATCAGATTTTCCACTGGTTATCAATTCTCATGTCCAAAATTCTGGAGCAAAATGAATTTAATGAATAAAAGTTGATGAATTTTAATGAGTTTATGACAAATATTTATTGATGTAAAAATTCTCGACTGGCCAGTGCAACTATTCCCTTGTGCCTATATGATAACAATATTCCAGTGCCTGAAGCTGTGTATACATGCAAATACCATGTATTTATGAAATTCTCGTATCCATCTTGATAATTTTAATTTCTTCCAATTTAAACGAATCATAGTCAATTATACATTTTCAATATGTTAAATAAAAAAAAAAAAACTTTTTTGATAAGATCTGTATAAGCAAATAGATAAACTCCCTCCAAAAAATTGTATTTTTTTAACATTAAAAAGAAAAGATAATTTAAACTTTAAAGTTAAAAAAAAACAGAATCTCTGTATAAAATCTTTTTTTTTTTTTAAATGTTTTTGTATTCTATTTAATATTTGCATTTTGCACTTTATGCCGGTTTTTATATGCAAAATTTAATTTTTTATTTTTATGACATTGTTCATGTTTTCTGTAATAATTAAAAAAAAATTCTGAAAATGATGTTAATTTAAGTTATTTTATTGTAATTACTTTCGGGTGTATATATATATATACATATACATATACATATGTGTATATATATATACATATACACATACATATATATATGTATATATATATATATATATATATATATATATATATATATATATATATATATATATATATATATGCCTTCCCCCTTATCCTTGATGTTTAATGCTGTCCTTTCCTTTCAAAAGTAAGTCAACTACACACACACACACACACACATATTCATCAAATCAAATTAAACTGTAAAGAAAAAAGGGTGGCCTTAGTGAGATCTTGCTGAAAGATGTTTTGCAAATGTGTAGCCAAATAATATTTTGATAAATAAAATCTTTATTCCTATTATATATATAAGTGCACACAATGTTTTAACATATGTTTTAATGCATATTTTCTCTCTTGACATTGCTAAGATTTTGACTTAAACTTTTAAAAAAGTTGCTGCTTCCAAATTTTCTTGGCTCCAAAGACAATTTTTGGTTGAAACCTTGAGTAATGTTGGCATAAGACATACAGTAATAATTGCTCTGCTGTTCACAGCTGTGAGCACTCTGTACATACTACTTAATACAAATAACCAAATGATATATGTGTGTGTGTGAGGTTAGATAATGGAATTCCTATCTTTCACATTATATCCACATCACAATACCCACCTACCATATAAGTTTATTTTGCTAATGTGTTTATCCTGCTACTCTCACATGAGTTGTCCCACTATACCTACTTCTCATTTTCTCTGACTACCTGCCCATTCTTCTGTCATTGCCCCCACTATATATACGCTTATCTCCTACTGTTGTAGACCCTCTCACTAGCTTCTCCATCATTTTGACTATTCTATCTTACCACCCATTTATATATATATAACAAAACTGAAACTATATATATATATATATATATATATATATATATATATATATATATATATATATAGGGTTTGTATTACTGTACACATAGATTCGAAAAAGTTGTCAAAAAACAAATATATAACAAATAAATATTATCAAAGGCAAGATAAGTTACTTTTCTACCAAATTGGATACATTTTTTTGTTTTTATTCAATGTAACATGTTTATTCAGCTCGAAAAACATGCAGTGTTTACCGATGTATTGGAAAATTCAAAATGGCGCCCGACACTCTCTTTAACATGGTAAGTTTGGGAAAAGGTGTTATAAATAATAAACTAGATAAAATACTATTTAAAAAACACCGAATATATGTCAACTTATGTCACGGTAACATATAATGAGCGAATTTCTAACAGTATTTTGTCTAGTTTATTATTTATAACATGTTTTCCTGAACTTATCGTGTTAAAGAGAGTGTCGGGCGCCATTTAGAATTTTCCAATACATCGGTAAACACTGTATCCTTTTCGAGCTGAATAAACATGTTACATTGAATAAAAGCACGAAAAATATATCGAGTTAGGTAGAAAAGTAACTTATCTTGCCTTTGATAATATTTATTTGTTATATATTTGTTTTTTGACAACTTTTCGAATCTATGTGTACAATAATACAAACCCTATATATATATATATATATATATATTTTTTTTTTTTTCAGTAACTATAATATTTTTTAATTAATTTTTTTTTTTTTTTACTAATTTATACATCAACACAAAAACTTTTTTAAACCATTTGGTTGATGTCAATGTAAAATATACAAGTTTCTTAGACCAAACCACAATGAAAATATTTTAGTCTGACATTTTTCCTGAGAGATATGATTGGAAGATTTTTTGTTTCAATTCTCCAGGTTGAGGCAGCAAGTTTGCTTTGAAAATCAGCCTTGAAATCAAAGATCTGAATGCCAGCAATCATAGTGATGGGGATAAAATATTTAATTATCTCAGCCACATTTTTGGTAATTATTACTAATACCTTCATAAATTAAATAAAAAATATCATTGTGAAATTCTTTTGCTTTATCTACTGATCTGTGATCTTTAGGACAACTACTACTACTACTACTACTACTACTACTATTGCACGTTTATTGTTGCTTGTTCTCCAAGTACAAGGGTTGGACAAATTTGGTCGTAGACCTGGTCAAATCGCTTTGATTTGATCCAGTATCGATGTTTCTGTTAACCTATGATGTTTCAGGTCGTGTTTGATGGTATCAATCCACCTCTTCTTAGGTCAACATCTTGGACAGGCTCCATGGACATCAAAGTTAATGATTCTTCTTTGCCACTTGTCCACTGTCATATATTGGATGTGGCCAAACCATCCAGGTCTATTCCAGTGTAAGGTCATCTACTGAATTGAGGTCGCCTGGATCTCAGCTTATTGAGAGAAGTTCTATATATTTACAAAGCATACAGTAGATCACTTCTGACACACAGTTAAAAAAAATTATTATTTAAAAGAATTTTTAGGACAACTTACTCTACTGTAAATAGGGTGGGGAGTGATGGTGGCTGATGTATTAATGGCACCAACTGAAAACCTAGGTATGCCAAGTTCGAATCCAGTTTGTTCTACAGAAACATTTTCATCAAACCCACACTTGACCCCCTGGAGAGGTGGTAAATGAATACTAATCCACATTCAGCCATTTTAAATCAGAGAAGGGGAAGTACATAATCAGAACTGAAGTGAGTAAACATCTAATTTAAAGGTGTGAAAATCCAGACTACCTCTTCAATCAACAACAGGACTCTGATTGAATCTAAAAAAGTCTGGTTACCTACTTCCTTCCTTTCCTCGAATTCAAGATAGCTGAATGTGGATTTACAGGTTTCAACAATAGTTATGGTAGAATGAATTGACTTAAATCTTCTTTGAAATATTAAATATCAATTTTTTTCTAAATAAAAGGTCACAGATGAGTAGACAAAGCTAGCAAGTTTTTTTTTTTTTTTTACTAATTTTCCAATGGTATTTCGTTTAAAATAATTTAATACTGATTAACACATTTTTCTCCATCATTTTCTGCAAATTGTCCATCTTCAATCCAATCGAATGACACAAAACATAAATAGATAAATAAATAATTTTTTTTAATTGTGGTATTTTCTGCTGATTTATTAAAAATAGATTTCTCTTTTGTTATGTAAAACTTTAAAAATAAAACTTTAAAAATTATTCAATGTCTTGAATTATTTTTTCATATATTTTCAAGATTCTCAGGGGATTATTCCTCATCTTTATTTAATGTTTTAAATTTTATATCATTTTATTTTATATACCTGAAATCTCATCATTCAGACTCCCCAGCTTAACATTCACAGACAACATCATCATAATCATATCGTATGAATCCAAAGATTCTATTGTTGGCAGTGGTTTCCCTGATATTTTTCTAGTTAGAATTCTTTCTAGAAAGACATTGGGAATCATGGGAGGGATCGCGTGAAAGTTGCCAACATCCTAAGTGATAATGGTTTTTGTGCAATGAACTGGGTTCAAACTTGGGACCCCCAGGTCGTCAGTCTGTGTTGTTAACCACTAAACCACCGTCACCTTTCACAGACAACATGAATTGAAACAAATACATTGAGGACACTGCCAAGGCTGCTGCAAAGAAGGTGGGCTCTGTTTACCATGCTAAAAAGAAATTCGCATTAGTGAGTATCCGATATCTCTACAACGTTGCATACCATGCATGTTGCTACATCTGGGCTGGTGCATCTGCCATTAATTTCTCACTCTTAGACAAAAACAATCTCAAACGTAATAGGTCCTACACTATCTACCAAGCTCCAACCCCTGTCCCATCACTGCAATGTTGCATCCCTGTTCCACTTTTACAAATACTTTAATGGAATGTGCTCTGATGAACTCATAGCACTTCTTCTCCCTCGACATACATACATCTGACTAACCTGCCAAGCAGAAAAATCCCACTGTTTCACTGTTGAGATCCCTAGATGTTAGAAAGCTTTCAGATTGCTAAACTTTGGAATTTCCTCCCTGTTTCCTGCTTCCGTAACTGTACTAACATAAAGAAGTTTATATGTAACTAGTCTGCCCATTGGCCCTAAAAGGGTAATATTAAAAATGTTCAAAATAAAAAGTGATTTTGAGATTATATTGTCTTTAAAAGACATTTTTTTTCAAGTGATGAGTGAAAAGAATAAAACCAGGAGGCCTCTAGAGCACCATTGCAAGCACTAATTAAAATTAAGGAGGCCCTACTAAAGGCACTACTAAAACCAAGTTTCTACCTCCCCCCTCCTCAAAGAGAAAATATTTTTTAAGTAAGGCATGAAAGAGAATAAATCGTCAGAATCCACAGGAGCACTACTAAAAGCAGTAAATATGGTTATAAATATGATTATTGTTATATATTGTATATTTATATTTAAATCAGTTTTTTTTTAACTCAACAGGGTAAATTACATTTATTTATAATTTATTATACAATTAAACACGTTAAAATAAGTTAAAACAAAAAAATATTGTTGACCTTGTGTATGTTTTGAATAGCAGCAGTGACTTTTAATATCGAACTTAAGACAGAGTGACCATGAAATAGGTAAACAGACGAATTTTTAGAAACTGGAAGTCAAAAACCAGACAGACGGTTTAAACAGCCAAGCAAGCAAACTGATCTGAGTTTTATAATAATTATATAGATGAGAACAAACATCTCACTACTCAACTCCTCATGTAATCCCCTGTAAACATGATTCCAAATAGTCTAAGTGTCAATATGTCTTGTTTGGGGTGAATAAGAGTAAAAAAAAAAATAAAGGAAGAGAGAAAGAATAATGATATAGGAGAGTGGGTTAGGCACGTAGATAAGTATATATTGACATATGACGACTGTAAATATTTTCTTTTACCTAAAACAGAACTTTTATTAGCAAAGTTTATTTCCAAGAACTGCAAATCTGTGAAATGCAATACTATGAGGCTGTTTCTCAGTTGACTACAACATACTTGTTTTCAAGATCAATGATAACAAATTCTTGCCAAACTATCCTCTTAATTCTGTCTAGTTGCAACCATTGTTACTTATCGTCTAACATAAACCGAATATATTGATGATGATGATGATGGTGGTGGTGATGACAATGATCATGGTGATGGTGGTGGTGATGATGATGATGATGATGATGCTGGCGATCTTGACCATGGTGGTGGTGGTGATGATATTAGTGGTCATGATCATGGTGATGTTGACGGTGGGGGTGATGGTGGTGATGATTATGATGATGATGGCCTAGCAATATGTGTATGTATGTGTGCGTATGATGATGTATGTGTGTTCTGATAGTATGATTAATTAGAGTAACGAGAAAATTTAGATTTCAGATAGTCATTCATGTTGTGACAATCATGTCAAACCTACCACAATATGAACGCATTGGTAACAATAACTTCTGATGAGAATTGAGAAGAGAGCGTTGTTGGGTGTCGAAAGGCATAAAGGCGCCAATTGACTATACAAGGAATAAGGTAGATGATAGGCAAGGAACGTGGTGGCAATAGCAAAGATGGCGAACACAGATGTTCGGTTAAGACAATGTGTATCATGTTTTATTTTATTAGTAAAAAGTTCACAATGAGCGTCTCATGAGGTTCGGAATCTTGAGTCCCTGAGGTAGGAACTGCTGCTAGACGTTAGTAACCACTGGAACGGAATTTTTTTTTAGATAAGAAAGACATTACAGCATTATGCTTTTGAATTCTTTTTTAGATCTGAAGAACATTATAGAATTATGCTTTTGAATTCTTTTTTAGATCTGAAGAACATTATAGAATTATGCTTTTGAATTCTTTTTTAGATCTGAAGAACATTATAGAATTATGCTTTTGAATTCTTTTTTAGATCTGGAGAACATTATAGAATTATGCTTTTGAATTCTTTTTTAGATCTGAAGAACATTATAGAATTATGCTTTTGAATTCTTTTTTAGATCTGAAGAACATTATAGAATTATGCTTTTGAATTCTTTTTTAGATCTGAAGAACATTACAGCATTATGCTTTTGAATTCTTTTTTAGATCTGGAGAACATTATAGAATTATGCTTTTGAATTCTTTTTTAGATCTGAAGAACATTATAGAATTATGCTTTTGAATTCTTTTTTAGATCTGAAGAACATTATAGAATTATGCTTTTGAATTCTTTTTTAGATCTGAAGAACATTATAGAATTATGCTTTTGAATTCTTTTTTAGATCTGGAGAACATTATAGAATTATGCTTTTGAATTCTTTTTTAGATCTGAAGAACATTATAGAATTATGCTTTTGAATTCTTTTTTAGATCTGAAGAACATTATAGAATTATGCTTTTGAATTCTTTTTTAGATCTGAAGAACATTAAAGCATTATGCTTTTGAATTCTTTTTTAGATCTGGAGAACATTATAGAATTATGCTTTTGAATTCTTTTTTAGATCTGAAGAACATTAAAGCATTATGCTTTTGAATTCTTTTTTAGATCTGGAGAACATTATAGAATTATGCTTTTGAATTCTTTTTTAGATCTGAAGAACATTAAAGCATTATGCTTTTGAATTCTTTTTTAGATCTGGAGAACATTATAGAATTATGCTTTTGAATTCTTTTTTAGATCTGAAGAACATTATAGAATTATGCTTTTGAATTCTTTTTTAGATCTGAAGAACATTATAGAATTATGCTTTTGAATTCTTTTTTAGATCTGAAGAACATTATAGAATTATGCTTTTGAATTCTTTTTTAGATCTGGAGAACATTATAGAATTATGCTTTTGAATTTTTTTTAGATCTGGAGAACATTATAGAATTATGCTTTTGAATTCTTTTTTAGATCTGAAGAACATTATAGAATTATGCTTTTGAATTCTTTTTTAGATCTGAAGAACATTATAGAATTATGCTTTTGAATTCTTTTTTAGATCTGAAGAACATTATAGAATTATGCTTTTGAATTCTTTTTTAGATCTGAAGAACATTATAGAATTATGCTTTTGAATTCTTTTTTAGATCTGAAGAACATTAAAGCATTATGCTTTTGAATTCTTTTTTAGATCTGGAGAACATTATAGAATTATGCTTTTGAATTCTTTTTTAGATCTGAAGAACATTATAGAATTATGCTTTTGAATTCTTTTTTAGATCTGAAGAACATTATAGAATTATGCTTTTGAATTCTTTTTTAGATCTGAAGAACATTATAGAATTATGCTTTTGAATTCTTTTTTAGATCTGAAGAACATTATAGAATTATGCTTTTGAATTCTTTTTTAGATCTGAAGAACATTATAGAATTATGCTTTTGAATTCTTTTTTAGATCTGAAGAACATTAAAGCATTATGCTTTTGAATTCTTTTTTAGATCTGAAGAACATTATAGAATTATGCTTTTGAATTCTTTTTTAGATCTGAAGAACATTAAAGCATTATGCTTTTGAATTCTTTTTTAGATCTGGAGAACATTATAGAATTATGCTTTTGAATTCTTTTTTAGATCTGAAGAACATTATAGAATTATGCTTTTGAATTCTTTTTTAGATCTGAAGAACATTATAGAATTATGCTTTTGAATTCTTTTTTAGATCTGAAGAACATTATAGAATTATGCTTTTGAATTCTTTTTTAGATCTGGAGAACATTATAGAATTATGCTTTTGAATTCTTTTTTAGATCTGAAGAACATTACAGCATTATGCTTTTGAATTCTTTTTTAGATCTGGAGAACATTATAGAATTATGCTTTTGAATTCTTTTTTAGATCTGAAGAACATTATAGAATTATGCTTTTGAATTCTTTTTTAGATCTGAAGAACATTACAGCATTATGCTTTTGAATTCTTTTTTAGATCTGGAGAACATTATAGAATTATGCTTTTGAATTCTTTTTTTGATCTGAAGAACATTATAGAATTATGCTTTTGAATTCTTTTTTAGATCTGAAGAACATTATAGAATTATGCTTTTGAATTCTTTTTTAGATCTGAAGAACATTATAGAATTATGCTTTTGAATTCTTTTTTAGATCTGGAGAACATTATAGAATTATGCTTTTGAATTCTTTTTTAGATCTGAAGAACATTACAGCATTATGCTTTTGAATTCTTTTTTAGATCTGGAGAACATTATAGAATTATGCTTTTGAATTCTTTTTTAGATCTGAAGAACATTACAGCATTATGCTTTTGAATTCTTTTTTAGATCTGGAGAACATTATAGAATTATGCTTTTGAATTCTTTTTTAGATCTGAAGAACATTACAGCATTATGCTTTTGAATTCTTTTTTAGATCTGGAGAACATTATAGAATTATGCTTTTGAATTCTTTTTTAGATCTGAAGAACATTAAAGCATTATGCTTTTGAATTCTTTTTTAGATCTGGAGAACATTATAGAATTATGCTTTTGAATTCTTTTTTAGATCTGAAGAACATTATAGAATTATGCTTTTGAATTCTTTTTTAGATCTGAAGAACATTATAGAATTATGCTTTTGAATTCTTTTTTAGATCTGAAGAACATTATAGAATTATGCTTTTGAATTCTTTTTTAGATCTGAAGAACATTATAGAATTATGCTTTTGAATTCTTTTTTAGATCTGAAGAACATTATAGAATTATGCTTTTGAATTCTTTTTTAGATCTGAAGAACATTAAAGCATTATGCTTTTGAATTCTTTTTTAGATCTGAAGAACATTATAGAATTATGCTTTTGAATTCTTTTTTAGATCTGAAGAACATTAAAGCATTATGCTTTTGAATTCTTTTTTAGATCTGGAGAACATTATAGAATTATGCTTTTGAATTCTTTTTTAGATCTGAAGAACATTATAGAATTATGCTTTTGAATTCTTTTTTAGATCTGAAGAACATTATAGAATTATGCTTTTGAATTCTTTTTTAGATCTGAAGAACATTATAGAATTATGCTTTTGAATTCTTTTTTAGATCTGGAGAACATTATAGAATTATGCTTTTGAATTCTTTTTTAGATCTAAAGAACATTACAGCATTATGCTTTTGAATTCTTTTTTAGATCTGGAGAACATTATAGAATTATGCTTTTGAATTCTTTTTTAGATCTGAAGAACATTATAGAATTATGCTTTTGAATTCTTTTTTAGATCTGAAGAACATTACAGCATTATGCTTTTGAATTCTTTTTTAGATCTGGAGAACATTATAGAATTATGCTTTTGAATTCTTTTTTAGATCTGAAGAACATTATAGAATTATGCTTTTGAATTCTTTTTTAGATCTGAAGAACATTATAGAATTATGCTTTTGAATTCTTTTTTAGATCTGAAGAACATTATAGAATTATGCTTTTGAATTCTTTTTTAGATCTGGAGAACATTATAGAATTATGCTTTTGAATTCTTTTTTAGATCTGAAGAACATTACAGCATTATGCTTTTGAATTCTTTTTTAGATCTGGAGAACATTATAGAATTATGCTTTTGAATTCTTTTTTAGATCTGAAGAACATTACAGCATTATGCTTTTGAATTCTTTTTTAGATCTGGAGAACATTATAGAATTATGCTTTTGAATTCTTTTTTAGATCTGAAGAACATTACAGCATTATGCTTTTGAATTCTTTTTTAGATCTGGAGAACATTATAGAATTATGCTTTTGAATTCTTTTTTAGATCTGAAGAACATTACAGCATTATGCTTTTGAATTCTTTTTTAGATCTGGAGAACATTATAGAATTATGCTTTTGAATTCTTTTTTAGATCTGAAGAACATTATAGAATTATGCTTTTGAATTCTTTTTTAGATCTGAAGAACATTATAGAATTATGCTTTTGAATTCTTTTTTAGATCTGAAGAACATTATAGAATTATGCTTTTGAATTCTTTTTTAGATCTGAAGAACATTACAGCATTATGCTTTTGAATTCTTTTTTAGATCTGGAGAACATTATAGAATTATGCTTTTGAATTCTTTTTTAGATCTGAAGAACATTATAGAATTATGCTTTTGAATTCTTTTTTAGATCTGAAGAACATTATAGAATTATGCTTTTGAATTCTTTTTTAGATCTGAAGAACATTATAGAATTATGCTTTTGAATTCTTTTTTAGATCTGGAGAACATTATAGAATTATGCTTTTGAATTCTTTTTTAGATCTGAAGAACATTACAGCATTATGCTTTTGAATTCTTTTTTAGATCTGGAGAACATTATAGAATTATGCTTTTGAATTCTTTTTTAGATCTGAAGAACATTACAGCATTATGCTTTTGAATTCTTTTTTAGATCTGGAGAACATTATAGAATTATGCTTTTGAATTCTTTTTTAGATCTGAAGAACATTACAGCATTATGCTTTTGAATTCTTTTTTAGATCTGGAGAACATTATAGAATTATGCTTTTGAATTCTTTTTTAGATCTGAAGAACATTACAGCATTATGCTTTTGAATTCTTTTTTAGATCTGGAGAACATTATAGAATTATGCTTTTGAATTCTTTTTTAGATCTGAAGAACATTACAGCATTATGCTTTTGAATTCTTTTTTAGATCTGGAGAACATTATAGAATTATGCTTTTGAATTCTTTTTTAGATCTGGAAAACATTACAGCATTATGCTTTTGAATTCTTTTTTAGATCTGGAGAACATTATAGAATTATGCTTTTGAATTCTTTTTTAGATCTGAAGAACATTACAGCATTATGCTTTTGAATTCTTTTTTAGATCTGGAGAACATTATAGAATTATGCTTTTGAATTCTTTTTTAGATCTGGAGAACATTATAGAATTATGCTTTTGAATTCTTTTTTAGATCTGGAGAACATTATAGAATTATGCTTTTGAATTCTTTTTTAGATCTGAAGAACATTACAGCATTATGCTTTTGAATTCTTTTTTAGATCTGAAGAACATTATAGAATTATGCTTTTGAATTCTTTTTTAGATCTGGAGAACATTATAGAATTATGCTTTTGAATTCTTTTTTAGATCTGAAGAACATTACAGCATTATGCTTTTGAATTCTTTTTTAGATCTGAAGAACATTACAGCATTATGCTTTTGAATTCTTTTTTAGATCTGAAGAACATTATAGAATTATGCTTTTGAATTCTTTTTTAGATCTGGAGAACATTATAGAATTATGCTTTTGAATTCTTTTTTAGATCTGAAGAACATTACAGCATTATGCTTTTGAATTCTTTTTTAGATCTGAAGAACATTACAGCATTATGTTTTTGAATTCTTTTTTAGATCTGAAGAACATTATAGAATTATGCTTTTGAATTCTTTTTTAGATCTGAAGAACATTATAGAATTATGCTTTTGAATTCTTTTTTAGATCTGAAGAACATTACAGCATTATGCTTTTGAATTCTTTTTTAGATCTGGAGAACATTATAGAATTATGCTTTTGAATTCTTTTTTAGATCTGAAGAACATTACAGCATTATGCTTTTGAATTCTTTTTTAGATCTGAAGAACATTACAGCATTATGCTTTTGAATTCTTTTTTAGATCTGAAGAACATTACAGCATTATGCTTTTGAATTCTTTTTTAGATCTGGAGAACATTATAGAATTATGCTTTTGAATTCTTTTTTAGATCTGAAGAACATTACAGCATTATGCTTTTGAATTCTTTTTTAGATCTGAAGAACATTACAGCATTATGCTTTTGAATTCTTTTTTAGATCTGGAGAACATTATAGAATTATGCTTTTGAATTCTTTTTTAGATCTGAAGAACATTACAGCATTATGCTTTTGAATTCTTTTTTAGATCTGGAGAACATTATAGAATTATGCTTTTGAATTCTTTTTTAGATCTGAAGAACATTACAGCATTATGCTTTTGAATTCTTTTTTAGATCTGGAGAACATTATAGAATTATGCTTTTGAATTCTTTTTTAGATCTGGAAAACATTACAGCATTATGCTTTTGAATTCTTTTTTAGATCTGGAGAACATTATAGAATTATGCTTTTGAATTCTTTTTTAGATCTGAAGAACATTACAGCATTATGCTTTTGAATTCTTTTTTAGATCTGGAGAACATTATAGAATTATGCTTTTGAATTCTTTTTTAGATCTGAAGAACATTACAGCATTATGCTTTTGAATTCTTTTTTAGATCTGAAGAACATTATAGAATTATGCTTTTGAATTCTTTTTTAGATCTGAAGAACATTACAGCATTATGCTTTTGAATTCTTTTTTAGATCTGAAGAACATTACAGCATTATGCTTTTGAATTCTTTTTTAGATCTGAAGAACATTACAGCATTATGCTTTTGAATTCTTTTTTAGATCTGGAGAACATTATAGAATTATGCTTTTGAATTCTTTTTTAGATCTGAAGAACATTACAGCATTATGCTTTTGAATTCTTTTTTAGATCTGAAGAACATTACAGCATTATGCTTTTGAATTCTTTTTTAGATCTGGAGAACATTATAGAATTATGCTTTTGAATTCTTTTTTAGATCTGAAGAACATTACAGCATTATGCTTTTGAATTCTTTTTTAGATCTGGAGAACATTATAGAATTATGCTTTTGAATTCTTTTTTAGATCTGAAGAACATTACAGCATTATGCTTTTGAATTCTTTTTTAGATCTGGAGAACATTATAGAATTATGCTTTTGAATTCTTTTTTAGATCTGGAAAACATTACAGCATTATGCTTTTGAATTCTTTTTTAGATCTGGAGAACATTATAGAATTATGCTTTTGAATTCTTTTTTAGATCTGAAGAACATTACAGCATTATGCTTTTGAATTCTTTTTTAGATCTGAAGAACATTACAGCATTATGCTTTTGAATTCTTTTTTAGATCTGAAGAACATTACAGCATTATGCTTTTGAATTCTTTTTTAGATCTGGAGAACATTATAGAATTATGCTTTTGAATTCTTTTTTAGATCTGGAGAACATTACAGCATTATGCTTTTGAATTCTTTTTTAGATCTGAAGAACATTACAGCATTATGCTTTTGAATTCTTTTTTAGATCTGGAGAACATTATAGAATTATTCTTTTGAATTCTTTTTTAGATCTGAAGAACATTACAGCATTATGCTTTTGAATTCTTTTTTAGATCTGAAGAACATTACAGCATTATGCTTTTGAATTCTTTTTTAGATCTGAAGAACATTACAGCATTATGCTTTTGAATTCTTTTTTAGATCTGAAGAACATTACAGCATTATGCTTTTGAATTCTTTTTTAGATCTGAAGAACATTACAGCATTATGCTTTTGAATTCTTTTTTAGATCTGAAGAACATTACAGCATTATGCTTTTGAATTCTTTTTTAGATCTGGAGAACATTATAGAATTATGCTTTTGAATTCTTTTTTAGATCTGGAGAACATTATAGAATTATGCTTTTGAATTCTTTTTTAGATCTGAAGAACATTACAGCATTATGCTTTTGAATTCTTTTTTAGATCTGGAGAACATTATAGAATTATGCTTTTGAATTCTTTTTTAGATCTGAAGAACATTACAGCATTATGCTTTTGAATTCTTTTTTAGATCTGAAGAACATTATAGAATTATGCTTTTGAATTCTTTTTTAGATCTGAAGAACATTACAGCATTATGCTTTTGAATTCTTTTTTAGATCTGAAGAACATTATAGAATTATGCTTTTGAATTCTTTTTTAGATCTGGAGAACATTATAGAATTATGCTTTTGAATTCTTTTTTAGATCTGGAGAACATTATAGAATTATGCTTTTGAATTCTTTTTTAGATCTGAAGAACATTACAGCATTATGCTTTTGAATTCTTTTTTAGATCTGAAGAACATTATAGAATTATGCTTTTGAATTCTTTTTTAGATCTGAAGAACATTACAGCATTATGCTTTTGAATTCTTTTTTAGATCTGAAGAACATTATAGAATTATGCTTTTGAATTCTTTTTTAGATCTGAAGAACATTATAGAATTATGCTTTTGAATTCTTTTTTAGATCTGAAGAACATTATAGAATTATGCTTTTGAATTCTTTTTTAGATCTGAAGAACATTATAGAATTATGCTTTTGAATTCTTTTTTAGATCTGAAGAACATTACAGCATTATGCTTTTGAATTCTTTTTTAGATCTGAAGAACATTATAGAATTATGCTTTTGAATTCTTTTTTAGATCTGAAGAACATTATAGAATTATGCTTTTGAATTCTTTTTTAGATCTGAAGAACATTACAGCATTATGCTTTTGAATTCTTTTTTAGATCTGAAGAACATTATAGAATTATGCTTTTGAATTCTTTTTTAGATCTGAAGAACATTACAGCATTATGCTTTTGAATTCTTTTTTAGATCTGAAGAACATTACAGCATTATGCTTTTGAATTCTTTTTTAGATCTGAAGAACATTATAGAATTATGCTTTTGAATTCTTTTTTAGATCTGGAGAACATTATAGAATTATGCTTTTGAATTCTTTTTTAGATCTGGAGAACATTATAGAATTATGCTTTTGAATTCTTTTTTAGATCTGGAGAACATTATAGAATTATGCTTTTGAATTCTTTTTTAGATCTGAAGAACATTATAGAATTATGCTTTTGAATTCTTTTTTAGATCTGAAGAACATTATAGAATTATGCTTTTGAATTCTTTTTTAGATCTGAAGAACATTATAGAATTATGCTTTTGAATTCTTTTTTAGATCTGGAGAACATTATAGAATTATGCTTTTGAATTCTTTTTTAGATCTGAAGAACATTACAGCATTATGCTTTTGAATTCTTTTTTAGATCTGAAGAACATTATAGAATTATGCTTTTGAATTCTTTTTTAGATCTGAAGAACATTATAGAATTATGCTTTTGAATTCTTTTTTAGATCTGGAGAACATTATAGAATTATGCTTTTGAATTCTTTTTTAGATCTGAAGAACATTATAGAATTATGCTTTTGAATTCTTTTTTAGATCTGGAGAACATTATAGAATTATGCTTTTGAATTCTTTTTTAGATCTGGAGAACATTATAGAATTATGCTTTTGAATTCTTTTTTAGATCTGAAGAACATTACAGCATTATGCTTTTGAATTCTTTTTTAGATCTGAAGAACATTATAGAATTATGCTTTTGAATTCTTTTTTAGATCTGAAGAACATTATAGAATTATGCTTTTGAATTCTTTTTTAGATCTGGAGAACATTATAGAATTATGCTTTTGAATTCTTTTTTAGATCTGAAGAACATTATAGAATTATGCTTTTGAATTCTTTTTTAGATCTGGAGAACATTATAGAATTATGCTTTTGAATTCTTTTTTAGATCTGGAGAACATTATAGAATTATGCTTTTGAATTCTTTTTTAGATCTGAAGAACATTACAGCATTATGCTTTTGAATTCTTTTTTAGATCTGAAGAACATTATAGAATTATGCTTTTGAATTCTTTTTTAGATCTGAAGAACATTATAGAATTATGCTTTTGAATTCTTTTTTAGATCTGGAGAACATTATAGAATTATGCTTTTGAATTCTTTTTTAGATCTGAAGAACATTATAGAATTATGCTTTTGAATTCTTTTTTAGATCTGGAGAACATTATAGAATTATGCTTTTGAATTCTTTTTTAGATCTGGAGAACATTATAGAATTATGCTTTTGAATTCTTTTTTAGATCTGAAGAACATTATAGAATTATGCTTTTGAATTCTTTTTTAGATCTGAAGAACATTATAGAATTATGCTTTTGAATTCTTTTTTAGATCTGGAGAACATTATAGAATTATGCTTTTGAATTCTTTTTTAGATCTGAAGAACATTATAGAATTATGCTTTTGAATTCTTTTTTAGATCTGGAGAACATTATAGAATTATGCTTTTGAATTCTTTTTTAGATCTGGAGAACATTATAGAATTATGCTTTTGAATTCTTTTTTAGATCTGAAGAACATTATAGAATTATGCTTTTGAATTCTTTTTTAGATCTGAAGAACATTATAGAATTATGCTTTTGAATTCTTTTTTAGATCCGGAGAACATTATAGAATTATGCTTTTGAATTCTTTTTTAGATCTGAAGAACATTATAGAATTATGCTTTTGAATTCTTTTTTAGATCTGAAGAACATTATAGAATTATGCTTTTGAATTCTTTTTTAGATCTGGAGAACATTATAGAATTATGCTTTTGAATTCTTTTTTAGATCTGAAGAACATTATAGAATTATGCTTTTGAATTCTTTTTTAGATCTGGAGAACATTATAGAATTATGCTTTTGAATTCTTTTTTAGATCTGAAGAACATTATAGAATTATGCTTTTGAATTCTTTTTTAGATCTGAAGAACATTATAGAATTATGCTTTTGAATTCTTTTTTAGATCTGAAGAACATTATAGAATTATGCTTTTGAATTCTTTTTTAGATCTGGAGAACATTATAGAATTATGCTTTTGAATTCTTTTTTAGATCTGGAGAACATTATAGAATTATGCTTTTGAATTCTTTTTTAGATCTGAAGAACATTACAGCATTATGCTTTTGAATTCTTTTTTAGATCTGAAGAACATTATAGAATTATGCTTTTGAATTCTTTTTTAGATCTGAAGAACATTATAGAATTATGCTTTTGAATTCTTTTTTAGATCTGGAGAACATTATAGAATTATGCTTTTGAATTCTTTTTTAGATCTGAAGAACATTATAGAATTATGCTTTTGAATTCTTTTTTAGATCTGGAGAACATTATAGAATTATGCTTTTGAATTCTTTTTTAGATCTGGAGAACATTATAGAATTATGCTTTTGAATTCTTTTTTAGATCTGAAGAACATTACAGCATTATGCTTTTGAATTCTTTTTTAGATCTGAAGAACATTATAGAATTATGCTTTTGAATTCTTTTTTAGATCTGAAGAACATTATAGAATTATGCTTTTGAATTCTTTTTTAGATCTGGAGAACATTATAGAATTATGCTTTTGAATTCTTTTTTAGATCTGAAGAACATTATAGAATTATGCTTTTGAATTCTTTTTTAGATCTGGAGAACATTATAGAATTATGCTTTTGAATTCTTTTTTAGATCTGGAGAACATTATAGAATTATGCTTTTGAATTCTTTTTTAGATCTGAAGAACATTATAGAATTATGCTTTTGAATTCTTTTTTAGATCTGAAGAACATTATAGAATTATGCTTTTGAATTCTTTTTTAGATCTGGAGAACATTATAGAATTATGCTTTTGAATTCTTTTTTAGATCTGAAGAACATTATAGAATTATGCTTTTGAATTCTTTTTTAGATCTGGAGAACATTATAGAATTATGCTTTTGAATTCTTTTTTAGATCTGGAGAACATTATAGAATTATGCTTTTGAATTCTTTTTTAGATCTGAAGAACATTATAGAATTATGCTTTTGAATTCTTTTTTAGATCTGAAGAACATTATAGAATTATGCTTTTGAATTCTTTTTTAGATCTGGAAAACATTATAGAATTATGCTTTTGAATTCTTTTTTAGATCTGAAGAACATTATAGAATTATGCTTTTGAATTCTTTTTTAGATCTGAAGAACATTATAGAATTATGCTTTTGAATTCTTTTTTAGATCTGGAGAACATTATAGAATTATGCTTTTGAATTCTTTTTTAGATCTGAAGAACATTATAGAATTATGCTTTTGAATTCTTTTTTAGATCTGGAGAACATTATAGAATTATGCTTTTGAATTCTTTTTTAGATCTGGAGAACATTATAGAATTATGCTTTTGAATTCTTTTTTAGATCTGAAGAACATTACAGCATTATGCTTTTGAATTCTTTTTTAGATCTGAAGAACATTATAGAATTATGCTTTTGAATTCTTTTTTAGATCTGAAGAACATTATAGAATTATGCTTTTGAATTCTTTTTTAGATCTGGAGAACATTATAGAATTATGCTTTTGAATTCTTTTTTAGATCTGAAGAACATTATAGAATTATGCTTTTGAATTCTTTTTTAGATCTGGAGAACATTATAGAATTATGCTTTTGAATTCTTTTTTAGATCTGGAGAACATTATAGAATTATGCTTTTGAATTCTTTTTTAGATCTGAAGAACATTACAGCATTATGCTTTTGAATTCTTTTTTAGATCTGAAGAACATTACAGCATTATGCTTTTGAATTCTTTTTTAGATCTGAAGAACATTATAGAATTATGCTTTTGAATTCTTTTTTAGATCTGGAGAACATTATAGAATTATGCTTTTGAATTCTTTTTTAGATCTGAAGAACATTACAGCATTATGCTTTTGAATTCTTTTTTAGATCTGAAGAACATTACAGCATTATGCTTTTGAATTCTTTTTTAGATCTGAAGAACATTACAGCATTATGCTTTTGAATTCTTTTTTAGATCTGAAGAACATTATAGAATTATGCTTTTGAATTCTTTTTTAGATCTGGAGAACATTATAGAATTATGCTTTTGAATTCTTTTTTAGATCTGAAGAACATTATAGAATTATGCTTTTGAATTCTTTTTTAGATCTGAAGAACATTATAGAATTATGCTTTTGAATTCTTTTTTAGATCTGGAGAACATTATAGAATTATGCTTTTGAATTCTTTTTTAGATCTGAAGAACATTACAGCATTATGCTTTTGAATTCTTTTTTAGATCTGAAGAACATTACAGCATTATGCTTTTGAATTCTTTTTTAGATCTGAAGAACATTATAGAATTATGCTTTTGAATTCTTTTTTAGATCTGGAGAACATTATAGAATTATGCTTTTGAATTCTTTTTTAGATCTGGAGAACATTACAGCATTATGCTTTTGAATTCTTTTTTAGACATGAAGGACATTACAGAATTATGTTTTTAAAGTTTTTAGACATGAAGGACATTTCAGAATTACGTTTTTGATTTTTTACACTTAAATTTGAAATATAATTGGTCCCCTGATTTATTGAAGAGGGACCTATGTTTTCAGTGGCGTCTGTGCGTCTGTTTGTGCATCCGTCCGTGCATCTGTTAGTCCGGACGATTGCCAGATAACCGTCCATTAGTTTTTTTTTCTAAAATTTTGCCACAAATTGTATTTCATTAAATAGATGTGCACAGTAAAAAATTTATTTTTACGAAAATTCCCGTTGCATCCCCAGGGGCTCAAAATGTCCAAAAATGACACGTTTTGCCCCATAACTTTTGATCCATCCATTCTGAAACTTGGCCAAAATGTGAAGCCCATTGTTCTTAATATAAATCCAGTATGGGTGACTCTGGCAAAATTCTGATTCGCATCCCCGGAGACTTTTAGTGCTAAAAAGTCCCTTTTTGTGGCTCTTTTTTCATATTTCTCAACAAAAACTTGATATGTCTGACTATATAGTGGTTTTCCACAGTCGTCAACTCAAATATACATGTGTTAAGGCCTGAAACTGCAAACTCCTTGCCTGAAAATTATAAAAGTCCAGGACCTGTACAGAACAGCTACCCACTAAAAATTCTTCATCTCGAGGACTTGTACAGAATAGCTACCCTTTGGAAACTCTTCTGAAATTAAACATGGATTTCAATGCAAGATGTACCTTGAGTTTAACCACACAACCTATTTATAAACTTTTTCATTAAGTTTATATTAGTGATGAGACGATTCCAATATTTTTCCCGATTACCACAAAAAAGAAAACATATAATTATATTTGCGTAAATTTATTATTTCATCCTTAACACGTTGAAAATTAAGTATTACAGAAAAACAAACAAATAAATGTAATAAAAGGAATTTTGACATTAGAAAATAGGCACACATTTTTCCGATTCTGATACCAGTTCCAATACTGATTCTGATACTGAATTTTTCCATTCCTGATTAGGATTCTGATTAATCATTCCAACACTAGTTTATATATATATATATATATATATATATATATATATATATATATATATAACTACTTCATTTTAAAAATATATATATATAAATATATATATAACTACTTCATTTTTTAAATTAATATACAAAAGTATAAATTTATGTGTAAACTTTAAGTATTTACTTCAAAAGTGCTCAATACGTAGGTAGAGCTAGTTAGTAATTTATAAACTATATATGGCGATTAAGCTACACTGAATATTCCGCGTTTCATTCACTCTAGGATCCTTCAGGCTTATGCACCATATATATAAATTACTATATATATATATATATATATATATATATATATATATATATATATATATGTATATCTTTTATTTCATTTCTTATTTGTTGATCTATAGGAATACAAAATGTCTTTTAAAGAAAACTACTTTATCTGCTTCCTGCACTAGTCAATGTAATAAGAAATATGTGTGTGTTTGGTGAGGTCAGTAGCAGAGAAATAGAATATAGCTGATAGGATGAGAAGATGCTTACACGTGACTAATGTGTACCCATCTCCACATTTTTGATCGTGCCCTTTCTTAACTTCACACATAAAAGGGTCAACAAAGCAGAGAGTGTCATACACATTTTCCAATACTTAAGTCGATAGAGAACTATAAAATGTTGCCTGATTTAACAGAAATTTAAATCCTATCAACACAATCTTAAGAGCTCAAAGGCCTATCTTGCCTGAAAAAGGCATACTGCCCAAGTATTCGACTTTAGACTAAAAACTTACAGAGAAGTTTGGTGGGCAAAATCTTTTTAAACAAATATATAGACGCATACATAAATATATATAGAAAGAGTTTTGTGATTACTATAAGCTTTTTACGCAAATATTATGCAAGTATAAATCATGTAGAATATCTGCACGAATATAATTACACGTAATAGTTAACTAAAATTGATCACCCCATAAGAAAACCGAAAAAAATTATAGGGAATTAATTAAAACGAATGTTTCAAAGAATATGCAAATTAGCTAGATCTTTTGCAGATGAATGCAATTCCACGACCCATATATAACAAAGTTGTATTTTCTTTTTAAATGAATAGAAAAAAGGGTTTTTATATGAATATTAATACCCCCCCCAATTTATAGGAGTATATATATATATATAGAGAGAGAGAGAGAGAGTTGGAGATAACAAAGACTCACTGTGAACAGTCTTTCTTTCTTTTGTTGATAGCAAGCTTGTCCTCCATTTCATGTCACGTTCACTTGATCCCCGTTTAATAAGAATCACATCTTGACAAATCTGGCTGAATTAAAAGGATTTGCTTATTTTTACTATTCGCCCCTTAACAGCTCCGCCAAGGGATCAATGACTATTAATCATGTTGGTACTCATTCTGAAAATGAAAGGGTAGCCCATCGATATTTGATGACAATGGACAATTAATTGATAAGTCAAATAAAAAAAAACAATTCCATCGATGGATTCAGCAAATTGTACTACAATTCTTTTCCATTAACGTATCACACATTATATGAGGATTTTGCCAAGACTAAACTTCTTTCCTTTAATAATTACAAAAAACATTTTCAACCACTGATAGCCATGGCTAATGATATACGACTTGAAAGTACTTTGTTCAAATTCCTCGGCTTAACGTTCACAGGGAACATGGATTGGAACAGATACATTGAAGGCATTGCAAAGACTGCTGCAAAGAAGGTGGACTTTCTCTATCATGCTAGAAAGTTATATACACCTGAGAGTATTTTGTACCTCTACAAGACCACTATTCGCCCATGTATGGAGTATTGTTGCCACATTTGGGCTGGTGCATTTGCTACTAATCTCGTCCTCTTAGACAGGGTCCAAAAGAGAGTCGCCAACCTAATAGATCCCACATTGCCAGCTAAGCTTTAACCTTTGCCCTTTTGATGAAATGTTTTACAAGTGGTAGGTGCTTTGAAAAACTTGAAGCCCTTATACCCTCTTTATGTAAATACCCCCGACAAATCTGACAAGCAGCTAAATCCCACCCCTACACAGTAGAGATCCCTAGATGACAGAAAGCCTTCTTTTCTAACAGTTTCTGTCCTCGGAGTGCTAGACTTTGGAATTCCCTGCCGGGTTCCTGCTTCCCTGACTATACTGACATTCAGAAGTTCAAGTGTAATGTAAACAGTCATCTTTCTGCTCAACTCTCTACATATTACTCCCACAAATGATGTCCCAGATAAAGATAATAGCCTCCTACATCAAAGTGGCGCTGTCCTTTGTTTGAGGTGAAAAGGCAATAAAAAAATAAATTTTATACGAGAAAGTTCTTAGTTATCTATTATCTGGAAATAACATGATAAGGAGGATGGAAAGACTGAGGAGAGAAAGCACTAACCAGACCTTCACTGGATAAGTGTGAAGAGGACTGGGACCTTGGGAAGGCTTATTGCTACCCAAAGCCAAGTGGAGACCAATGGTCACTACCAATGAGAAATTAATGGTAAACGGCTATTGCGATAATGCAAACTAATTTACAAAGTTTATTGAAAGAGGTGGTGAGTACTGGAAATCTGGGGTGACTTGTTGTCACTCAGACTCCAGGGAGCACCACAGGTTGTTTTCAAAGAGAATTCTTTGATGATGGCCTGTTTGAAAAATCCTGGTAAGTAATAATAATAATAATAATAATAATTGACTAATACACATGAGCTGCAGGTGCTAACCGGACATATAGAAATAGACGTGAAACACAAAGAAACACCACATGGAACCAAGAAAATTGAAAGTGTATAATTGTAAGCTACCCCACCCCCACACACACAAAGTGTCAATTTCAATTGATACCACACCAAATGGTCAAGGAGGGTCAAAGAGAATAGAAAGCTCTAGTACAGAAAGCACTAAGTAGAAATCCAGTGGATGAGAGTAAAGAGGACCGGAATCTTGAGTAGATTTATCCCATCTAAATTCCAGTGAAGACCAATGGTCGCTACCAATGAGAAATCAATGGCAAGCGGGTGTTTGCAAAGGTTGTCAAAAGAGGTGGAGAGTACTAAAAATCTGGAGAGACTTGTTGTCTCTTACGCTCCATGGTACACCATCGATTTTATCAGTGGATAATCACTGAAGATTACCTGTGTGAGAACTCCAACTGAGTAAATAATAATAAAACCGTGATCTCTAACCAGTCACATGGAAGTTGCAATAAAAATAAAACAAAAACAATAGAAAGAACACGACCACATGAAACCAAGAGAACTGAAACCATGAAAATTGTCAGTTAACTGCGCACCTCCTCTCCGAAATGTTGACGATGACTTCTGCTACTGCCACACCAAATGATTGAGAAGGAAGAAAGGAGCAAGGTGAGAAAGAGAGCACTAACCAGACTTCTACTGAAAGAAAAGAATACTGAGACATCAAGGAGGCTTTCCACGTTTATGTTTAGGCACAGATGAAGAGTGGAGGAAATTATTGATATTGGTTTCAGCTAGACGAGTGTTTTTCCATGAAAATTGGGGGGAACCATAGGTTGGAGCCCAGACGAGCACTTGACATGAAAATAATAATAGAGCAGGGGCATGTTCGCAACGTCTCTTCTGTGGAAAAGAGGTTGGAGAGAAGAGAAAAGGGCATCCTCTACTAGGTTACGAAATCTATTTTGAACTCTGTCAAGGCAGAATGTGCTCCAAACAGTTTCTGCGCAGATGTGACAACAGTACTATATCCTAGGACAGACTATATATATATATATATATATACATAACTATACATGCAAATTAACGTCGATAACAAGTAAGTAACACAATGAGATAAAGCAGCATTTAAATTTTGGGAATTTTAAAAATTACTAGTTCATCCTTACTAGACATGATTACCTATACAATTTATTTAAAGTAATTTACTTATGGACTTTGTATTAATTTGTCTATTTGTTTAATTACTAAATATTATCTTGTTCAATTGACTTACTATATTCTACATAAATATTTACTGTGGCTTTATATTTAAAGTAACACATTAACTCGCTTAATGCTTAATTTAATTACAATTAGGCAAATATCATAAATAATATTAGTTATATACGAAAAGGTTCTTATTGTTATGTTATAATGGATAGTAGGTTCATCAAGGTTTCCTTATGGAATGTTATGGTAAATTTCATCGTTACTAATATATTTATGCAAGGTGAACTTTTTGAAGTGTCTGCAGCAAATACCTATCTCGTCTATTGGATTCAGTAGTTTAGCATAGATTGTTATAATTGTTAATTTTTCATTAAGACAAAGGAATCAAGCGGAGTTGTGTGTGCATGAGTTGAAGAATTCTTCAAGACGCTTCATTTCAGTACAGGTACATAATTATTTTTCTTTAAAGGACATATATATTTGGATAAAGAGGTGTCATTTTCCTTATCCGGGTTTCCTTATCTTCTATACGGTTCCTAAATAAAAGCACTAATCAGACTTCCACTGGATTAGTGCGAAGACAGTTGAGACCTATTGTCACTCAAATTCCAGTGAAGATCAATGATTATTGCCAATGAGAAGTCAAAGGCAAACGATTGTTGCGATAATACAAATTCATTTGCAAAAGTTACCAATAAATGTGGAAAGTACTGGTAATCTGGGGAGACATGCTGTCATTCAGACTCCAGGGAAAACTACCGGTTGTTATCAGTGAGTAATCTCTGATGATGATTTTCGTGAGAATTTCTAGCGAGTACAAATAATAATAATAATGCAAACACTAACTAGTAACTTGAATACTGCAACAGAAATAAAACAAAACAAACAAACAAAAATAAAAGGATACGGTCACTAGTAACCAAGAAAACTGAAACCGCAAAATGTTAACAACCCCACCCCAAAATGGTGGTTCATCGGATGGTACCATACCAAAGAGCCGTGAAGAGTTCAAAAGGACTGAGTAAAGAGTGCACTAACCAGACCTTCACGGAAAAAGTCCAGAAAGCACTGGAGCCTTGAGGAGGCAATTTGCCATTCAAACCACCGGGAAATGCCAATGACTCTTGCCAAAAAGAGATCAAAGTAAGCGACTGTTGCAGTAATGTGAAGTCATCTGCATTGGTTATTGAGAGTCGTGGAAGGCACTGGAAATCTTGGATGCTTTTTTGTCACTCAGACTCCAGGGAACACCGCAGGTTATTGCCAGTGATGGATCGCTGGTGATGGCCTAGTGGGTGGTAATCATCATCATCATCATCTTTATATGCTGCTGCTGCTGATGTGATGATGATGGAGGTGACGAACCAATAAATCTCCTTTTCTTCATTGATGTCATTTGTTTTCGCAAAACAAAAGGCGCACCATTACATCCCTCGTACAAGAGTTGCCATTGCGAAGCAGGACAAATAAAGCGAACATCTTTCAACGAGATGCGCTTGTTTAAGCCAGAGAGGGCTGATTGGTAAAAACCGATGACCAGTCGACCACAAACGGAGAACGGTAAAATCGCTGAGGTGTAAGCACGTTCGGACGTCGGCTTAACAAAAGAGAAAGCGACCATTAAAAGCGAACGAAAGGGGGATAATGGCGTCTGTGACTTCCGGTTGAAAACTGCGCTCGACATTTCCGGTCAGTAGTGGTTCTTGTGTTAAATGGCGGCGCAAGGCACACATTCAATAAATGGATAATGTTTGGCTGCTAAGGAGACGAGGAAAGATAAGATCGTCACGTGCGATGAGAAAAACCTTGGTTAATCGCCAGTCTTTTCTGTTATTCGCGAAATGCTTTTAGAAAATTCCCAAATTCTTTTGAATTACAGAATAATAGAATATTGTGACGATAACTCTCTTTTTCTTTCCCCACCTCTTTCTCCTCTCCATCTCTCTCTCTCTCTCTCTTTCTCTCTCTATTATATATATATATATCATAATTTAAGATTTTATAATTGTTATATATACATATATATATATATATATATATATATATATATAACTACTTAATTTACTCACATAATATTAATATACGAAAGTATAGATTTATGCGTAAACTTTAAGTATTTACTTCAAAAGTGCTCAATACGTAGGTAGAGCTAGTTAGTAATTTATAAAATATATATGGCGATTAAGCTACACTGAATATTCCGCGTTTCATCCACTCTAGGACTCCTCAGGCTTATGAGGAGTCCTAGAGTGGATGAAACGCGGAATATTCAGTGTAGCTTAATCGCCATATATATTTTATAAATTACTATATATATATATATATATATATATATATATATATATGTATATGTATATATATATATGTATATATAATAATTTAAGATTTTATAATTGAAAAGGTTCATTTTCAAATATAGAATTTTTTATTGTTTGCAAACAAAGAATGCAGTTTAATGAATAAATCATATTTGTTTATTAAACTGCATTCTTTGTTTGCAAACGATAAAAAAATTCTCTATTTAAAAATTAACCTTTTCAAATCATAAAATTTAAATACCTAAATTATGAGTTATTTGCTCTATCTTGTATATTGAGCAATATTATTTAGCTGGGATTGTCTTGTATAAAATATTACATCTAATAATATTTTGTAAGACCAAAAATCACTGGATTTGCATATAAGTAGAAATGTTACATTTCATTATTCTTAAGGGTATATATGAGATAAATGAGATAAGTCACAGATTAGAGATCAAGTGAATTTTCCTATCAGATATTACATTGAGGTAATGCTCTCAGGACGATCCTAGCCAAAAGGTAAAGCTCAATATATAAAAATAGAGCAATATATAAGTTTAATGATTAAAGTTAAATTCTGCTGATTAAAGTATATACAAATATATTTAAGAATTTATTGTTTGAAACAAGGAATATGTGGAGACTCGATCAACTCTGATTTTCCCCTTGGATCACTACTCGTCCGACCTGGCAGTAATATCCCGGAAACTATTGAACTCATTCTGATATTGGACTGTCCAGGTTGTATGATATCCTTTTTCTATGACCCTTAAGCACCATCTAAATAACTTTTAAATAACATTTTCAATATATGTGCTGGAAAGCAAAATATTTGTTTATTCATAGCTGAACATGTTTCTAATTGCATTTCATTTCCTCTTATGAAGGTTTCCTTCGAAATATATTTATGAATTTCAATATAAATTTCAAACAAAATTAATGTCTGTTTATTTTGTAATAATGCGTTTTTTTGGCTTCAAACATATATAATACGTATTTTATTTTATCCAAACTCAACCAGCGCTTCCAAGGAACAAAAATCTTAACGTGAATCCCGCATGACCAAACGCACTGTTCGGAGATTTAAAAAAAAAACTACCGTAAAAACAACAAACGGACTTCTACTTGCTGATTCTCTGCTCCAACAACAACGTGGCAAAAAAAAAAAAGAAAGGCATACTGAAGATGAAGGTTTCCCTCAAAATATATTTTATCCTGGGTTTAACACTTGATCCCAAAATGAGACAAATAGATATCCGAATCTTCCAGTAAAGTTCTCTTTTTACACCTCAAACACTGAGTTATTAAAGAAGTTGAAACATAATTGTTCTTTTCCCAATTCACAATGTAAATATGTTATCGTATATCTTTCTTGTTTTCTCTTGGTCTTACTTGATTCCAGGACGAGCATTCATCTAGTCTGGTGGAGTATCCATCTTCATGTTGTTATTTGAGGTAACATCACTTGAAGAAGGTACACCATTCCTTGTAAAAGCTAGTGTTTGTTAGTCATGCCGAGGAGATCTTAGTTGAGCCACGAATATTATGTAATTTTGAATATTTATTCAGGTTTACTTGTAGGTAAAAGTATTCTCATGCCAGGCTGTCCTGACAAACTATTGTATAGAGAAAACTTAGACACTTGAGGATAATGTTTAGTAGGTATTCAAGTTCTTTTCTGTAGGCATTCAAGTTCCCCCCTTTCTCTCTTTATATATATATATATATATATATATATATATATATATATATATATATATATATATGGAGGAACAAT